>NC_057863.1:134873693-135184526 GCF_019393635.1 Dromiciops gliroides | reverse complement strand
CTAGATAATGTTAGAATAAAGATGATTCCCTGAGATTCCCCATTAGGAAAGCTACTTATGGATTGGAATGAGGGAAAATTTAGACTAAATAGAACCATGACCAGAGGAGAGCTTATCAGACTGTGTTTTATGTGGCATGAGGGATTACAGGAAGAATGGCCCAAATATGGGTCATTTGATCCCCAAACATTGAGGCATTTGCAAAGAACCCTAAGTAGATGTCCACCTGAACATTTACGTTATTGGAAAATCTGGGCCAAAGCAAGTGAAAATTATCATACTAAAAATATAAGACGAAGAAAATCCAGGCCCCAGTTTACATCTGAGTCTGCCTCCCATACTGAAACAATAAACTGGCAGAAAGACATGGCCTCCCAAACCGAAATGCCCAATAATACAACTCAATCCAAGGCCATTCAGACTGAAATTCCAAATGACCCAACTCTTATTCCGTCACCCTCTACTTCCTCCATGCCAAAGAAAGAAAGAAAGAAATGATTCCCCTCTAGAGGAGACAGAGAAAGTAAAAATTTTTCCCCTTCAAGAGATCCTCGCCCATGGTCAAAAAGGTACTATATGTAAGCTCAGACAATACACACCTTTTACACCCAAGGATTTGGCTTTATGGGGACAAAGCACTCCTAAATTTGATGAAGATCCCACAGCAGTTATCAGGCAGTTTAGAGCAATTTTTAGAGCATATCAGCCCACTTGGAATGATGTTACTGACCTTATGGAAATAATATTGTCCCCAGGAGAAAGAGCAGATATAGTAGCTGCAGCAAACAGCCTGGAAGCCACGGGAAAGGTTGATATTGGGTGGCCTATTCAAGACCCTGACTGGGACCCCAATAACCCTAAGCATTTTGATATGTTGAAAGATGCAAGGGAAACATTGCTGAAGGCAATGGAATCCTGTATTAGAAAGACTGATAACTGGCAAAAATTTATAGATACAGTTCAGGGACCTGATGAGAGACCTAATAGATTTTATGACAGGCTGTGTAAGTATGCCAGGCAATATGCTAGACTAGACCCATTAGACAGTAAAGACAGCACCCATGAGCAAACGTCATTTCCTAATGCCAAGGAAAAGCCACAATGCCTCTGAGGCATTTTCCTCATGGTGGAGCTTTCCCACAGCAAGTCTCCAGTAGGTGGCGTCATTCCAATCATTACAAGTTAAAGAAATTAACTCTGACTATTCATTGGAAGGACAAATACTGAAGGTGAAGCTTCAATACATTGGCCACATAATGAGAAGATAGGAATCACTGGAAAAGTTTCAGATGCAAGGAAGAATTGTAGGCAAAAGGAGAAAGGCATGATGACATAGGATCAGATAGATAGTGTCATAGAAGCAATGAACATGTGCTTGGACAGACTTTGGGGGAGAGTGGAAGACAGAAAGACTTGATATGCTATGGATCATGGGGTCATGAAAATTTAGACACAAGTGAAGAACTAAATAGCAACAACAAATGTATCAGGCACTATTCTAAATGCATTACAATCATTATTTTATTGCCACAACAATCCTGGGAGGCAGATGCTATTATAATCCCTGTTTTATAATTGATAAACCTAAATTTAAGCGACTTGCTCAGGACCATACAACTAAAGGAACTAAAGTTTTCCTGACTGTAGGCTCAGTGCTCTATCCACTGTGACACCTAAGTGCCCCAAGATGAAACTTGTAGGGTGCAATATGGGTTCTCCTTGGCATAATGAGTTAAAGTTCTGGCACCATGCATAAAACCCAGAAAGAATTGCCCTTTCAGGAGAAATCTTGCAAAAAATTATTAATCTGTTTTAACTAGAAGCATCCCAGATTACCTAACTCCATTCTTCATCCTCATCAAAAGCCAGGCACCATAATTTAGGCCTAGTTCACTGGTTTGAAACATAATCCTCATCCACAAAGCAATCTGATATTAGACTTGGTTGATACAATAGTGCTTTTGTGTCTAGAGCAAAGCTGCCACACAGTAAGGTGTAAGACAGCTACCCAAGCCAACTTTTTTTTTTTTCCATGCAAGACTGAATCAGTCAAGGAAAAAAAAAAATCAATATTCACTTAATGAGTATAGACTATAAGCCAGACACTATACTAGATACTGGTTCTATAAGGATGGAAATGGAAGCATTTGCCCTTAAGAATCTTATATTGTTATCAATGTAAGTAGAAACAATGCATAACTGTAAGTACATACACAAGAAACTCTTCATACTGGTTGCAAAACTTGTGTAAGCCACTTAATTCTTTATTACTGGCTGTTGCAGTTATTTGTCCTTTGTTCTCCAAGAGGACCAAGATGTGAGGAGGTGAAGTCATTATTTAAAGTTACTTGGATTTAAATGAGGGAGGGCAGTGCAAAGTCAACAGTCTCATTCTCTCCAACAGAGCATCAGGGTACAGTGGCATGATATGCATATCGGGATGAAGGGATATGGCCCCAGTGTAGTGGGAGACTGCCCTTTTCAAGCTAAGGACTTTCCCAAGTGTCAGTTTACCTGAGGCAACAGCCATTCAGTGATTAAGGCTAAGTAAGAAGGGAGGCAAAGAATGATTTCCTTTACCTAGTCAAAACAAAAAAAAAATGAATAAACACTTATTGTTTCTTTGGTTTTTTTGTTTGCTAGCTTGTTTTCTTCCTTATTGGTTTGGGTTGTTGCAGAAGCCAAAATAAAGGAATAACATGGGTAGAGGTGAGAGGTAAGGAGGGTCTAAAATTTTGTGTGAGGCTGTACTTTTGAGAAAAAGGGATACATGAAAGATGTGATTGAGGTAGAACCTATTCAAATGGAAGTTAATTGAATATTAAGGAAGAGTCAAGGGTAACTCCAAAATTGTGCAACAGATTGACTGAAAGAATGGTGGGGCCATTAATAGGGATAAAGATGGATTTTAGTGAAAATAAAAAAGTTTAGCGACATAGTTTCTGGGCAATTTAATCATTTTGTTAATAAGGCCAGTATGTTATTAATAAAAGGATGGCCATTTGGCAGTCTCTCTCAGACCAAAGACAATCATGGCAGTGGCCTCAGTTTATAGACACTTCAAAACAGTTGGTGGTCCAACAAATCACAATCAAATCTAATTAGTTAAGGTGATTTGGAGATTGGATATATTAAAATGAAGGTCTGAGTATCTCTTGAAAAGGAAAAAATATCTCTATACCAGATCACCCAAAGCTTTAGGTTATCAATTCAGAAAATATATACCCTTTTCAATGGGAGGATCCGTGCCCCCCCCCCCCCCCACACACACACACACTTACTGACCCTTGAGCAAAGAGATTATATCTCTATTCAGGCTACCCCAAGAAAAAGAATATGTCTCCATCCAAGCATGAGAAGAAAATGGGCTTCTGACTAAGTTCCTTGCAAGCTTGGTTGGGGTCGACCAAGATGAGGAAAATTAATGTAATCTCATTAAGTAACTTCACAGGAAAAGAGACTTTTTAAAATGAAGAATTTAGAAAAAGGGAAGAGCCTCTAAATCTCCTCAAGATGTTGGTTATTAATAATTATTTCTCACAGTTCTAATTTGCATGTGCTGATTTTGACATGCCTAAATGATAGCCAGGAAATAATGACTCATTAATGAACAGAAAACCATCTTACTAATGAAATACATATGATTCATCAGGGAACATTGTTTTAAAATTAAGATTCCCATATTACTATGAGGCTCTAGAGTTTGTGAGCTATAGAAGACAAGGAGGGGAAATGTCACTTTCTTAAGGATATCAATGTTACCTAAGGGAAAACTTAATGGATTATTATTTATTTAAAAAATAATAAACATTTTTATTTATATTTTTAAGTTTAAATTTTATCTCTCCTTACTTCCCTTCCCCTTCTCTGAGGGGATAATCAATCACACATGCATTATACATGTACAATTATGTAAAACATTACCATATTAGTCATTTTGTACAAGAAAACTTGAATAAAAGAAAAAAATGAAAGAAAGTGAAAAATAGCATCCTTCAGTCTGTGCTCCATTAATATCAGTTCTTTCTTTGGAGGTGGATAGTATGCTTCATCATTAGTCCTTTAGGATTGTCTTGGATCACTGTATTGCTGAAAATATTTAACTCATTCACAATTCTTCATCAAACAACATTGATTTCTCTGTGCACAATGTTCTCTTGGTTCTGCTCACTTCACTATACATTAGTTCATACAAGTTTTTCCAAGCCTTTCTGAAATCATCCTGAAATCATCCTTAAAGCAAAATAATAGTCCATCACCATCATATACCACATCTTTTTTAGCCATTCCCCAATTGATGTGCATCCCTTTGATTTCCAATTTCTTAGTCAACACAAAAAGAGCTGCTATAAAATTCTTTTACAAATAAGTCTTTTTCTCTTTTGGGGGATGTCTTTGGGATATAAACCAGCAGTGGTATTTCTGCATTATAGGGTATGGCCAGTTTTATAGCTCTTTGGGCATAGTTTCAAGTTGCTCTCCAGAATGGTTGGATCTTTTCATGACTCCACCAACAGTGTATTAGTGACACAGTTTTACCACATCCCCCTCCAATATCCAATATTTTCCTTTTTTGTTATATTTGTTACTCTGATAGCTGTGAGATGATAACCCAGAATTGTTTTAATTTACATATAACTGATCAACAGTGATCTAGAGCATTTTTCATGTGATTACAGATAGATTTGATTTCGTTGTCTGAAAACTGTCTGTTCATATCCTTTGACCATTTATCATTTTGGGAATGACTTGCATTTTTATAAATTTGATTCGGTTCTCAATATAATTGAGAAATGAGGCCTTTATTAGAGATACTTGTTTCAAAAATTCTTTCCCAGTTTTCTGCTTCCCTTATAATATTGGTTACATTAGTTTTGTCTGTGCAAAAACTCTTTTATATAATCAAAATGATCTATTTTACATTGTGTTTTACTCTCCGTATCTTCTTTCATCCTAAATTTTTCTTCTACCCATAAATCTTACAGATAAACAATTCCATGTTCTCTTAATTTGCTTATGGTATAATATTTTATGTGTAAATCATGTACTGATTTTGAACTTATTTTAGTATATGCTGTGAGATGTCTATAGTTTCTGCCATACTGCTATATAAAGTCAAATAAAGACTTTTCATTCCATTTCATATACTAGATTATTATACTCATTTACTATAGTGTAATTTCTACCTATTCTGTTCCATTGATCTACCACTCTCTTGCTTAGCCAGTACCAGATTGTTTTGATAATTACTGCTTTATAATACAGTTTGAGATCTGGCACTGCTAGACCAACTTCTTTTATATTTTTTCACTGATTCCCATGATATTCTTGAGCTTTTGATTTTTTCCAGATGAATTTTATTATTTTTCTAGCTCTATAAAATATTTTTTGATAGTTTAATTGGTATAGCACTAAATAAATAAATTAACTTAGGTAGGATTGTCATTTTTATTATATTGGCTCGGCCTACCCACAAGCAATTAATATTTTTTCCATTTGTTTAGATCTTACTTTATTTGTGTGCAAAGTGTTTTGTAGTTCTGGTCATATAATTCCTGTGTTTGTCTTGGCAGGTAGACTCCCAAGTATTTTATGTTAGACACAGTTATTCTAAATAGAATTTCTCTATCTATCTGTTGTTGCTGGACTTTGTTGGTAATATATAGAAATGCTGATGAGTTATGTGGGTTTATTTTGTAAACTGCAACTTTGCTAAAATTATTAATAATTTCAAGTAGCTATATTCTCTCTTTTTTTTGTGGGGCAATGAGGGTTAAGTGGCTTGCCCAGGTTCAAATGGCTAGTGTGTGTCATGTGTCTGAGACCAGATTCGAACTCAGGTCCTCCTGAATCCAGGACCGGTGCTTTATCAACTGCATCACCTAGCTGCCCCCAAGTAGCTTTATTCTCTATGATTTTCTAATATCATATCATTTGCAAAGAGTGATAGTTTTGTTCCCTCAATACCTATTCTAATTCCTTTATTTTCTTTTTCTTCTCTTATTGCTATAGCTAACATTTCAAGTACAATATTAAATAATAGAGGTGATAATTGACATCCTCACTTCACCCCTGATTGTACTGGGGAGACTTCTAGCTTATCTCCCTTACAGATGTTTCCTGATGGTTTTAGATAAATATTACTTTTCACTTTAAGTTAAGCTCTTTTTATTTCTATGTTCTCTAGGGTTTTTTTTAAAATAGGAATGGATACTGTAATTTGTCAAAGGCCTTTTCTGCGTCTATTAAGATAATCATATATTTTCTGTTGGTTTTGTTATTGATGTTGTCAATTATGCTGATAGTTTTCCTAATGTTGGACCAGCCCTGTGTTCCTGTATGATCCTTGTGATATATTGCTGTAATCTTTTTGTTAGTATTTTGTTTAAAATTTTTGCATCAATATTCAGCAGGGAAATTGGTCTATAATTTTCTTTCTCTGTTTTGGATCTTCCTGGTTTAGGTATCAGCACCATATTTGTCTCATAAAAGGAATTTGGTTGGGCTCCTTAACTTATTTTCTCAAATTATTTATATAGTATTATGATTGATTTTTCTTTAAATGTTTGGTAGAATTCACTTGTAATTCCATCTGGTTCTGGGCATATTTTCTTAGGAAGTTCGCTGATGGCTTGTTCAATTTCTTTTTCTAAAATTGAGTTAAGTATTTTTTTCTTCTTCTGTTAATCTGGGGAATTTATATTTTTGTAGATATTCATCCATTTCATTTAGATTTTAAATGTATTAGCATACAACTGGACAAAATAGTTCCTAATAATTGTATTAATTTCTTCTTCATTGTCAGTGAATTCACCCCTTCTTTCCTTTTTTTGATCAAATTAACCAGTGGTTTATCTATTTTACTCGGTTTCTCATAAAACCAGCTTCAAGTTTTATTTATTAATTTAATTATTTTCTTACTTTCAATTTTATAAATCTCTGTTGATTTTCAGGATTTCCAATTTGGTATTTAGTTGGGGATATTTATTTTGTTCATTTTGTAGTCCTTTTTAGTTCCATGCACCATTCATTAATTTGCTTTTTCTCTGTTTTATTGATGTAAGCAGTTAAGTATATAAATTTTCCCCTAAATACTGCTTTAGCTGCATCCCATAAATTTTGATATGTTATCTCATCATTGTTATTTTCTTTACTGAAATCATTGATTGTTTCTATGATTTGTTCTTAGACTCCCTTGTTTTTAAGGATCAGATTATTTAATTTCCAATTGATTTTTAATTTCTCAAATGGAATGTTATTTTTATTGCATTATGATCTGAAAAGGATGTATTTATTATTTTTGCTTTTCTGCATTTGATTGTAAAGTTTTTATGCTCTAACACATGGTCAGTTTTTGTGTAGGTTACATGTACTGCTGACAAGAAAGTATATTCCTTTCTATTACCATTTAGTTTTCTCCAGAGAGCTATAATATCTAATTTTTCACAATTTTTTTCATTTCCTTAATTTCTTTCCTGTTTATTTTTTGTTCGAATTTTGCCAGTTCTGAGAAGGGAAGGAGCTTAGATTCTGAAAACATAAGTGTCCTTCCCATATATGACATTTACCAGTACTTCCTCCTTTGTGCTTTGAGAACAGTTCAAGTGACTGATTTCATGTGTGGGTTATTCTTTCACTGCTGTGCATTGTACCCTATTCACTTCATCACTTTTAGTTTAAGGTGCTGTGGTTTAAAAAAAATCCTACTTAGGGACAAACTCTCTTGTGATCAAGTCTCTCTGAACCTAGTTAGGCTGATTTTCTGAGATAAAGCAGAAAGTCTGATGTCAGGTCTGTACTTAAAGCCTATTCAACTTTGTAGGACCTGTCAGAGCTTATCCCACATTATCACAGATTGAGAATTCAGAGTCACTTATTTGCCATGATAAGATATTAGAGAAAGACTTAAGGGGAGGTACCTTCTGAGTAAAATTGGTATAATGCTATTTTCAATTCATTATTATTATTATTATTATTATGAAATAGACAACATTTATATATTATATGCAGTATAGAGATAGCATATAGTATGTAGATAGTATATTGTGTATATATATACATAATGTATGTAGTACAAAATTTCTATATGCATATACACATAAAAAACCCATAGAAATATACACACATGTATCCATATATGCATATGTGTATGTAGAAGCACACATAAACTATAATTGTCTTTTGATATCCCATGTTGTTGGCTTGTAATTTGTTTCATTTTTGATGTTTTATGTTACCTCCCTGACTAAAACATCATTTTCTTGAGAAGAGGTGCTCTATTTTATATCTGTTGGCTCCTTCAGCATAATTCTATGCCCAAAGTAAGTGCTCTGTAAACAACTGCTACAATCTCTAATAAAGATCAAGTATAATTTCTTTTCTGTGACTATACTGTATGTTCTTATTAGACAAATTCAGAGTAGAGCCCACTTTCTTGTGCCTTTATAGACCATTTAAGCCGTAGTTTTCTGCTAACTACTCTTTCTTGAAGACACAAGGAAAAGTGTAATTGATCTGCTAACTAGACATAGTCTCTTTAGCTATTTTAAAAACACATCATGCTCCACTTAGTTTTAGATGTATTAACTGATTTCCTCAGGCTCTGTGGTTTACATTTTTCTCTGATGTACAAGTCCCACTCTCTTGATGCCTGGTAAGGAAGAATATAAATGATGCATTTCTCTTTCTCTTATGCCCCCTTGCTTTAAACTAAAAGAGTTGATACTTTTTTTTTCTTCCCTGAGCATAATAAAGGCTTTTGAGTGCTGCTGCTCTTCTCTCTATTTGTTGCAAAACAGACAAAACAGCATCAGACAAGCCTGGAAGTGTTTTTTTTTTAAAGCACTTACATAACATAATGTTATTCTCCATTATGACACATCCTTTCATACCTAAAATTCATAATGAAAAATTCATGAATATTTTTTAAAAAACTTTATCCCAAGAGATAATTAATCAAAAAGATTATTTACCTTGCTTTTGTATTCTTGGGAGTGTGAAGGAGGTCTTGAAATCTGATCTACAAAGATTAATGACTTTATCAGATGATCTCTTGAGCCAGTGTTTTTCTCCTCTTTGAAAGCTCTTTATTAATCCCAGGTTTCTGCAAAGGAAATATATGTTGGTCCTACTAAATGTTGTGTGAGTTTCTTCAAGAGGATAGAAAACCTACCAAAGCTTTCAAAGCATCCTTGTCATTTGAAAAATGTTCCATGTGTGTAGTTAATCTGTCATCTCTATATTATCCACCAACTTCCTCTTATCTTTTATCTTTTATTTCTCTAGCTCCCACTAGCCAAAATAGAGTTTTATTCTTGTCTAGGTTAGCAGCAGGGTCAGATGTAGTCATCTTGATAGATTTTCCTGCCAATGACTTCTTTTAGCACTGCATTTCCTGAGTGTACTCTGTCTTGCTGCATTTATATTTCGTTGGCTTTCTCTTACTACCATGAGCAAGTCATTTAACCTTTCTGTTTCATCTGTGAAGGGAAGAAGTTGTGGTAGAAGGTTTCTGAGGCTCGTTCCAGATATAGCTATGATTCCTTTCCCTTGACTAGGCTGCAGTTTCAACTGGCACATTACTGGCTTAACTTTGTAAGACCATGGAGGCAAGGCCTAGTACAATGTGTTATTGTGAGAAGATCATTGGATTTGGAGAATGACTGTCTCAATTTCACATTGTTTGGTTACTTGTTAACTGTGTGACTGACCTTAGGCAAATAATTTAAACTCTCAAAGCTTCCATTTCTCCATCCATGAAATGGGGGTGGTAATATTTGTTCTGACAAGGTTGTGCTTTTTTTTCTTTTCTTTTTTTTTTTTTTTGTAATTAAAGAATGTTCACTTGATTTTAGAATTTAAAGAGTGAAACAGCTCAAAACTGTGATATCTTGAGGTGGGGCTGAAGAGCCCTACCCCAGATTCACTTTCTCTTACAGATCATTCTGGCCTGCTTCTCAGCAACAAAAATTCAGTGACTTCCGAAGGCTTTTCCCTTGGAAGAAAAGTGATAGACACATTGAATGTAACTCAACCCCAGAGTTTTATGGCATCCAGGATGGTGAAAAAATATAAGAATATAAGAACCACATATTAGCGCCCAATGTGACTTTTCCTTCCTCTGCCGAAATCCATACCATAATTATCCTTTCCATACACAGCTATAAAAGCCTTTTTGGGATTTTAACTGCTGATCAAAACTCATCCTCATCCTCACTACATGGATTTGACATGCTCAATGCAGACAAATACCACATCTCCATAACCAAAGAGATAGAAGGACTACTCTCTGGGTTGTTCCACCTCAGACAATACACAGCTTTTTTCTCCTTGACCATGAATTCTAAGAAAGAATGATCACTTCTGCATCATTAATTAGCTTTTCAAAGTTGGATATCTTCCTGAAGAAAATAACAGCAGGGGTGGCTAGGTGGTGCAGTGGATAAAGCACCGGCCCTGGATTCAGGAGTACCTGAGTTCAAATCCGGCCTCAGACACTTAACACTTACTAGCTGTGTGACCCTGGGCAAGTCACTTAACCCCAACTGCCTCACTAAAAAAAAAAAAAAAAGGACAGCAATTTCTCACATTGTTCCTCCATTCTTTATTTGTTTGTTTTTGTTTTGTGGGTTTTTTTGTTTGTTTTGTTTTGTTTTGTTTTTGGGTGAGGCAATTGGAGTTAAGTGACTTGCTCAGGGCCACACAGCTAGTGTCAAGTGTCTGAGGCTGGAATTGAACTCAGGTCCTCTTGAATCCAGGGCTGGTGCTATATCCACTGTGCTACCTAGCTGCCCCTTCCTCCATTCTTTAAAGAATGGAATTGTTATTAAAACAAGTCATTTAACTGACATAAAGTTGCTGCAGTCATCTGGAAAACTGAAGTCTACACTGCTACCACATCATGCCTCCATGGCAGGCTCATAACATTTCACATATTCTTCATCTATTTACCTTTCTCTTACCCTCTACTATTCCTTTTTAGCTATCATAGTGTGCACCCATGGCAATATAATTTTTATTTCTCCTTCTTTTGAATTTTACCCAAATGCTCTCCATCATGGCTCTCCCAGCTCTAGCTCCTGAATTTCCTAACATGAAATATACCTTCTTAATATATATTGTTAATCTACCCAACTCCCTTTTATGCTTTGTTCCTTCTGAATAAAGTGATAGTTCCATAGCCACATTGCCATCATTAGTCCTATCCTATCAAGTCTTGGTTATATCTATTAGATCAAATTTGCATCAATTTTAATATCTCTGCTTTATTTTATATGTTATAAACATTTGGGGTATTTTTCAGAGATCTTTTGTTTATTAAATATCCTTTTTTTTTCAAATTTGTCTACTTGAAATATTGGACATGTTTACCACATAGGTATTTGTTCTTGTGTTTGTGTTTATTTTTTGTTTTGTTTGTTTGTTTGTTTTGTAGCCTTCTTCTACAGTCTCTAGGGCAACTACATGGCAGAGCGGATAGAGTACTGGGCCTAGTCAGGAAGACAAAATTTTGTGAGTTCAAATCTGGGCAACAAATACCACATATTTCCAACTATTCTGGCAAGAACAGAAAGAATAAAAAAAAACCACTAATCAATTCATCCCTTCTGATTACTCTTAATTTTTTTTTTGAGTGTGAAGAAAACAAAAATGTTTAAAATGCAAAGAAGTGCATAGACAGGGAGAGCCCTTGTTGCTCTCATTAAGTTTAATTCACCAGGTTTAGATGAACTATTTCCTAGGGCACTGATAGAACTGCCAAAAATAATTGATGAATTTACTGTTGGTCAACTTTCAAAGACCCTACAGCATGATTAGGAAATAGTAAATGTTGTCCTGATTTTTTTTAAAGGCAAATAGTAGAGTTTCAAAAGTTACTTTTATTTTTACCTTTTCCAATTTGAGGAGCTTTCATAGAAAAAAAACTGGTCATATATTTTACCTTTAATTCATTGCAAAAGTTCTAGAATTAGTTATTAAAGATGTGTCATAATCATCTAAAAGAGAAGTAATAATGATTAAAACCCAGCATGGTTTCATGAAGACCAGGCCTTGGCACATTACCCATATTTCCTTTTTAGATAAAGTTGTCATAGTGTCATATGAAAGCAATATTGGATACAATGTGGATTTAGGTAATAGCAAACCATTTAGTAAAATCTCTCAGGTTGTTCTCATAGAATAGAACAACTTTAAGTCTTCAAACTTAACTGACTCACCAGTTGGGGATATTCCTCAGAGGAATTTCTAAACCTGAAATTCCATAACCCTGGGATTCGACTATGTATCTCCTCATTTTTCTTGTGCCCTAATTCCTTTTCATCTATATTTGTTTCTTTCTTTTAAATTTGAAGGTCAGCCTCTTTAATAGGAAAATAAAAACAAAAATTTTGAAAAATTTAAAAACCAAGAACATTGTGAGTTAATTTGGAATTTCTCTGTAATCACTTTCTAAAATTTATTCCAACTGGGATGTTCAGTTCTCCTTTTTGTTTGAATTTGATTCTATAATAAACTAAAAACAAAAACAACAAAGAAACAAATCCTTTTTATTCTCCTTAGCAGGTTTCTTTTTTCAAGCTTCAACAAATTCTCACCTTAGCTTTCCTGACACTAATTTTACTGTGTTCATCTTTTGTATTAATCCTGGATTATATGCCTTTGTTTTTACATGTCCTTTTAAAATCTGAGTCAATTTAAAAGGTGATTATGTATCCACATCATTCTCTTCAAATATCTAACCCTTTTCTTTCTTGTTAGGAATTTTTAAAATTTCATTGTTAGAGTTTCATTCTTCAAATCTTGTCATTACTCTTTTTTTAAAATAGTATTTTATTTTATTTTATTTTTTCCAATTACATGTAAAGATATTTTTCAACATTTATTTTTGTAAGATTTTGAGTTCCAAATTTTTCTCCCTCCTTTCATTCCCTCCATCCTCCCCAAGACAGCAAGCAATCTGATATAGATTATATAGTACAATCATGGTAAGTATATTTCCACATTAGTCATGTTGTGAAAGAAGAATCAGAACAAAAGGGGAAAAAACAATGAAAAAAAAGTTAAAATTGTATGGTTTGATTTGCATTCAGACTCCATAATTCTTTTTCTTGGTGTAGTGAGCATTTTCCATCATGAGTCATTGGAATTGCCTTGGATCATTGTATTGATTAATGAGAAGAGCTAAGTATATAACAGTTGATCATCCCACAGTGTTGCTGTTACCATGTACACTGTTCTCCTGGTTCTGCTTACTTCACTCATCATCAGTTCATGTAAGTCTTTAGAGGTTTTTCAGATATCTCTCTATTCATCATTTCTTAATCTTAGTTTAGCTGCCTTTTACTATTCTCTTCCTTTGTCAATATTCTTTTAATGATTGTGTACTTTGTTCTCTTGGCTCTACTTATTTCATTCTTCATCAATGCATGCAAATCTTCCTGTAGTTCTCTGAAGGTCTCAGGTAGACATTCTTTATGGCTTAATAATATTTCATTACATTGATATACTGCATTTTGTTCAACTGTTTCTCAATTAATATGCACCCACTTTGATTCTCATTCTTTTATACAACAAATGTGTTGAGATAGATATAGATATATGTTATTTAGGTATAGGTATAGTTATATGTATATATATATATATATATATATATGTATGTGTGTGTGTTGTATATATATATATATTTGTACATTATGTATATATATTTAGTATATATGTATATAGTATATATAATATAGTTATATATAAACATACATATATGTGTGTATATACATATACTTATATGTGTATGCATGTATACTGTATAAAATCATACTTTTTTCTTTTTCTTAGATTACTTTGTAGTAAACTTGTAGGTTTCTCTTGATACCCAATAAAAGGTTCTGATCTCCCTAGGAAGACTAAATTGGATTGAGAACTGAAAGCCAAAGACCTAAGTTCTAGTCTTCCATTCCGTCAAAAGTCTCTATGGCTGCATATAAGTCACTTCAGCTCTATGGATTTTAGTTTATTTCTTCAAAGGAGGGGTGTTGATTAGATGACCTGTAAGAACTGTTCCAGATATAAAATTCTGTGATTCACTAGGTCTATATCATTATAACAAGGTTCATCTTGCAAAAAGGAAATTAATTGTGGGATTTACCCAAGACAGTTTTAAAATGGAAACTATATTCTTACAAAGAAAGAAAACATGTCTAGTAAAGGGTGACAATAATGGCATTGGAGAATGTAAGAGGATATTTGAAATTAAAAAGGAGATGGCTTAATAAATCAATACCTTCATCAGAGAGAATTCTGAGAAAAGGAGAAAGACTGTTCAAGGAAATAAGACATAGAGAACTACCCTATTATCACAATATATATTTGGAATTATCAAGAACACCCTGAATTAAACAATGAAAAGGCATTTATCTAGCACTTACTTAAGCCAGGCATGATTCTGAACACTGAAAAATACAAAACCAATCCAAAACAAAACAAAAACTGCTCACCACTCAATTACTACAATGCGTAAATATATAAGATCATTAAAGGACTGTTGGTGTTCAGTCATTTTTCAGTTGTGTCCAACTCTTTGTAATTCCCTTTTGAGTGTTCTTGGCCAAACGACTAGGAAACTATGAAATTTAATTAAATATCTCTACTTTTTGCATATATAATGCATTCTTTTCCCTCTTAGCTGACGAACCAAAAAGAAGTCTTTTTTCTTCAGGATCTACCATTATACAGACAAGCTTAGAAATATCACTTTAGCTGGGATAGCAACCAGAAAAGGACTAATGTATTTTTTTCTCTTAGTTTTGCATTTCTAGTTAGTACTCAGGGGATACAGCTGCCAAGTATGTCTATGGGGAGAAAACGGAAAAAAAAAAAAAAAAACTTAAGATGGTTTTATTGTTATGTTAAAATGGGAGGAGTGTTTTTTGAAAATGATCAATAAGAGGGGCAGCGAGGTGGCGCAGTGGATAGAGCACCGGCCCTGGATTCAGGAGGACCTGAGTTCAAATCCAGCCTCAGACACTTAACATTTACTAGCTGGGTGACCCTGGGCAAGCCACTTAACCCCAATTGCCTCACCAGAAAAAAAAAAAAAGAAAAAAAAGAAAGAAAATGATCAATAAGTTTGATGTAATATTGCTCCATCTTTACTCTGAACTTTTTATGATATTGAACCCATGGCAGTTCCTCACCGTGATACAAGCCCTACTTCCCAGTTTTTGTTTGATTTTCCTAGTCTTCTTCTACTGGGATATAAAGGTAGGGACCCCAAAAGCTATATCCCAGAAAGGTATATATTGTGATTGTTCAGTTATTCCAGACTCTTCCTTATTCCATTTAAGTTTTTCTTGGCAGAGGTATTGGAAGTGGTTTGTCATTTCCTTCTCAAGGTCATTTTACACATGAGTAACCAAGGCAAATGGAGTTAAGTGATTTGCTCATTGTCACATAGCTAATAAGTATTTGAGGCTAGATTTGACCCCATGAAGTTGCATCTTCCTGACTCCAAACCCAGTGCTCTATTCACTGAGTCACCTAGCTGCCCCAGTAAAGGTATTTAGTAAGAAAGTAACTAGAAAACTGATTTGTGCTAGGTTTCAGTTTGGGATTCTTTGAAGAGGCTATGAAGACTCACTCATGTTCATTTTTTAATCTATGTTTGTCCTGTATTATTTTTTTAATTATAAAAGTATTTTATTATTTTCCAGTTACATGTAGAGATAGTCTTCAACATTTGTCTTTATAAGATTTCTAATATCAAATTTTTCTCCCTCTCTACCCTTCCTTCCCCGCCTCCCCAAGACAGCAGGTAATCTGATATAGGTTATATATGCACAATAATATTAAACATATTTCTGCATTAGTTATGTTACAAGAGAAGAATCAGAGCAAAAAGGAAAAACCTCAAAAAAGAAAAACAACAGCGCCAAAAACAAAAGAAATAGTATGGTCCACTCAGCATCCATATTCCATGGTCCCTTTTTTTTTCTGGATTTGGAAAGCCTTTTCCATCATGAGTCCTTTGGAACTTTCTTGTACTGTTGGATTGATGAGAAGAACCTAGTCTATCACAGTAGATCAACACATAATGTTGTGCACATACTGTGCACAATGTTCTCCTGGTTCTGCTCATCTCACTCATCATCAGTTCATGCAAGTCCTTCCAGGTTTCTCTGAACTCCTCCTGCTCATCGTTTCTTACAGCACAATAGAATTCCATTACATTCATATACCACAACCTTTTCAGCCATTCCCCAATTGATAGGCATCCCCTCAAATTCCAATTCCTTGCCACCACAAAAAGAGTAGCTATAAATATTTTTGTACATGTGGGTCCTTTTCCCTTTTTTATAATCTCTTTAGGAAAAAGAACTAAAGGTGGTATTGCTGGGTCAAAGGGTATGTACAGCTTTATAGCCTTTGGGGCATAATTCCAAATTGCTCTCCAGAATGATTGGATAAATTCACAGTTCCACCAAAAATGCATTAGTGTTCCAATTTTTCCACAGCTTCTCCAATGTTTATTATTTTCCTTTTTTGTCATATTAGCCAATCTGATAGGTGTCAGGTGGTACCTCAGAGATGTTTTAATTTGCATCTCTCTAATCAATTGTGATTTAGAGCATATTTTCATATGGCAATATATAGCTTTGATTTCTTCATCAGAAAACTGCCTGTTCATATCCTTTGACCATTTCTCAATTGGGGAATGACTTGGATTCTTATAAATTTGATTTAGTTCCTTATATATTTTAGAAATGAGGCCTTTATCAGAAGTACTGGCTATAAAAATTATTTCCCAGCTTTCTAGATCACTTCTAATTTTGGATGCATTGCTTCTGTTTGTACAAAAAGGTTTTAATTTAATGTAATCACAATCATCCATTTTGCATTTCATAATATTCTCTATCTCTTGTTTGGTCATAAACTGTTCTCCTTTCCAAAGATCTGAAAGGTAAACTATTCCTTGTTCTCCTAATTTACCTATGGTATCACCTTTTATGTCTGAATCATGTACCCATTTTTACCTTCTTTTAGTATAAGGTGTAAGATGTTGGTTTATGCCTAATTCCTGACATACTATCTTCCAGTTTTCCCAGCAGTTTTTAGTCAAATACTGAGTTCCTATCCCAGAAGCTGGAATCTTTGGGTTTATCAAACAGTACATTACTAAAGTCATTTACTACTGTGTCTCCTGAGCCTAGCCTATTCCATTGATCCTCCACTCTATTTCTTAGCCAGTAACAAATCACTCATGTTCATTTAAGAGCTACAAGTAACTTTACTTAAAGTGACAGTAGAAAAAGGGAGAAGGTTTTAAGCTAAAATATAATATCTATCATCTGTCCTTGCAGCAGGACAAAAGAGAAGTTTGCCTGTACCATTTCTCTTACTGGCCAGAGTACTTGTGTCAAGCTCTTCATTCTTTACTTAGTAGTTGTGTGATTTGAAGAAAGTCATATAACATCTTTGGACTCCAGTATCTTTAACTTTAAAATCGGGGGTAGGGAAGGAGCTAGATTATCACTTCATTCTTTCCAGTTCTAAATCAGTAGATCCTATTAACTTATCTAGAGTTATGTCATTAATGAAACTTGATGGAATCTAGAAATTTGAGTCAGAGGAGACAACTTTCAAGGGGATAACTAACAATGGATGGGACTCTCATTGTTTCTTACTAGCAGCTAGATGGTACTATAGATAGAGCAACAGTATTAGTGTTGTGGGAAATTCCGACGGAGAAACCCAAACGGCACTCAGGAATAAGGAAGAGCAGTTTATTGATGTGCCGGCCCAAAGCAGTCGCCTCTGATACTCTGGACAGCCACCAAGTGTCCAAGCTGCAGTTTTTATATCTCTTAGGTGTGAAAATGCCTGTAGGTTTTCACAGGTCCATTGTGGTGAGCTACTTGGCAGACAGGAAGGCATATTTCAGTAAATAGAGGCATATGTCAGACTTCAGGGGAACAAACAGTATGTTCTACTTTCATTTTGGGGGTCTCAGCTCGAGCCTCAGTTTCATCCCCTGTATTTTCCCATATCACTAGAGTCAGGAAGACTTGAGTTAAAATACTGCCTAATGCACTCAGTAGCTGTATGATCCTGAATAATTCACTTCACTTTCCTCATCTATGAAATATATATTATACATAATAATAATAGCAATACTATCTATCTATATCTATCTCTCTCTATATATATATGCTGTTATATATATGCTCTCTCTCTCTCTCTCTCTCTCTCTATATATATATATATATATATATATATATATATATAGAGAGAGAGAGAGAGAGAGAGAGAGAGAGAGAGAGAGAGAGAGAAAGAGAGTTTGCCATGGTAATAACACCTATCTGCCAAGGTTGTTGTGAAGATCAAATGAGATAATATTTATAAAGTGTTTAGTAGATGTCTATAACATGGTAGGTTCATATAAATGCTAGCTATTCTCTTATAGATAATTATTTGTTTCCTGCAGTACTACTGCATTGAAAAATGAAGTATTGCTAACCCAAACCCCCAACAACTCTCGAAAGTAACAGTAATGTTACAAGGCAGTTTGATCTACTAGAGCATCCAGGTACCTGGCTGCTTAATGGGTTATCAATATCAGTAACACAGCCAGAAACTGGACTGCTGACACTATTCTTTCTCAAACTGACCCTTCTTCCCACTCAATTAGTATTTTGCTTGAGTCAGCAAAAAGACAAAACATGGGTACAACCCTGTGGAGCTTGAGCATTGGTTAGCATATATGCCTGACTGAATCCACAACTACTGCAGTCTGTGCATTTTCAGTGTTTTGCAAATGTCATTACCAAGATCTCCTGCTCTGCACAGGAGTAGCATTTTATTAGGAGCTACTCCTCTAATTTCTCTGACATGCAAAGATGCAATTGGTGTGTTTAGGGGCCTTGTCTTGTGTCATTATAAATTTCACATTTGGTTGAATCAAGGTGCTACTAATGTGCTTAATCTTAACCCTGCATATATAATGTAATTTTATAGTGTGTAACCTATGAAATACTCCAAATCTCAGAGTTAAAAAGGTAATAGAAGGGGGCAGCTAGGTGGTGCAGTGGATAGAGCCCAGCTGTGTGACCCTGGGCAAGTCACTTAACCCCAATTGCCTTGCCAAAAAAAAAAAAGGTAATAGAAGCAATACTTATGCTATTGTTTAGAAGCCTTCATTTCATTTGCCTCAAGATAAAACAATGGGAATAAGTCAGATAGCATGTGAGGCCATTGAGATCCACATTGTTGGAAGGAAAAACTATGTCAGAGAAATCATAGTTCTAATAAGGTATTTAGTTTGGTTTATTTTTTGTATTAGATAGATAAACAGACAGATAGACAGACAGATGATAGAAATATGTACACAAACACACATCCATTTATGCAGTTATATTTGTGTATTTTTGTTGTGGTGGTAGTTCTGTCTCTTAAACCCATTTGGGGTTTTCTTGGCAAAGAAACTGAAGTGGTTGGCCATTTCCTCCTCTAATTTTTTTTACAGATGAAGAAATTGATATTAGCAGGGTTAAATGCCTTGCCCAGGGTAATACAGCTAGTAAGTATCTGAAGGTCAAATTTGAACTCAGGTCTTCCTGACTTCTAGCCTGGAGCTCTATTCACAACACCAATACATACATACACACATGCATGCATGCATACATACTATACACATATACACATACATATACATGCATGAACACACAGGTATATATGTATTTATGTGTGTATATACATATTCATATGTGTGTGCCTCTGTGTGTATATATGCATACACGTGTGTGTGCCTCTGTGTGTGTGTTTATGTAATCTAGGACAGATAGCATAGCTATACAGTGAACTGGACCTAGCATTAAACAGAAGTAGAAAGAGAAACTAGTTTAGGAAATGTAATCCTCCTTTATTGACCCCCAAGCTTCCCATGAACATAACAGTTCATCTTTTCAATTCTGATATTTATCACTGCTTCTGAAGAACTAAAAATAAATGTCATCCAGAAAACACCAAAGAGGTGCACAGTAGATTTGAACAGGCTGAAACATAATACAAATCAAAGAACTCTGAAGAATAATACTAAAGATCATCATTGATAAGTTAAATGGCAGGAAGAGAAAATGATCTGGTCCCATGTAAAGAAGGAAGAATGACAGGTAGATAACCAAAGTGCTCTACAGCCACCTACATGATGTAATTTGAAATTAATGAAGAATTTAAGCAGTTTTGGTGGATATTCTTTCCCAAATGTTGTTTGTCCTTTGTTCTCAAAGAAAACCAGTACATCAGAGTGATGTCATGACTTGCACTGAATTTGATTTAAGGGAGGGAGGGCTATGCTGTGCAAGGTCACCAACCTGACTCTCTCCTCCAGAGACATCTGGGTCCATTGGCAAGCTATATATCAGGATGACTGGAGATGTCCCTGGATTTTTAAGGCAATTGGGGTCAATTGACTTGCCCAGGGTCACACAGCTATTAAGTGTCTGAGGTGGGATTTGAGCTCAGGTACTCCCAAGTTCAGGGCCAGTGGTCTATACACAGTGCTACCTAGCTGCCCCTTCCGAAACATCTAGGAGAAAATGAAAAACACATATGATTGCAATCCACATCATTTGTGGAAAATCCCAAATTAATGAGATAATAGATCTAATTAAGTACTTAACTATAAAAAACTGTATATATGTATATATAAATGAATAAATAAAATTTAGATGTGATTGTATATGTAGCCATAATCATTGTTATATATGTGAATGTGTGTATTATATAAATATTATAAATGTATATATAAAATCAGATATTCTCCTCAATTTGTCCTATTTAGATATACAAATAATAACAGCATATTAATAGATGTTTTAATGTGTTAAAATAATAGAAATATAAGATTATTACTATTAACATTCATACTAAACAAATAATAGTATTAAAACCAAATGTTACCCCATACACTAAAAATATAGGAAATATATATGTTACTTTGCTAAATTCCCTTTTGTATATAAGTAAATTGATGCTTTTATGTAATATCAATAAATTGCATTGTAGAATAGAAAATAAACAAATCACTATCCACTATAAAATTTGGCATCTTTTCCTATAATTTTGTAACTCATGTTCCTAGTTTTTTACAAACATGAATAACAAAAAGAAGATGAAAGATTGTAAATGAGTTATTTTTTAAACCATAACTTTTACTTTTTTGTCATAATAATATATAAATAACAATTATTTAAATTTTAGCTAAGCTACACAAACAAAAGTTTTCTATGGTACCTACATGGACTATTCAACTCTATAACTGTTTATAAACTGTTTTCATTATTGATAATAAGAAATAAGAATGGATTTGGAATACAAAGACCTTTTGTCATCTTGAATATCTTTTAAGCAGAGATTAAAAGCAATCATTCATGTCTGACAACCATATTTTTCCAGTGGGGATGGGAATCTTTTGCAGGAAGTAATCTGTGCCATGGCAGTGACAACAATGGTGATTATTTCCAACCAATAGCAGTGGGAACAAAGCTGCCATTTGTCTCCATTACCAAAGAATGTTGAAGCTGCCTTCCCCTTTATTCAACAAAGGAAATACTTTAACATTTGGTTGTACAATGCCTCTGAACAAAAAAGAGAGGAAAGGAAACGAGATCACAAATAATAATGAAAGATACATTTCTTTCAACAGACCAAAGTGCTAAACTGATACCAAACTAGTATGATTCTAGTTCTAATTGGAACAAAGATATCATGTGTCTTTACCCTACTGATTAACACTCACAGGTAACTATAAGTAATATTTAAGAATTCATCTTTCCTGTTACACTAAATTCCATTCAATTTAAAAAGTATTAAGTACCAACTCTGAGCTAATCCCTAAGAACACATAAAAAAATTAAAATAGCCCCTGTTTTTAAGGAAATTGCTTTCTATTAAGGGTAAAAATATGTACATATAAAATTCAATATACAATACATACAATTTTCCAAGGAGAAAACAACACATGTCAATATGAAGGTGAATGGGAATGTTGAAGAAATGGGGCTTTTCTAAATGGATACAGGGGAGAAAAGTAGTGGTGTCCGGAGAACAGAAGTTGTTTTGGGACATTTTACAATTCTGAAGCATCAGAATGCTGAGTAGAGCCAAAATAGATCACCATGCCCTTTCACAGAAATAACGTTGGCATTGAAGTGATTATCAGTTCCTGAAAAAGTGATAGAAAGGCAAATAGGTGATTCACATTTGATAGCAGAGCAGATAATTAATCCCTGGTTCTACAGGTGTTATTGGAGTCTTGAGGTTTTCCTCCGGACACTAACCATATGCACTCTGCTACAAGGCTTACAACAATGACAAGGAGATTATCTGTTTCAGGGTAGGGATCTTCAAAATGCCTTTGATCCTAGTGGCCAGTATGGAGAGGAAAGAGGGGAAGGCAGTCTGCACCAATGCAGTTGCCAATAAAATCTGGCTTTCCCACTAAAAGACAACTATAGTCTATCATTATTGAATTTTTGTGAACTTGGGTCCTTGACGGACATACCAAGAGATCACAAACACTAGCAGATCTCTCCAAGATGAAAAGACTATACTAATGTGATGAATAATGAACTCTGAGTCTTTGTATGAGGTATATGTTAGTGATGTTTGCAAAACTCAATTCAAAATGGTTGAGTACTAAGTGGTGGATTTTAGATTTTGGGTCACAATAATGCATCAAACAATGCTCTGAACCACGGGAGGTCTTTAATCTTCACTATTCAAGTGATTAGTCATTAAAATAATATCTTTTGAAGAAGACCCTAACTAGTTATTGGTCTATAGAAAAGTTTTCTAGGATAGAACAAGTACTTTGTTTCTATTCCTATGGCCACTACTCTAATTCAGTCACAAATAATCTCCTAATTGTTCTTCCTGTCTCCACATACTCCAAAGTACTACCTGTTTGCACAATGTTGCCATGTTAATTTTCCTAAAGCATCACTAGGTTGATTCCAATGGTCTCAAAAATGTTCAAGGCTTTAGAAGCTGCTGCAAAGATTTATAGACTTTTAGTAAATAGCCCTTGTCCTTTAGTTAATAAGAATAATTAGTTGAAATGAGAAACTTCCAGATGGCTCCAAGGTTGAGCTCCTCTTCTGTTGCCCTTTACTCTGTTCTTCTGGTTCTCTCATCCCACACTTATCAAACTGACCATCAGTGGTTTTCATACTAGTATTTTGTTGGATCTTCCTTACAATATATCCCCCTTTCCATAATTTGGTGTATTATTCCAGGTATATTTTGTGATATTTCAGATTCAGAAATTCCTAATTATTAGCTCTGTAAATAATGCTTATGAAGTAAGTTTAAAAACAATAAAACACTAGAGTGGCATAAGGTATTCCTCATAAGATTACCAAAGTCTTCAATATAAAACAATTTCTTTAGTTCTCTACCTTCTTCATTGATTATCTACACAAAACTCATTGGAGGGTTTAGAGATTCGTGACATTACAAGTAGCCTATCTTGTTTCTATTCTAAACTGCAGTTTCATTTCACAAAAAGAACCAGGGTTATTAGAAATATAGTATGCACTTGACAGAATAGAAAGTTAAGAGAAAGGGTAGACCTAGGAAGAAAGACACCGAGTTCTGTTTTGCATGTGTTTAATTTATTATGTTTATGTAATGTTCAGGCAGAATTATCCAACAGGCAATTAGAGATGTGGAACTGAAGGTCAGTAGGCATAGGAAAATTTAGAAATCATCTGTACAGAGATCATAATTGAAGCCAATGCATAGGAGCTTATTCAATCTCCAAGAGAAAACAGAGTGAAAAGGGCCAAGAACAAATCCCCAGGGTATACCCATATCTATAGGTTGGGGCATGGATGATAATCCATGCTAAGGAGACCTGAAAAGGTCAGTCTCATATAGAAAGAAAAAGAAGAGAGAGCAGTGTCATGAAAGCTGAGAGGGAAAGGAGGAATGGAGGAGATGATTAACTGCAGTAAAATCTGCAAATATAAAATTTGACATTTAGAAGATCATATTTATATATATATATATACATACACATACATACATACATATATACATATACATATATACATATATATATATATTCCTGCTCTGCTCCCCACACCAAAGGAAAAAAAATATAGAAAGAAAAGAACATCAAAAAATATTAAAGAGCACATAGAAGAAAATAAAAGAAGTTCAGAAATGCATAAACAGGGTAAATTTTTTACTATCTTGTTAAATTTAACATGCACTTTAAAAAATAAAATTATTACAGAAGTCTACATTTTGTTCTTTTTATATTGGAATATTTATTTTTGTTGATGATTAATTCCATAACAAACAATTAAAATTGAAGAGAAAAATCATTGGTAACTTTGGAGAGAACCATTTAAGTTGAGTGATGAGGTCAGAATCCAGAATGAAAGGATTTGAAAATTGAGTAGGAGGAAACAGAAAATGGATACAAGATGTCCTTAGAAAATAATGATCAATTAAATATATGTTTGGAATGGAAGATACCTAAAGTTAGTAGAGGGACAAAATTCCACATAATATATTGGCTTCCGTATATCAAATAAGTCATTTAATTTTTTTTATTTCAAACAATAGTATTTTATTAACCTGTCCTTTCTTCTACTCTCCCCATTAAACAAATTTAAATACAAAAAAAGCCTTCAATATACAACTACTTAGTTCAGTAAAGCAAATTCTCATATTAGCCATATCCAAAAATCTATTCTTATTGCTATTTTTGTAGTTTTGTTTTCTTTTGCATTTTAAGTTCATCACCTCTCAGATAGAAGGTGAGTGACATGTTTAATCTCCATTCTTTTAGACTTAGGGTTCATCCTTGCATTGATCAGAGTTCTAAAGTTTTTCACAGGTGTTTTTTTTCTCCATAATCTTGTTACTGCTATATAAGTTGTTCTAATTCTGCTTACTTTGCTCCATATCAATTAACAAAGATCTTCCCAGTTTATTCCAACTATATGCCACAGTTTGTTTTATCATCCTCCAATAAAAGAACAGTATCTTAATTGCTTTAATTTTTGTTTAACACAAAAATGAACTTATACATACAAATGTATGTATGCATGTATGTGATGTATGTATGTATGTATATGTTGGTTCTTTTACTCTTTCCTTGATCCTTTTTGTCCTAGTAGCGTTGTATAATTGGGTCAAAAGTTATGCACAGTGGGCAGCAGGTGGTGCTGTCAATAAAGCACCAGCCCTGGAATCAGGAGGAGTTGAGTTCAAATCCACCTTCACATAATTAATAGCTGTGTAACCCTAGGCAAGTCACTTAACCCTGATTTCCTCAAAAAACAAACAAACAAACAAAATAGGTATACAGCTTGGGTAACTTTCTGAGCATAGTTCCAAAATTACTTCCAGAAAAGCTGGACTGTTAAATGTGTCATAATCAAAATTTGTTAATGGCATAACTAACAGATAAAGTAGATTTTCAATAATGACTTCCTCCTCTACTCAAACAAGAAAAAAATTGGGGTTAACCATCTTTAATGCAAATCCTAATTATGTATGGCATGTTTTCAGAATCCCTAAAATGATAAGAATTATACTATACTCTATTGAGGAGATTTTCAGGTTTTTGTTGCTTTTCCTATAACTATGGTTTCTGGGTTTTTTTAAAATGAAATTAGCTTTTATAAAAAGGAATTTAATACTATTACTGTAGGCTTTATTCATGAAGCACTATATGATGTACAAGCAGACTACTTAATAGTGGACTTTTATGTGTTATGCTGAATATGATTTTTTTTAAAGAACTATTTACAGTTACAAGAAAGTAATTGAATTTTGGAGGGAAAAATCAGCATAAATAGCCAATATGTAGGTTTTTAACACGTCTATATTTAATTGGGACTTTTATAATTACTAAAGTACTCATGCTTTCTCAAACAGCAATGTTTTCTTAGGCCATATATGTTGGGCTATAGCAAATGTCCACAGCACAGAATAACTATTAGCTAAGTAATGAATACATTTTTAAAATATTTACCTATTAGCAAGTTAATGAATTCACACCTTTTACAGTCCATTGTAGAGCAATATTTTTTTTGTTATTTTAAATAAAATATTATATGCTGCTTACAGATATAAGCCATGGAAAGTATTGGCTATTACCTACCAGGTCCCTACTATGAAATTAAAAAATGGTTGTGAGATTTGAAGCATTTAAGATTAGTCAGGAACATTAACAGTTCTGCACAGAGAAGAAAATCTTACTTAAAACAAACATATACCACCTTTGATAATAGATGTGGAAGAAGCATACCTAATTGTGCTTATCTTGCTTGGGTTATCTAAAAGTGAGACAGTGTAGCATAACACCATGAGAAGTGGATTCTAACCCTAGTCCTGTCGATTATCAATAGTGTGCAATTCCTTAAACTTGACTGGGCTCCGTTTTCTCCGTCTGTAAAATGGAACACATACACACACACACAGTCCTATTAATGTAATAGAGTTGTGTGGACTGTGAGGATATATTCACATACTTCCCATATGCTCGTATGATCATTACGCTGATGACTACTAACCTATGTCCAGTTCTCATCTGATTTCCCATACATTACCAGTTTTGTCCTGGACTTCTCACCTGACAGTTTTATAGACATTCTGACCTCAAAATGTCTAAAACAAATCTCATCATCTTTTGCAATAGATTATATTACTAACACCTTTTTGTCTATTTGTGTTTATGACACCACCATCTTTCCAAATACCCAAGTTCTCAACCTTTGTGTCATCCTCAGTTTTTCCTCCCTTGCCCTCCCACCTCCCATATTTCATGAATTACTAGATCCTGTCATGGAATCTATGTGTCCATTAGTTACAACATGGCATGTGAAATAAGAAAGACACAACTTCCTGAGTTCAAATCTGGGCTCAGACAATTACTAACTGTGTGACCTTGGGCAAGTCACTTAACTCTGTTTTTCTATAAAATGGTTTGGAAAATAGAATGAAAAACCACTTTAATATCTTTGCCAAGAAAACCCCAAATGGGGTTACAAAGGATAAAACATGACTGAAAAATGACTGAACATAAAAAAGATCCTGTCAATTCTACTTACTGGCATCTCATACATTTGTCCCTTTCACATATGGTTACCACCTTACAACAGGTATTCATTACTTACTATATTAGTCTTACTGGTTTCCCTGCTTCTAGTTACTCTCCTCTCCAATATACCTTCCATGTAGATGGTAAAATGATATTCCTAAGACATAGGTATTGGTCATATTGTTACTTTTCTGAAGAAATTTTATTGGCTTCCTGTTACTCATAGGATATAATGGAGAGAGAAGCAGAGGTGGGTAGACATAAATTAGTCAATCAAACAATTCATAAGAAAAGTTGCACCATTTATCAATGCATGACCAAGGAGCGAGTCATAGAAGCTCTATCTGAACCTTAATTTTCTCAATCATAAAATAGGGATAGTGATGCTTTCATTCCCTACCTGACAAGATGGTTGCAAAGAACAAATAAGATCATGTATATAAAGTGCTTTATCTACCACCCAAAAGTGCTAAACAAATATGAGCTATTCTTCCTATGGTCAGAAAAAAAAAAAGAGCAAAACCCATGATGCAGAAACAAAAATGTTCAATCAGCTTTTTGAAAAATTATACTTTGTAATGGAAATGCTTGTTTTCTTCCATAAATTAAAAATAAAATACATTTAAAAATCTTCATTTAATATTCATTAAAACATATTTAAATGTCTTTTGTTGGACTGGGTCAATAAATGGAAACCATTAATCTGCCCATTGCAGAAGGTGTTGGAAGTATGGGGAAATGAGGGGAAGGACAAGAAGAGAACTTGAAACACCAGGCAGAGTTTTATTCGATGTAATTTCATTGGACATTGGGAAAAATTTTATTGTTTATTTTGGTTTTTAGTAAATGAAGATATTTTGGTTTTTAGTAAATGAAGATAAAAGTAATTTGCAAAGAATGACAATCTGGAAGCAGCTCATAGGATAAATCTGGAAGTAAGGGAGGTGAGGAGAAAACTTGGATTCATCAAAGCAATAAGGAATCAAAGAAATCTCAGCCTGATATAGTGAGAGCCTGAACTATAGTAGAGATTTGGCAATAGAACAGAAAAATGATTTTCAAATCAGCAGAGGTGTTTTTAAAGGAAATTAGAAAGAATTTTGTTGATGATTACAGGCTAGATTAAAAAGCAACAACAACAAAAAAGAGATAAGTCAAAAGTGATTCAAAAGACTTAAGACTGGGTTACTATTATCACTGTAGAACAAATGACAGGAAAATAAATATGGGAACAGGAGCTAATTTGGGAGGAAAATGATGAGCTTGATTTTAGACGTGTTGAATTCCAAATGCCAATAAGGTAGCCAAATAGAAATATTCAGCAGAAGTAGAAGACCCATCATTGGGATGGGATGTGAGGAGATGATTAAAGAAAAAAAAATTGGATCATTCTTATAAGTAATAATTGAAGCCATGGATTCTCTAAGAAAGAAAAAAATAAATGAAAATGCATCACAATAGGAAAGTTAAAGGTACAAGTTCAGGACCAGGAGGAGGACAAAGTGTGAAAACAAATAGAAGAAAAGTGGTTGTAAGAGGAAGAAAAGCAATATAGTATATTCAATCTCTGAGGAAAAGTACAAAGAGACCAAGAGGGTAACCAGTCTTAGACAAGACAAATGTTTTTTGGATGAATTTTCAGTATGATGAGAATCAGAGTTTACAAGAAATAAATTATCATCCTCTGCATTTTGCAACCTTTCATTATATAAAGAAAAAGTTGAGGCAAAAGTAATAAAAGTGACTGGCAATTATTCACTTTAGACTGATTGATGGTGATATTTGGGGCATTTGCAAATTAAATGAAATATATGTTGTCCAATTCCTAATATTTTTAAGGAAAAGAGGATACAGAATTCTGATTCTTCAGTCAACCTCAAAACATATCAGAATCCTTAATATATTCAGACATATAATAATTACAGTTTTAATAATCTGACATTGAAATGCAATTTCAGTTCTTCCAGTACAACTCAAATTTCCTCTAATTTATTCTTCTGCCCGCAAATCTATAGCTATTGCAAATAACTCACTAAAAATATAGTTTGTATATTTTAAAAATTAATTAAGGATATGATTATTATATGAAAACAAGCTAGTATACAGTGTCAGA
Organism: Dromiciops gliroides; assembly: GCF_019393635.1. Classification (NCBI taxonomy): domain Eukaryota; kingdom Metazoa; phylum Chordata; class Mammalia; order Microbiotheria; family Microbiotheriidae; genus Dromiciops; species Dromiciops gliroides. The sequence continues at coordinate 135,155,301 of NC_057863.1, read as the reverse complement.
TTCCAAGAAAATATCATAACAAGTACTTTCTTCAACTCTTGACTGAAGGAAAGTATACTAATAGAATTGTCATTTTAACCTTTGAAGAGTTTTCTAATTTCTCCTTTTTAGCACTTCTTTAAATGTTCTGCATTAGTTTTTTCTGTGTGTTAGTGTATGTGTTAATGAATAGTTGGGTTAATAATAGGGAGGGACAAAAGACTATATAAAGAAATCTGAAATACATGCTGAGTCATCATGAAATCAAGAACAATAGCAATTCTATGAAGTTACAAAACATTATGTCCTCAACATCTTGTTTTCTAAGTCTGACATATGTTCTAATGAATTAATGAGCTTTAATTGAAACTGAAAAGAGGGCATCCTAGAGTTCATGAGAATTTACCTTTTCAAAAAAGATTACATAGCATAAGGTGACAGGGGTGGGATTGTGAGAGAAACAGGGAACAGGGGTTATGGTAGAAAGAGTGCTGGCTCCAATGTTAGAACATCTGGCTTCAAATCCTATTACTCATGCTTATTATCCCGGTGACCAAGTTACTTAACCATCTTGAACAGCAGTTTCCCTATCTATCAAATGAGAGCTTGTCTCTGTGGTTTCTTATGGATCTATGATCATAATGATTGAAGTTAGTTAGGATATGTTTTATGTGAGGTTTGTAAGAATAAGAAACAGAACAACAAAGAATAAAGGTCATTTCAAATTTAATAAAATGTTTGGGAACTAATATGGCAGAAAGATATTTGAACTACTAATTATTTTCTAAAACTAAGAAAATGCACATATACACAGGCTTTTAAAAATACTTTAGATGCATAACAACTCTGTGACATAGATCAAGAATGGATTATTATCCTCATCCAACAGATGAAGAAATTGGGAATTGGCAACTAAACCATGGCCAAACAGCTAATAAATAGGAGGGTTGGGGTTAGAACTCATGTCTTCTCATTGTACATTGAATTATCTATCACCTATACCATACTGTTTCACAAAAGCACTCCACCTGCTTCAAAGACAAAGAAACACCATATTGCCGACACAAATCTGCTAAGTAAAGGAGTATATATGAAGTCCCACATACATAATACATGTACCATAACCATTCTTCTATGAACTGTAATGAAAGGAAATAGATGAGGACCCAATTTTAATCTAACCCAGCTTGTACTATTAGAATTTTAACAGCATTGAGTTGTATAACCCAGAAGGATTTTGCCTATTACCAAATGGGCAGATGGTTGCTATAGTGGCCATTCAATTTTCCAGAGTGAGACATTCACAACAAATTTACAGGAAGGTGTAATGCTTTGGCTCTCTCAGACACAAAAGATACAATTGAGTCCAATAACCATTTTCCCCTCATGACAGATCAGTCACCTTATCTCTTTTTCCATTCCTTTCCTATCTTTTTGGTGATATAATTCATAAAGATGATTTCTCTGCTTCAAAGACTATACTAGAAGAGTCATATAAATTATTAGAGAAAATTTACTTTCTGAAAACAAGGATTGATCTATATCTAGAGAATACTTTAAAAATCATAACTTTCATTGATTAATTGAGCTCATAATTTTTCACTTTGAAACTTGGACAAATGCTTCATTCATGAACTTTTTGGAAAATATTCCATGAAGAGTAGTCAGAAGATTATTTTTTAAAATATTAACATGCATGTATTCTAATTATATATATACATATATTGCATATTGAATGCGGAACAACATGAAATATATTACATATACACATATTTTTCAATAATTTAAAGTAAAAATATTATGCAGAAGTACATGCCATAACAGAAAATGCTCTAGTTTTGTAATAATGTTAGATCTGAGTTCAAAATTTGCATCAGATACTTATTAACTATCTATTACTCTGGGCAAGTAAGTTACTTAACTTCATTATGTGTCAGTTTCTTTATCTATAAAATGAGGAAGTAAGATGTTCTGACCTCTAAGATCTCTTCTAGCTTTAGATGTTTAATGGACTACATGTTTTTTTGTTTTTTAAAATTATTCTTGGAAAGTCTGTTTTACAACAGACAACATTGTCAATGAATTAAAAAACCTGCAATTAAATGGGTGTACCCTCTACCAATATAATTTACAAACTAGTTTCATTGGATAATTTTTAAAATTTTTCTATGACCAAATAATCCAAAATTACATACAGTTTTATACATGTGTTTATATATGTGTGTGTGTGTGTGTGTGTGTGTGTGTGTGTGTGTGTGTATTCTAGCAATATATTTGTAAGGGGCTAAAATTCTAGCTAGTTTGTCTAAAATATCTAATGAGTAGTTGCCAATAAATTATAAGCTTTAGCAAGAGTTTAGACTTTTAAGCATTTATTAAGGAGAATAAGAATTTGGTAAAGAGAGAAAGGCCTAGATTCATCTATTTCAGGGAGCTACAGTTCTCCTGCTCCTCTCTCCATGAGAGTCCTGGAGAAAGAGAGCAAGAGAGCCAGCCTCTCCTCTTCTTCCTCCCACAAGCAAACATCACTTCCTGCCACCAAAGAAAAGCCACATGGCTTGCCCTCAGATGCCTTCTCCTCATGGCAGAGCTTTCCTATAGTAGCTCTCCAGCAGGGGGCGCCATTCCAATTGTTACATATTTAAGATATTTTAAAAACTTCAAATGCATATATATATATGTATATATATATATGCATTTTAAGTTTATGTATATATATATTAAGTATATATTTTAACATTTTAACATTTTAAGTATATATATATATACTCTTTAAATAACTGAAATATCTGAAAACAGCTAGGCATTTGCTCCTTCATATAATATGTTTATATTAATGATAACCAAGTTCACGCAAATTTGTATGTGGTATTTGACTACCTGGTAATATAATTCATAAATTAGTATCTAATTTATTGATGATTTGTGCCTTACCTGGAAATTGTGGGGTAAATGTAGCAATTTTGAGTTGGTATCAAAACAAAGCAGAGGATTTAATAGTACTATATGCAGTTTTGTCTTTGTTTTTCAGTGATGCCTAATTTTTCTATTAATTTAACATATCGTGATTGATTATGTGTCATAAGATTTCATATAAGAACTTTCCAGGTAGAAACTGAAGAGAACTGAGAAGTTACACTGTAGAATGTCTTTCACCAAGTGGCATGCCAAAATCTCTCTCAGGTATTGTACAACATAAACACTTCAAGGTTATACTAAAGCCACACCTGAGGACCATCAACACTGATTTACACAGCTGGGAAGGAGTCACAGCTGACAAGATCTGCTGATTTGTTCCTGTCAGTGATGAACTGTTTCTGGTAATCAGTAAACAAAACTGTTACCACCAAGGCCAAGTAGTAGGAATGAACAGAGTCAACTCCTTCAGATTAAAAAAAAAACAGAAAACAACAACAACAAAAACTGAGAGGTGATAAAATAGGGTGTGTTCAGTTTTTTGTTTTTTAATATTTACAAAGTATAAATGAAGATCATGAATTGGTAGGAATGTGAGAAAATACTTATTAATAATGGATTTCTTGGGGGGACCCAGAAGCGACCCAGTCTTTGGTTGGCTTTCTACATCTCCCTACTTCAGAGGACAATTTTTAGGAGTGAGCTCTAATCCTGGTCAGGATATACAATAGAGGTGGAGAATAGACTCTTTGACTAGCTCTTTGAATTTATGGGATTAAGCCACACCTATCAGGATTTTGACTTTGCCCTAAGGGGGTTGGCCTCCCATTAGACCCTGATGTCATCAGGATAGAGCTCATTTTCACATGGACTACACTCAGATCATGTCAACCAATGGAATTGAATGATTCTAGCCAATTAGCTTTCATCAGTGTGTAAGAGCCACCTCTAGTCAAAGAGGAAAAAGACTCAGACCACAAGATGACCACCATTCTTGCTTGAACTCTAGGCTCAGAAGGCTGTCTCATTGGTGAGCACTCACTCTCCTCTTAGGCCAGAGTAGGTAATGTAGGGCTTCAGAACTCTGCTGGGGGCCACATGCTCTCTTAGAGACAACATTGTGCTGGGGGGTTTTCAGTTTGTGTTAACTGCAACAGGGTCAATATTCTTTACTAATATTTAATATACTTTAATAATAAATACTTACTGCCTAAATGGGTATTAATTTTTAAGTAGCAATATTTTAGTAAACCCAGTCTGGCCCCCAATAATTTAGCTAAAAACAGTTTAGCACCCCAATAATTTGATAAACACAGAAATTACCCTACTCAACACAGATAATAGAACAGCAACTGGAATATCTTACTAAACAGCTTCAAATAATTTGCATACCTCTCCTTTTAACTGAAAAAATTTTTTTTTCAATACGCAGGATGTAACAATTGCCATACTTTCAAATGTCATTTGATGCTTTCAACATTGTATGGCTCTAAATGCAATCTGACCTAGCAATGGTATGCAATAAATGATGCACAAATGTGTATCTTTGTATTCACCTCCTTAGTTGATGATGGGTTCTAACTCCCAACCTACTTGGGATTTGTACAATGAAATCTAGGTCTACCATGGTAACTGAGGGAAAAGAAGCTATAGTTTACTATGCCGAAGTGATAAAGAGAGGAATCTATGAACATATTAGACATTTGATCATTCACTGGTGCCAGCAGAGGAAATCTAAAACAATGGGTGAATGTGGGACCTTTAGAATGAAAAAAATGATGGAATTTAGCAAGGTAGAGAACATGGAGGATATAGAGAATGAATGTTCCAATGCTGATTTTAGTCAAATTCCTTTGACTTGTGTTTATACCATCATCAATGGGTTCTCTTATTTTTATTATGAAAAATATTATGTTTTATCATTTTAGAATATTCAATTTTGGGCGAGAAAGGTTTTCTTTCTTCCAGGTTATTGTTTCAATATTTTTTTTTTGTTTGCTTATTTTTTGTCTAGATATCTATCTCTCTCTCCAAGGCCAAAAGGGCAGCAGCCACTCTGTGGGGCTGCAGTGGGTCCAAACCTACTGCTGATTGGCACAAACATTTTGAAACACTCTGATACTGACTTCGGCCATTTGACCCTCCTTCAGATGTCTGATAGTTTCCTGTTCCTGAAGGCTTACTGTATTGGTTTTGGATTCAGTATAGATATCCTATTGGATTTATCCCTTCTGCTACTCAAGGACCCACCAATCTCAGCCTTGCCAGTAGCAACTTTGAGTTGGTAATTAAACAAAGTCACTATGCCCAGTTTATACTTTATATAACCTGTCACTACTACTTCAGAATATGGTATCCCCAAAAATCCTAGTGTAGTATTAAGCTATTAATGCTAAGAATTGCATTGTTTAAAATTTCACTAAGATTTTTGGATCATAATATCCTTCATTAACTACACTTTATGTATATGCCCTGACAAATAGAAATAAGAGAATATAAAACAGAAACTTTGGACAAAATCTGTGCAATAAGGTTCAATCACTCCCTCTATGGAGTGAGGGAGTCAAACTATAATATATCTTAGATATCTTTAAGCTCGAAAATTCTATTTTATTGCTGTGAATGCAGGGTATCAAAATAATGAGTAGAAATAGGAATGGTCTAAGCTCTTTTAGGAAGCCAAATTATATCATTCACTTAGAAAGAGTGGTTTTCCATAGTGAAATAACTAGCATCAAATAGTGGCATTAATTAGATATCTTCATCCCCATTCCAAACATGTTTGACTTGAAGGAAAAGAGATCTCGCAGAGGTTTAAAATTCAAGAAAATAGAAGGGATGGTTTAGTTTGAGATTATTTAGGAGTTGGATGAGTATGTTGGATACTTTATAAGTAGTAAAAAGATGTTAAAGAAGAAAGCAATACCTCACACCTCAGCCATATTATAATTGGGTATAGGCTGGAACAAATGAAGCTAGAAGTTAAAAAACAAACAAAAAAAAAGATCTCTTCAGTGTTTTTTAAACAAAGACTCAGGTAAAGCCATAATGGCATCTTTATCAGATTTTCAAAGGACAGAAACCTGGGAGGGACAATTAAAAACACTGGAAGACAAAGCCAGAATCTAGAACAATTTGACAGGCTGGAACATTGTTCTGAATAAACAGATTAAATTTTAGAGGTAGGAAGTTCAGAACCCTGCCATCCAAAGCCTCATATTTGGTCTCACAGAATTATTTCACAAGTCAGAATAGAGAGTAGGAATGTTTAGACAGCAGTTCATCTGTGGGGAAAATTGGCTGTATTAATGAACTCTAAATTCAATCTGAGTCAAAAGTGTAAGAGTGCTCCAAACAACTAATAAGGTCCATGACTAGGCCCTTGGCAGGCCACACTGAGAGTATTATGTTTAGGTCTTATTTTTATATTTGAAGAAGAAAGTTGAGGAGCTACAGAGAATTAAGGGGAAGGAAGCAGTATGGTGAAGGCCTAGAATTCATGCCACATAAAAATGTAATGTTCTTAAGTCTGGAAAAGTTTAACCTGGTCAAAAGAAGACTTAGAGAGGATATGACAGCTATCTTCAAATACTTCAAGGGCTTTCAGGTGGAAAATAGAATAGGTGTGTTCTATTAGACTCCAAAGGGTAGAACTAGTAGCTGACAGTGAAAGTGACAAAAAGACAAATTTAAGCTGGATAAAGGTGAGTAGATAGAGAAACTTCGCAATTAAAACTATCCCAAAGTTTAATCAGCTGGTTTAATAGTTGTCAGGTTCCCCTTCAGTAGAGATTTCAAGAAAAGGTTGGATGAACACTTGTTAGGCATATTAGAGAGGTAATTATTTGTCATGTATGCACTGGGTTTCCTTACAAATCTAAGGTGCTTGATTCTATGATCTTAAGTAACAAGAGATGGAGGAAAAAATTAAAAAGCAAATAACAATGAAAACTCAAATGCATTCAGTACTTTAAGGGCCCCTAAAAAATTAGAAAATTTGATTGTAAAAGAGCTAATTTAATGGTATATAAATAAAGAATTTATCAAGTACTTACAGTGTTCCAGACATTATACTGTGTGCTAGAAAACAAACAATAAAGACAGTCTCTAACCCCAAGGAATTTCCTTTCTAATGGGAGAAGACAATATGTACAGGAGAATGGGAGAGGGGAGAAGAGACAGGCTAATACTTAGGGCGATGCAGGAGGTGGGAAGGAGGATTTTAGAGAAATTCCAAACATGATTAAGATGAACTATGGCTAAGCTACTTCTTAAAATGATGGTCTCTGAAGGGAGTCACTAATGAGGAAAAGAGAACCCAGGAAGGAGGTTTCTCAGGATAGTAGTATGGTAGGTAAAGAGGAGGAGATTAGTTAATTTAGGAGGCTTGTTTGTCTATTTCTTTTGGCACTTATTTTCCATGTGATATATTATGACTTATAAGTGGAAAATTAATCTATTTTCAGTTACCCAAACATAAATATGTTTAACCACTGGCTTTGTACTATCTATATTGGGCATTTCTAGTCATTCAGTGGCAGATATGTGAGATAAATCAAAACACCTTGGAGGAATTTTGGAGACTTGGGACTTTCTCTGTATTCTCAAATATTGTTTTGGGAGAAAAACATTGTAAATGTTATTCAGTTTGAAGCAGAATTTGGAGTCAGACTGATCTATCTCGTAAAAATTCAAAAATAGAGTTATCTTTCTTGTTAGAAGCTTATTTCAGATAAAGATATCTTCGTAGCATAAACCTAAATCCTGCTATATAATATCACTTTAATCCTTCCCTTGATCATCTTATCTTACCCTTTTTGTTTCCATTATGGCTTACATGTGTATGACTCTCAAAATCACATAACCAGTCCTAATCTTTCCCCTGAAGTCTTGCCCAATGAAACTATTTATTTCAATTTTCAAAATTAAAACTATTTGCTCTTGAAACTATTTGTATAAACATTTTAATTAATAACATATTTAACTACATCTATATAAGATACAGGTTGCATCCCTTCAGTAGATCAATCAATCAATTCTGGAGGACTTTTTTGTTTGTTTTTATTTTGTTTTGTTATCCTTGGCAACTAGTACAATGCTATACCCAGTGTGCATATATCAAGGGATATATATATCTAGATGATGAGGTTGACCCATATATTACCAGAACTAGCTCAATGTTTGGGATGCTCCAAAGTAAATTATGGGAGGGAAGAGGTATTAAAGGTATTAAACTGCCTATCGTGATAATTACAAGCACCAATGCTCACAACTTTATGTAAGTATCCTTGACTCTTCCCTTTTGCCTAAATCCCATTATTAATCAGTTGCCAAGGACTGTCAAATCTTCTATAATATCTTTCTTGTTAGATAAATTGTACTTTAGTTTTTCTTTTTTTTCAATTAAGCAGTAGTTTTGTCTCCCTCCTTTTCCTTTTATTTGCTGATCACTATTTGATCTGAAGCTCTTTCTAAATCTTTGTGGGTAGAGTTGTGGGGTTAGAGATGGGATGTACTACTTCCACCTAAGCCACTATCTTGGTCAATCCCTCAACAAAATCTTTCTAATCCAGGCTATTATAACCACTCCGTTGATCAAAATCCTACTTTAGTCCCTCAATGTTGAGGTTATTGCTTCTGTTGTTTTCTCAACTAATATGATATCTTCCTAACTAGTCTTCCTGATTCCAATGTTACTCTTCTCAAATTTCCCTTCCTAAAGTCCACAAATAATCCTAATAGGAAGGATTGTCCCATCTGTTAAGGCAAGATTTGAACAAAGTTCTTAAATAGGGGACAAGCCTTCCTAGATCCCCCTCCATTTATCTCAGCCAATCCAAATCATTTCATTATCTCCAGGGATTTAACATATTAAGTGAATTAATAAAATAAAAAAATATTACCATCTATTCTAGCTATTCTTCTTGATTTCAGTGTCCCTCCTCTTGAATATGTTTTATTTACTAATGTCAGACTAATCTTCCTTAAATGTATCTTGATTTTAGTACTCCCTTATTAAAAAAACCTTAAGTTATTCCTTGTTTGCTTCTTTATCTGTGTTTGATGATCCTCTGTCTGGCTTTTTAGTCCTCTAGCCAACTTTATTACTCATAGAATTTTTCTCTTACTATCAGTATGACTTAAGGTACATCTCTTAGGCTCTCAGAACCTCAGTTTCCTCATCTGTAAAATGGCTATAGCTACTACTAAATTCTTACTTTGAAACTTTTTGTGAAATAGAAGTCACTCAAAAAAGTTTTTAAAATCTATGTCATCTGAGCAAAAGCTCTAATAGGCACTGATAAGGTTGAAGACTTCCAGACAGGCCCAACAATGAACTGTGTGTCTATCATCTAAGGATCAGTGTCTAATTCCAGAGAGGATCATCACAAGAAGGTCAAGGCATTATGTGATTTCAAAAATGGATTAATTTACTACCACTTCAACTCATGAAATATGTTAAGTAGGTATGGAGAATTTCTAGTATGAGTCACTAAGGATTCAATAAAATCTTGGTTGGTATACTTAATTTTAATGAGAAAATGGGAGAAATTATGCCTCTTGATTTCACATCATTGTTGTGTAACTGAATGATGAAAAACTAAAACCAAGGGGTCCTTAATCTCTAGGAGGCAATGCTAGCCATTTACCTGAACCAATTCAATAATACAACAATACCAACTAGACATGGCAATTATGGTGGATATGTGATCCAACAAGAAGTTTTGAGAAATCCAGGTTCTTAGAAAGCTAAGTACTCTTGACTCTATGTCTTTTTTAGGTACTAGTGTCAGGCTTATTAATGTAGAGGTCTGGTTTGTGTGGTTTTTATCCAATTTATTTCTTGGTTCAGCCATCATCCACTGGGGAAATTTTCCATTCATTCATTCCTTAGTTATTTATTCAACAATAATTTATTAAGCACTTTCTTTCTTATGGAGATAAAAGAGACAGAAACAAAAGTTAAGGGGGGGGAGAGATATACCATGTACAGAGATTTTAAAATACAAAATACAAACAAAGCAAATATAAAATTATTTCATTGAAAAAAGAAACACACTAACCATAGGGCAAAGTACAAGGAATCAGAAAGACCATGTATAGGTGGGAGCTAATCATTGCCTTGAAGGAAACAGAGGTTTCTAAGAGGAAGAGTTTAGTGGGGAATGTGTTGTAGAGAACCAGACTATATAAGAGCCTAGAAATTGGATATGGAAAAATACATTTAAAAAAGCAAGTAGATCAGTTCATCTATAACATAGAGTGTGTGAAGGAAAATGATATAGAATAAGTCTGGAGATATAAGCTTTAGAAATTGTGACAGACTTGTAATATCAAATAGAAAAGTCTATTTTATCCTAGATGCATTAGTCGCTGAAACCTCCTGAACAATAGAGTTGTATAGTTAGATCTGTGCTTTAGGAATAACACTTCGTCAGTTGTTTAAAGTATCAATTGGAAAGGGGAGAAATTAGAAAAATGAATCTCTTAAAAGCCTATTGCAATAGTCCAGATGAGATGTAATTAAGACTTGAACTAGGATGGTTGTGGTGTGGGTAGAGAGGAGGGGAGAGATACAAGCAATGTTATGAATAGGATTATGACTTGTCAGGGGCTTGGATTTGGGGGAATGAAAAAGTGAGAATGACTCCATAGAAATTAGAAAGAGGAAGACTTAGGAAAAAGAAAATGAGTTTATTTTCCATCCATTAAGTTTACATGCCTATAGGACATCTAGTGGAAAAGGTCTAATAGGAAGAGGTTGAGATTAAGGAAGACTAGTATAGAGAAGACCCTGTTTGTAGTGACCCCTGTGAGAAAATTATTAATAATAAGGGTTTGAGGACTCCCAGAGGCCCCTGCTGAGAGAGCTGGGCCTGACCTTTCTTAAGGTCATCTCAGAGTCAGGAAATTACCTCACTCAAAACCACACCAAACGGAAAGCCTTGTTCCCACCAGAAGATTTATTCTCTGGGCTCTGACCTCAGCATGACTGTGTCAAAACACTCTCAAATCCAGTGAACCAATAGATTTGAGTGATGGTAGCCAATTAGCTTTGAACAATGTGTATGGGTGAGCTCTGCTCCTGCCCACAGCAAGCTTGCACAGACACTCAGACACTCTCTCTTTGGCTTGGGAACAGACACAGCCCTCTAGGCTTCCCCATTTTCTCTCTTCTCTCTCTTCTATTGCCTTTCTAGGCTTTCCTATCTTTCAGCCATGTGCACTCTCTTTACTAATACTTAATATACTTTAATAAATGCTTAATGCCCTCAAACTGGTACAGTAACCTCTAATTTCTAAGTAACAAATATATGATAAATGCCAGCTAATTTTCCCTACACTTGGGACAGAAATAGGGTGACCATTTATAGTTTTACTTGCTATACCCCCATCTGAGATGAGGATTACCCGCAGCCTATAGCAAGAAAATATTTCTGTAAAGCCCAAAGGGGAAGCAGAATAAATATGTCTAGCTTCTTCTCTCTCTATCCTTCTCCAAGGGAGATTTTCATTGCTTCCAGGAGGGAACCAGAAGGTTGGAACCACCACCTGCAGTTGTCAGAGAGAGGGGTTACCAGGCTAGAATTATATCGACCTGTTTCCTTAAATATTATTAGTTTAGGGGATATAATTTGGTTCAATCTGACCCCAAGATCTGTTTCTAAGACTTGACCTCTTTATCACCAAATAATAGTTTCAAAATGAACACACACACACACACACACACACGTGTGTGTGTGTGTGTGTGTGTGCATGTGCATGTATCAAAGAAACCCATTTATCCAAATTAGAGTAAATCAGAAAAAGTATATATAAAATAATATATACTAAACAATACAGAGTTCAATAATAGCTCAAACAAGAGAGCTTTAGATCTCATCCATGACAGGGACATGTTGGAGACTGCCAGCTCCTCTCATAGCTTCCCAGAATCTTTTTTCTTCTGCAACCTGAAATGAAGTTGGTCTCTCTTGAAATTGGAAACAAGGGGCAGCTAGGTGGCGCAGTGGATAGAGCACCGGCCCTGGAGTCAGGAGTACCTGAGTTCAAATCCAGCTTCAGACACTTAACACTTCCCAGCTGTGTGACCCTGGCCAAGTCACTTAACCCCAATTGCCTCACTAAAAAAAAGAAAGAAAGAAATTGGAAACAAAGCACACCAAAGCTCATTGGAAGAAGACTAAAGAAGGCTGATCCTCCTAACTTCACTTTGCCCCTCAAGTAGGGCAACACACTCATCTCCACAAATAAGGGTCTCATACCAATGGGCTTTAAGACAATGTGTACCTTAGGAATGCATATGTAGATCTGGGAGTCATCTGCATAACGATAAAAATTGTCTCAAAACTCTCTGAGTAGCAGCACAACTTACGTATATTATTATATTTCTGTTGGTGCTTTTAATCTTTTCCATCTATTGAGTAATTCCAATTTAGTCTCCAAATAAGTTTTCTTGAGGTCTCATAAAGAACAGGTAGACTGCAAAGAATTTCTGCAAGAGAATGAGGGCTATAATTTTTCTATATTCAGTATCTCTTTGGGGAAAATGACTTCTCTCTTACATATGAAGGGTGTGGGAAAATGATAGAGGACCAGAGGGGTGGTATCATATTGCACAAAGACTATTTTCTGCCCATCTAACACTTAAATTATTGCCCAGCATGGAGTTATGCATGTGCATATTCTTGGGAAGATATGTTTGTAAATCTTGATATTGACAACAGAATGGAGAACTTTAAACACATTTTGGTGCATACCTGGCGTCTCCTTTCTGAACTCAATAAGAATGTAAATGAGATTACACAAACTGTGTGTATATAAGTCATCTTCCTCGGCATGGAGTCCCTAGATTGAAGTCATCTTAAAAAAAAACCCTCATAAATGAATTTACTTTTGACTCAATCCTCTTGAAATATCTGACAGTGCAAAATGCCATCTTTAATGTTTAACACTGACTCAGAGGTAACCAAAAGACTGATGTCATGTCATGGACAAATGGAAAAGAGAAGGATAATATCCTTCTTCAGACACACATATTTCAGTTGTGGTTATAGGTGGAATACTGCTGAACAGACTGAAACAGTTCCTAAGAATTTTAAATAACTTTCCATGAGATTGTGTAGTATGCAAGGCAAGCACTGACTGCCACAGCTGTGAATAGTGTTTACAAATGTTCGCCATCAATGTAAATAAAGGTGGGTACATGCCTTCTGAAATGGCATCCATTTCAGAAGCAACACAAAAGAAAAGCTGTCAATGGCAATTCTAAAGGTTGCTGGGCAACCTTTCAGACATAGTTACAGTGTCAGTTGTTCTACCCATGTATCAAAGTGTATTACAGGAAGGGCTTTTTAAAATTGGGAGCTTCATTTGGTTTTTAAATCTATAACTGGATTTGAATTCAAACCAATTTAACACTAGGCTTTGCTTCCTTCTGCTTAAATCTCTTATCTAGATAGCTCATTCAACATTATTTTAATTTTCAAAGTGTTGGAGAATATAAGTAAAGTATAAATGGGAATTATGTTGATGTGGAATTATAGGATTGTAAGAGACCTTCAAAGGGAGCCAACTAATCTTTGCTAAGTAAGTTAGAATTCACTTTATTTTTAAAGGCTCTCAGAGAAGAAAATAGGGAAGCCTCTAGATGGGAAAAGTTAAAACAACAACAACAACAAACCTCCCTCCATGCCTATGGTTTCCCCAGTCCTATATTGTCTCCAGGGCATTTGCTGGGACAAAATCCTTTCATCTACCTCTTCATATCGGCATCCTTTCTGCATTTTATGACCATTTTCATAAGCCTGACAAATATATAATGAACTCCCAAGATCCCCACTATTCTGCACCTGCAGTTATTACCTCTTATTTTCTTTTCTCTATATAAACATTTTAATTATGTTTATCCAGTATATCTTTTCATTAAAGAAGAATAAAAAATGAAGGGAAGGAGGAAAGGAGGTAGGGAGGGAGGAAGAAAGGAAGGAAAGAAGGAAGGAAGAGAGGGAAGGGGGAAGGGGGAAGAGAGGGAGGGAGGGAGGAAGAAAGGAAAGAAGGAAGGAAGGAAGGAAGGAAAACGTATTAAGTATTTACTATGTGCATAGCATTGTGTTAAGTATTGGGATACAAAAAAGAAAAGCAATACAGTCTTTATTCCCAAGGAACTCACATTCTAATAAAGGGACTGAATAAAGACATGCAAGGTTTCAGCTGCAAGTCATAGAAAGGCCTCCTGGTCCTTAGGGTGCCATAGCAAAGCAGATGGTAATGCATCTTCTTTAATGTTATTTCCACAGATAAAACTACATCTATTTCTGTTGTTGAGCCATTTGACAATGTCAAAGACATTGGTGATGACAACTTTCTTCAGAGGCTACAGCTGCTGTAGAAATGGAGAAAGGAGCGAGGGGAAGCACATCAGTAAGCAGTTACAAGGTCACATGTATGCAAAGGTTGGTTCCCTAAAAGAGGACTGCTGAGGCTGTGCTAGAAATAGGGGTTGGGGGTGGGGTGGTCTGTAGAGTACTGTTATACCTGAGATTCTTGTGCCTAGCATCCACAGTGCAGGGTATTCTTTACCCAAGTTTAAGGGGTAATAAAGAGGGAAGCAATATTTTGACTCACCTGGCACATGCAGCTTCCCATTACTCCCTCAGGATGCCTTGCTGCTTCACCTACACTGGCTTGCTGCCCTTTAGACCCTTCATTGTCATTTATTGAGAATGGCTGACCCCTTTAAGGGATTGCTCTGCTGGATTATGGCTTCAAGGTCTTAGCTAGAAGCAAGGCTGGGTGGCAGAATAGGTTGCTATTATTATTCTGGTTCTTGCTGTTATCTACTGATTGATATTATTTGGTCAATAGTATTATTAATGTAGAACAAAGGTATCAAACACTTTGCCCAGGACCAATGCTGCCTGCAGCACTGATTACAGTTAAAACAGAATTAAATATATTTGGGAAATATTTAACAAAATAAATAAAAATATAATAGAACATAGGTAATATCAGTTGGTTGTTTTCTAAGGCAATCTGCAGGGTTCCTTATATAACTTAGTGGCCCCATTTCCATTTGAGTTTGATGCCATTGATATAGAAAATATCAGGTCAATCCTCCATAATGATCTATGTTTTTGATGATGACTATGAGCCAGATTGAAAGTAGGCCAGTGGTCTAGGGAGTGGAGGGTGTCATGCTTAGTGATCTATATTGGAAGGTAGTGTCATCTTAAAGTCAACAACTATGTCTAATTAAAAGAATAAATGATTCCATGAGTAATTTTCACATATTTATGAGGATGAAAGTGAATGCGGAGTCCAAACAACTTCTCATTTGTACTTTTCAAAATAGGGTTTATAAACCCCAGGGGACAGAGAGACCTTTTTAGAGCTCAAAACTATTTTCAACATTTACTAGACCTGTAAAATATACCTCACTTTTACACATCTGTGTAAGGCCAAATTTTCTTCATATGCTTCAAACAAAACCACAACATATTTAAAAGATTGAATGCAGAAAAAGATGTGGATTAGATATTGATCTAGATTACTGCTAATGAAAAAGCATATTTTACTTCAAACCATTTTCTAGTTCATAGAAAAGGAAGTTATATATTCTTTTAGTAACTTTAGAGCTACAAATAACAATCCAATGGACTCTGCTCCTCCCAAACTTTTAGTGGTAAGAGATAAGAAAGACACATCTTCTAATTGTATCACATATATAATTTTTAAAAATAATAAACATTTGTATTTAAAGTTTTGAGTTCCAAATTTTATCCCTCATTCTTTCCCTCCCATCCGCCCCAAGGCAGTAACCAATTAGATATAGGTTATACATGTGCAATTACGTAAAACCTTAAAATATTAGTCATTTTGTATAAGACAACTTGAATAAAAGAAAAAAATGAAAGTGAAATAGCATGCTTCAGCCTGTGTTCATTCAATATAAGTTTTTTGGAGGTGGATAGTATATTTTATCATTAGTCCTTTAGGATTGTCTTGGATAACTGTATTTCTGAGAATAGTTAAATCATACACAGTTCTTCATCAAACAACATTGATTTCTCTGTGCACAAAACTCTCTTGGTTCTGCTCACTTCAATATACATCAGTTCATACAAGTTTTTCCAAGCCTTTCTGAAATCATCCTGCTTGTCATTTCTTATATCAAAATAATATTCCACTACCATCTTATACAATAGTTTATTTATCTATTCACCAATTGATGGACATCCCTTTGATTTCCAATTCTTAGCCAACACAAAAAAAGCTGCCATAAATATGTTTGTACAAATAGGCCTTTTCCTCTTTCTTGGGATGTCTTTGGGATATACACCTAGCAATGGTATTGATGGATCAAAGGGTATGCACAGTTCTATAGCACTTTGGGCATAGTTCCAAAGTGCTCTCCAGAATGGCTAGATCTTTTCACAACTCCACAAACAGTGGATTAGTGACCCAATTTTTCCATATCCCCGTCCAACATCCATTGGTTTCCGTTTTTGTTATATTTAACACTCCTATATGTATGACGTGATACCTCAGAGTTGTTTTAATTTGTATTTCACTGATCAACAGTGATTTAGAGCATTTTTTATATGATTATAGATAGCTTTGATTTCTTTGTCTGAAAACTGCCTTTTCATATCCTTTGGCCTCTTACCAATTGGGGAATGACTTGCACTTTTATAAATTTGACTAAGTTCTCTATATATTTGAGAAATGTGACCTTCATCAGATATATTTGTTTTAAAAATTCTTTCCCAGAGTTCTGCTGCCCTTATAATCTTGATTATATTAGTTTTTTTTTTTTTTTTAGTTTTTTTTTTTTGGTGGGGCAATGAGGGTTAAGTGACTTACCCAGGGTAACACAGCTAGTAAGTGTCAAGTGTCTGAGGTCGGATTTGAACTCAGGTCTTCCTGAATCCAGGGCCAGTGCTTTATCCACTATGCCACCTAGCTGCCCCCTATTAGTTTTGTTTGTACAAAAACTTTTTTTTATTTTATATAATCAAAATTATCTACTTTGCATTTTGTATTGATCTCTATATCTTCTTTGGTCCTAAATTCTTCCTCAATCCATAAATCTAACAGATAAACAATTCCCCAATTGTTTATACAATTTTGTGCTTGCTCATGTTAGAATGTGAGATCCTTAAGACCAGAGACCATGTTTTTGCCTTTTTTTATCCTTAGCATTTAGCACAGTGCTTAGCACATAATTAGAATTTAATTCTCATTGACTGAGGTATACAGTATTCTTTTTGCACAGTTTTTTAATATCACTTTAAAAAATGGGGTTCTGGCTTGGTTTGTTTGAAGGCTCCCTCTATTATATCTATAGGGCAGTTTGAAGGAAAAAATGCTGCATAAGAAATATTTGAGCAGAGCTATGTGGTTTAGGGCAGGAGTGAAAAACCTTTCTGAAATGCTTTGGCAAGTCTTCTTTTATTTTCTGATAACTGAGGGTGAAGGTGGCAGTATGTAATCACATGGATGCAGGGAGTCCACTTGACTGCTCAGGCCAAACCTCTTAGAAAAGGAATAGTGTGGGGGTGGCTAGGTGGCGCAGTGGATAAAGCACCGGCCCTGGATTCAGGAATACCTGAGTTCAAAATCCACCTGGGCAAGTCACAACCCCCATTTCCCCACAAAAACCCCAAAACAAAAAACAAACAAACAAAAAGGAATAGTGACTATTTCCTTCAACTTAAAGTTTGTTGCTATCCAGGTACTTTGACTTTGTACTGTGGGAACTGATAGTCAGAAAGGAGTGGACCATCAGAAGCATCAGAGCATTTGTTTCCCTTCTATTCCCCCATCTGCACATCTTTCTTGATAGCCACCAGGCTTCTAAAAGTCAGGTGAGTTGGTTCAGTCCAAAGACCCTCCATCCCCCTTTCAATGGAAGAAATTCCCAGTCTAATAGAATGATGTAATTGAGCAATGTATTTCCATTGTTTTGTGAGTAATTGATAGATTATCATGTACAGGTGAAACAATAGATTTAGAGCAGAGGGACTTTAGATGCCCACTAGTCCAATTTCCTCATTTTATAGGTAAAGGAACTGAGTCTCAGAACAGGTAAGTGACTTGCCTAAGAACACAAAAGGAATAGATGAGATAAAGGATTCAAACCCATGTCTTTTAATTCCATTTCTAATGTGCTTTCATATTATACATTTATATACCCTGTTGCTTCCATCCTCAGTGTTGGAAATGGTGAATTATATGAATGGGGAAATCTGTCCGCTGTTTATGGGGAACGACTAAGTCACTTTGGCAGATACTAATCTATCAATCAATAATCAACAAGTATTTACTAAGCATCCTCTGCTAGGTCCAAAATACACATACAAAAAATGAAAGCACATACAAGATTTCACTCTAAAGAGTCAGTTATTAGGAACATTAGCCATGGGGTGCGAGGGAATGAGGCAAACAATAAAATGGTTGAAGCTTTAGATGAGGTTATAACATTCAAGACATTGGTAATCCATGCATTTTAATATTTTCATTTGTCCTAGCTCCTTGGATTTTTTCAGTCCATAGACACCTATTAGCAACATAACCCAGATTTTTCCCCATTTATACTCTATATATTACCAGCTTAAAACCTTGTTCCTCAGATTAAAATCAAGGGATTTTGCTATAGTCCTGTGCCAGCACCTTTCCTAATCACTAGCACATGCCAAACTAGCCTTAAGTGCTGCCTTTACATGAGACAAAAGTTGCCAGATAGAGGTTGCCAGATACTAATAATAGAATTTTTTTTTCCTATTTGAAAAAGGTTATACCAAAGCACTGTTCAGAAGCAATTTTTTCCCACATGTAAAGAGTAACTGGCTAATTAGAGAACAGTCCTTAGAGCATGAACAATGTGCCCTTCTTGGTTATAATTGCCACAGAGGTTTGGAGAGCCTGCAGTTGGAAATTCATAATGAAGGACCCTTCCCCCAACATCTCATCCCTGCTTCCCAAATAAAGTACTAGTGATTATCTAGCTATTTCCTGTTTGCTTACTACGTGGTAATGAAAAGCCTTTTAATTGAAACAACAAATATCTTGCTCTTTCAAGTGAGATGGAAGAACTACCATGAACTTCTGAGGGGAGTAGGGGTTAGGTGGGGAATTGGGAACTATCTCCTACTCTGCTGTCATGCATATATGAATGCATGGTACTTCTGTTTCTTTTTTCTCTTTGTGTTTATTATTTTTTATTTTATGTGATATATAATTCAAAGACAGAGTAGGCCAAGTCACAGCCTTGTAAACTTTAAAAGGAGTATAGGGGGTCCAGCAATTGAAATCAGTAGCAGAGTCTACCATGAAGCAAAGTAGTGGAGTTCAGTGAGGAGCCATCCTAAGGAGCCATATGCTTGAGCCACTTTAGCAATAAGCTAAAATAGTGACAGGGTTAGACTTGCACTTTAAAGAAATTTAGTTTGGCAGTTGTGTGGAGGATGAACTAAAAGGGTGAAAAATTTGAAGCAAAGAGACCAATTAGAAGACTGTTGCTATAATCTAGGTGAGAGTTTATGAGGGCCTATACTAAAGTAATAACTATGTGACTAGAGGAAAGGAGTTGAAGGCAAGGACATTATAATGGTAGAAATAGTAAATGATATGTGGGGTGAGGTAGAGTGAATCTAGGATACTCAATGATAATGAGTTCTCTTTTGGACATCTTCAGTTTGGGATATCTCAAAGACATATTACTTGAAATGACCATTATGCAGTTGGTGATATAGGATTGAAGCTGAGCAGAGGGACTGGGTATTACTATAAAGATCTGGAAGGCATCATCATAGAGGTTATAACTAAATCTTTTTCAAGTGATGAGATTACCAAGTGATTAACTGTATAGAGAGAATAATAGAACACTTTGAACAGAGGATTATCCACACTTATGGAGTGTCATTTGGATTATGAACCAGCAGAGGAGACTAGGCAGTAATGGTTAGATGAGTAAGATGAAAAAAACAAACAAACAAACAAACAAACAAAAACCAGGAGAGTATAGTGTCACAAAACCCAGGAAGGAATAAATAACCAGAATAGGGCAGCCAACAGTAATAGAAACAACAGAAATATTTAAGAAGGAAGAGGACTGAAAAAGAAGCAACAGATTTGGTGTGTAAGATATCACTGGCAATTTAAGAGGTTAATGATGAAGTTCCAGATTTTAAATCAATAGAATTTCAGTCTAGCAAACTTTTTCCACCATGACATTCCTTTCAGTATTTATTACTTAAGGGACATTAATGTTAGCAACTTTCATTTTCTTCTGTAAAATATTCATATTTTTAAAGAGCTTTATTCTTTAACAGGCAATTCTATGATATCTGAAGGGCACCTTTGTTAAGTTAGACCAAATCCCTGCTAGTGGGAACTATTCTGTTCATAGAAACATAAATCTAAATGAGTTGTACATGAAGATCAAAATTATCACTGTATATTCCATCAAAGCAATAAATGAAATTGCACATATTGGAAATCATATTTATTTCCCTTCCCCTAGAGACAATCAACTCACTGAAAGACAGCTTTTAGTCCAATTGAATGTATCAACGTGAAATTTCAATTAGCTTTGAAATAATATATCAACAGCTATTCTAGAGCCACTGCTCTTGCAATAAGAGGCAATGCCAAATACAAATAATAGCATTCTATAATTCCAAATCCTAGATAGGATTCATACTGTGAGAACTGTTGAATAATGTAAATGGGACTTTTTATATAGGGGTGTCACCCAGAATCCTAAAACAAGAAATACACTGTGTGAGGGCCAAAATCTGAGATACGGAGCACTATTTGGGCGACTCACCTTAATATTGAGGTCCTGTAAATATGAGAGACCTTTTAGGTTTACCCTCCCCTCTGAACTGCCCTTTTTAGATATTTCTCCCAGGCCAAAAAGAAAGGAGCCTCTAAACTTTAGTTCAAAAAAGGATCAGATTTTATTACTTGGGAATTAATTAGACAACAAAGGTGAAACTAATAAAAATCAAAGATAAGGAAATCGGAAAATAGAAATACAGAGAAATGCTCTTAGCTCTAAACTTAACCTATTCCATACCCAGACCATTTCCACTTAAGCTAGTTCAAAGGAATTTAGGGTTTTCTGTAATTAACTTACCAAACCTGAAAGTTTACAGTTGCTCATGCCACCAGAGACAGCTAACGCATACTACCACCACAAGGACCAAGCACCAAAAAGGCGAGTCCCAGAAGATGCCTAGCATTCCAGAAGCACCCTCCACCTCCCTTCAGGGAGCGTTCAATCTTTCCTTCCCCAAAAGGGGAGGTCTTTCAAAAGCTGCCTATGGAGAGTTCTCTAATTTTTACCACAACTGCTAACACTGTGTAGACCTTCAGTTGTTAAATAGGAATGGCATGAATGTATATAGTACTTCATAATTTCCCAAGTGTTTTCACACACAGTATTTTATTTTGCAGTTAAAAGAAACACAGATTATGGAGGTCTATTACAACTGTTTGATTCCAAACTCGTCTTCCTTCTCTTCCCCCATACATATACCTCCATATTTCTGTCCCTGAGGGGGAAAATATCTAGATTGTCATCTCCTTTAGAGCAATTTTATATGCATTAAATTGAATGAATACTTATTAAGCAACTATTGAATAGAAAGCCATTGCATTAAGATAAAAAATTATTATTATTTACAAAAGCTTTAAGTAATATAATCCCTACCATAAAAAAGCAGTAGTACAAAAAGTTGGGGGTGGGAGGAGCTGTGATATATGACATGTACACAGGAAAATAAAAGATAATTTATGGAGTGGAGACAGCCTTACTAGCCATGGGGGAGCTATAAGAGGGGAAAGGCATAAAGTTTGGCTTCATAAAGGGGGAGTTACTAAAAGAAAAGATTGTGAAAAGCTTTTGTTGCTTGTCCTTCATTCTTGAAAAGGACCATGACATGGGGTGATGTCATGTCTTGCAATTAATTGGATTTAAGTGAGGGTGTATTGTGCAAGGTCACCAACCTTACTCTCTTTTCCAGAGCTATCTGGGTCTAAGGCAATATATACATACATACATATATGTATATGTGTGTATATATATATATATATATATATATATGTATGTGTGTGTGTACATATATATATATATATATATATATATATATATATATCAGGACAACTGGAGATGGCCTCAAATGTTTAAGGTAATTAGGGTTAAGTGACTTGCCCAGGGTCACACACCTAGTACCTGTCTGAGCTAAGATTTGAACAGAGGTCCTGCCAACTTCAGGGCCAGTGCTCTATCCACTGTGCCACCTAGCTGCCCCTAGTAGAAATGTTGAGGAAGAATATTCCAAGGATGGGAACAAGTTTGTGTGAACAAACGGAGGAGAATGAATATCAAGTTGAGGAGGGTTACACAATTTTTTTGTTAACACTGAAAAATGTTATGATCTTTCACTTAATTTTTCCCTATTTGCTTTCTGGGGAAGTAGGTCCCCTTATCACATTGTTTATACCTTATTGTTTATTTCTCTAAGTACCACATAATTACAATGCTCTTATTGACTTTTTGAAAATGTTCATGCTTATGAAAATATTGAGGAAGTAAAGAGAGGATAAGGTTTCCAGATCTAATGGTATCATGGGTGAATGCTTAAGCCTCAAGAAAAATTGTGTTCAAGTGCTGAGTTTATGGTTTCAAAAATGTTATTTTCATCTAATTGACAAAAACTATATATTGACTACATGCAAATTGTTATCATCTACATTAAGTAAAGTGAGTATCTTTTTGCATAAAGAATCTTGGGTTAACTACAGTGCTCTACTGGGACTTCTACATAGATCTATATCATCTTGTGTCCATAGTTATTTTTTTACCCTATGATTCAAAATGGCACAGTAATAGGCAAAATGCTTCTGTGCCTTCCTTGTTTATCTGGATAATATGCACATGTCTATGTGTGCATATATACAAATATATATTAACATACACATATGCATATACATATATGTGTATAGATACATATAAATCAATAAATATTCCCCAAGTACATGTTAAAATTTTTAACAATAATTTAAAAAATGATTTTAGTTCCACATTCTCTACTCTCTTTGTCCCTACCCTACCCCTTCAGAAGGTAAGCAATATGTTATTGATTATACATACAAATATGGAAATAATTTTGCATGAATTCATACAAGAAAAAACTTCTTATTCAATCTCTATGATATTTCTTACATCCATTCCCTTGCTTGCCATCTGAGTTCAGGCTATTACCCCACTTTTCAATCCCTCATTATCTCTTCCCCAGACTATTCTAATACTATTTTAATTGGTCTCCCTGCCTTAAGCCTCTCTTCTATTCAGTCATCCTTTGCACATCTTCCAAAGCAATATTCCTAAAGCCCATGTCTGGTCATGTTATTTCCTTGCTTAATATACTCCAGTTTGCTCTTTCTACTTCTAGGATCAAACATAAATTCCTCTACTTGAAACATAAAGCTTTCTAAACCTGATTTCAACATACTTTTCAACCTTTTGATAAATTTTCCCCTTCATGCAATGTTGGCATTGGCCAACATCTTCATAAGATGACTTATGAAGAGAAAGTGAGGCTGATGATTCTGTGCAACTCTGTCTCACTTAAATCCAATTCACACTCAAGTCAGGACATCATCCATGATGTAATTGGTCCTCTTCAAAAAGGAAAGAGGAACAACAACAGCAATGACTTTGTATAGGCTGTCCCCCATACCTAGAAGACTCCCCTTTTTCTCCTTCACATCTCAGGATCCCTACTTTATTTCAAAGTTCAGCCATTATGATTATATCTATTATTGAAAGAAAATATATATAATAAGACATTAAAAACATAAAAAACAAAGTTAAAAAACAAAAGGTTAGAGAGATATGCAAACATATGAACTACTTTATAATTATAATGTCCCATTTTAAAAGAAACTTACATAATAGAAGTTCAAATTTCTCTTGGGTTTTTGTATATTGAAATGTTTGTTGATGATTAAGTGCCAAAAAAAATATGTTTCTTAAACAAAGTTCTTTTATAAAGAAACAAGGGTCAAAGCCACACCAACATGATCAACAGGGATAGATTCTTAATGGAAGGAAGTATTGCTAGTCTATGTAACTGATGAACAGTATCCCGAACAAAAGAAGTAAATGTACCACTGTACCATGTGTTGGTTGAGTATCATATTCAGTTCTGGATATCACATTTTTGTTGGATATTAGCAAATTAAAATAGATCTAGATGAATGTTCTATTTTCCATTAGTGTTCCTGCTTAGCTTCAACCCCAAGAGACCCCCAGAATAAGCTGATTGATTACCTGAAATAACACCTTCTCAACTCCGTTGGTTATAATTCCTTTCTGAATGAAGGGCTGAAAGGAGAAGCAATAAATTCCTCCCAAAGCTTTTCTTTATAAAGGTCCCAGAACATTCTAGGTAATTCTACATTTTCTATCAGCCACTCTGATTGGGTTCAGTTTTAGAACATCATGCCCCCAACTTGGGTAACCATCAGTAATACCATTCCCATCCTCATATCCCTCCCCACTCTCAGCTTCCTTTTTGTATATTGTCTTCTTACATTAGATGTTAAACTCCTTGAAGTCAAGGATTGTCTTTAATTTTCATATCTGTATGCCTAGAACTTAGCATGGTACATGGCACATAGTAGCAGCTTAATATTTATTCAATTCAATTCAATGTTCCAGTATAGTAAAAGGCCTGAAAATTCATTTGAGGAATGGTTGAAGGATTATAGATATTTTCAAACATTTAAAAAATTGTCATGTTATAGTGAAAAGAGCTCCGGAACCAAAGTCAGATGATCTCAGTTCAGGCCCTAGCCTTGTCAATTGTGTTACAACTCTGAACTTCAGTTTCCTCTTCTAAAAAATAATAATATAATAACTAATAAATAATAATAATAATGTTGAACTACTGTGTGAACTACTAAATACTCTCCTAGTTCTAACATTCCATATTGCTATAATTATTCTTGTTACTCCAGAAAATGAGAGAACATTTTAAAAGCTCTTAGAAGGTAGCATTTTCAAAAAATAAATTTGTCCCAAACTATAATTTATTCCATAGGGGAAAAGAGTAGATAAGGTTATCACTAGAAACCACTGATTTTTCTTAAGTCTCAAATTCAGTAATTCTTTGACTGTTTAAAGTGATATTTGGGATCATATCTAAGGCCCCTGATAAGTCTAAACTCCTAATTTTCCAAATTTGGAAAATGTGGGCAAAAGACACTGAGGAAAATGCTACAGAATGAAAAAAAGCATATATATATACACACACACACAAAAAAAATACATATACACATGCATATGTGTGTATTTATATATGCATGTGTTTGTGTATTTATATATGTTTTACATGCACACATACATGTATGCAAATATATATGCATGTGTGCATATAAGGATAAATATTTATGTGTATGCATATAAATATATAGATATCTTATTTATATATACATATGCATTTATGTATTTGCATATATACATATTATATGTGTACATACACAAACATACATACATATACACACAAATATATATGTTGTAGAATTGATTGGAACCAACAAATGAATAGGTGGTGGTAGTGTTTTTAGCCATATTCATAACACTCTAAATCAATCTACATAAAAAAGATAAACATATGGTGAGAAAAATAGATGAAAACCAAGTCAAAAATTATTAAAAATAAAGAATAAAGAGAAAGAGGTAGAAAAAAATGAAATAAAAATATATTTTCATTTAATTCCTTGGAATACAGGTTGAACAAATGCATCCATTTGCTGAAGTTCTGCTTTGAACTGTGCTGCAATGATTAATGCCTCAGAAAAACCAAAGGGAATCACTTAATTAAGATGTATGCTCCAAAGAAAAGTCATTGATGGGCCAGGAAAAGAAAGCACAGATAGACTGACAAATTATTTTAGGAGAGGGGTACAGCTATCACTAAAGGTGTTTTCATTTTGGAAGACAAGTGATAAAAAGAAAAATCTTTATAAAACAAAATTTGCCAGGATTTGAACTTCTCTAATGTTAACTAGAGACAGCTAGATAGTGAGGTAAATTGAATGCTGTGCATGGAGTCAGGATGATCTGAGTTCAAATCCATGCATAGACACTTCCTAGCTGTATGAACCTGAGTAAATCATTTAACCTCTCTTTCACTTCCTCAGTTGTATAATGGAAAAAAATGCTATCATGAAATTCAGAGTTGTTGTGGGGATCAAAGAGGTTAATGTATGTAAAACACTTAGCTCATTTTAAGTAGGCACTTAAATGCATATTTCTTCTCCTACCTTAACTAGAATTCTTGTTTCAGGATTCTGTAATAGGATAGTCTCTGTGTTTCCATAGTCTACATGATGACAAACATCTCTATTGTCATTTTGCTCCCACTGCTACTGCAGCTGTAAAATTTATTGTTCTTATATACAAGTTTTATCTGAGTCATCATTGGTTCCATTTTTTTAACTGCTTAATTAACTACACCTACGTTAGACTCTGAAAATAATTTCCTTGGGTAATCATTAAAATGAGGGTGGAGCATTTTTTTTAAAGTACACATGTGCTTTAGTAGAGATTTCTAAATGGCTCTTAGTAATGTGGGTATATAACCTTACATACTTATTGATTTTATCTTAAAGCAAAATTAAACATTACAGCTAAGAATTTAAATGGTTCAGCTACTACATTTAGTGTCCTAGAACAATTAGACACAGAGAGAGTTTTTCACCAATACTTCACTAAGTTAGTAACTAATAGAAAAGAGAGTTCAGATATGCTTTCAAGCAAGACTGCATTGTCTCTCTTCATTAAGTAGGCTTCAATAAAACCTTCACTGAAAATTAAAATGGTAGTAAGCCAGTATCTATTTTTAGGTATTTCATTTTAAAAAGAAGTTTTGGCTTATAGAAATAATTATAATGTGCAAAGTTCCTTTAACATTCTCTGAAAAATTACAGTAGCTGGAATTAATTAATGAACTTGTTTCAGTGGTAAAATCTCAGGTCACCTGTAGCTACTAATCCTTATTATATGTGAATGGAACTCCCTAAAGACTGAAGGACACATTGAAGTATAGAATCTCTGTTTATTTCAATCCCAATTTGGGCCCTATAAATAAAAAGAAAGATGTTCCTGATATAGAAATTCAGAGAAAATTCTATTATTGAGATTTTGGCCAAGGCAAACTATGAAGTGTCTCCAAATAACTTGGAAATCTACATTCTCCCTTTACAAATCTATTGTGAGAAAAATATTATTAATAATGGGGTTTTGGGGGACTGAGGAGAACTCCCCCTCCCCCACTCAGGGCCTCTGGCTGGTTTCTCAGAGCCAACCCAGAGTCTTTAGAAATAGAAATCAGATTAACTCAGTAGAGACAATAGTGACTAATACCACACCTACCTGAAAGACTTTTCCCCTCAGAGGGTCTGTCCTCTGGACTCTGACTTCAGCACATACTGCTCATTTTAATATGGACCACCCTCAAGTCCAGTAAACCAACAGATTTTAATGATGATAGCCAATTGGCTTTGATCAGTGTGTAAGGGCTGCCTCTCCTCCAAACCACAGGAAACTTATGCTCTTGCACTTTCTCTTTTGTTGGGGACTCCTGAGAATACAGTCACTAACCCACCTCTCTTCTTTCTAACTAGTTATGTAGGGATTCCAATTTTGAGCAATGTTCTCTCTCTCTTTACTAACATTTAATATGATTAATAAATACTTAATGCCCAAACTGGTGCAATAGACTCCAATTTATAAGAAGAAATATATTAGAAACCACAGCTAAATTCCCCAATAACTCAGATCAGATAGATACCCCTAATATACTTAAAATAAATGACACACTATTAAGATGAGATCTTTATTTCCTGAGTGAGATTTTGGATATCACAGTATCATGTTTCCTCCACATTTCCTAAAATATGTATACCCGAATCCTACCTCAAATTCCACTTCATTCCCATGACCAGAAACATGATCGGGAATAATATTTTTAGAATTCTTCCTAGTAGTACATGTATATGTGTGTATATAAAGTAAGCCTCTTTCTTATTCCCAGATATATTATAAATATATATATTCTCCATAGACACTTAGCAAAAATGTGAGTTGATTTAGCCCATTTGCTTCCCATATCAAAGCAAAACACCCCAGAAAATTAAAATCCTTCAAATTTTTCATCATTTTCAGTGGAAATTACTTCCCCTGGTATACTTTTTTTTTGAGGGGTAAGATAACAAGTGTGGGTTTATGTAGGTTACTCCTGTAGTTCTGTTGAAGAAATTATAGCCACTGGAACATTTGAACAACTCATCTGTAGCATAATCTTAGAGAATAGCCTTAAGGAGCTAAGAAGTTAAGTGAAGTACCCTGGTCAAAAAGCTAGTAATATGTCAAGGGCATACTCAGGCTTTATTTATCCCAGCTTTGGTCTTCTATCTACAAAACCACAATGCTACTTTAGTGATATAGATCACGCATTCTGCTTTTCAATAAAGACTTTATTTATATCAACTTAGATGAAAAGAGACAATGAGGTCATGCTTGAATAAACACAAAAGCTTGATATGAAGCTCAAGTAAGCAAAATCTTTAAGGTGTCTGTAGAAAGAGAACTAGATTGCATGAAATTGAATGGATTTTCCAGTGTTTCTATGGTGAAATAATCCTAGCAACAAGAAAAAGGTAATTGCAGCATTTAGGTTCTACTACTTCAGCTTTCAAAGTGTCCTCATAGGTTGAAATTGTCTCATTTATGTAAATAAATTGACATATATTGTACTGTTACACCCTACCCATTTGATGAAGCAGTAAGTCACTTAACATGTGACACTTAAAAAGAATAATTTGCGAAGAGTAGCTGGACCTCTATAAATACATGCTGAAAATATGCCATGATGAAGATGACACAATTTTGACAAAACTCAAGGATTAATTTTCAAGATAGATCCAAAAGGAGGGAAGATTATGAAGGAATGTATAAGAGTATTAGTGTTATGGTTTTTAAAAAAAGCAAAAAAGAGGACATCATTAGTTATCATTACATATGTCTACTTGATCGTCTTCATAATTTTTTCTTAGAATGATCTATGCATGCATTAAGGCTTTCATTGAAGAAATTATTCTAAAGAAATAGGCAAGTATCTATAAATAATTTTTCTACAATATACCACATTCTCAGACTGATTGATGTAAAGAAAAAATCTGGCTATGTCCTTTAAAAATTTCCACAACCTGGGGGCAGCTAGGTGGTGCAGTGGATAAAGTACCAGGAGGACCTGAGTTCAAATTTGGCCTCAAAACACTTGATACTTACTAGTTATGTGACCTTGGGCAAGTCACTTAACCCTCATTGCCCTGCAAAAAAACAAACTAAAACAAAACAATGTCCAAAACCACACCAAAACAACAACAGCAAAAAACAAAACAAAACAAAACAAAAAACTGATTCTCTAGATCGAAATTCAGCTTTAGTGACACTGATCATACACAATGTCTACAACGTACTGTAGTTTATCTTTTTAACATTAATATTCTCCTAATAATACTACTTATTGACAAGTCATTCAATACATTATCTTAAAAAATTCCTGATTACATTTGACCGAAAGGGCAAAAGGAAGATGTATTGTGGTGGAATATATGGTATCATGCAGTGATGACCTGTATACGAGAAGTGTTGAAGGAAAATACTTAGGGCATTTGTGATTGGAAAAGGAAATGGGTTGGTCCTATGTCAAGACTGAGAGTTAACAAATAGATGGCCTAAGAGTTATACTGTAACGTGTAAAACATTACAAGAGCCAAAAAGTAAAATTGATTTATGGGTGGATCCTCTAAAGAGTTTCATGGAAAGAGGAAGAATAATTGCACAGAATTAAAGGGCATAGATCAATTGTGACAGGAATTGGAAGGAGCATATCCATATCAATGAGAAGACCAATCTTTTGATATATATATAAATATTATCAATTATGACATTCTATTCTGTGAGACATATCAACAAAATATTACTATGACAATAGCTATTACACATTTTATAAAAATTAATGGACTTAGAAAGTCATATATATATATATATATATATATATATATATTACTCAGTTTATCTTCTCAGTTCCTAATATATTTCTTGTGATTGCCAACTAAATGCATTTATTTCCTTTCATTTGAAGTTAACTTATTTTTTTTCTTTGAGACAAGGTATTTAACAATATCCTTTTCTTTTTATTGAAGAATGTGTTAATCATTTAGAAATACTTCAGTTGTGAAATAAAATTCATTCTTTCTAAATGAATCTCAGGGGTAGCTAGGTGGCGCAGTGGATAAAGTACTGGCTCTGGATTCAGGAGGACCTGAGTTCAAATTTGGCCTTAGACACTTGACACTTACTAGCTGTGTGACCCTGGGCAAGTCACTTAACCCCCATTGCCCTGCAAAAAGAAAAGAAAAAAAGAAAAAGAGTATTTAAGAAATGTTTAGGGGCAGCTAGGAGGCGCAGTGGATAGAGCACTGGCCCTGGAGTCAGGAGTACCTGAATTCAAATCCGGCCTCAAACACTTAACACTTACTAGCTGTGTGACCCTGGGCAAGTCACTTAACCCCAATTGCCTCACTAAAAAAATTAAAAATTAAAAAAAAAAAAGAATCTCAAATTCTAAGTAAATTCATGTAAAATCTGTTTTCAGTGACCCAATACTAAAAGAATCTTCTTTCAGTATGTAGTTGTGTGGTAACATTCTCATGCAAAAAGGTAAGGTGGCTGATCTTAGTAGGCTGAAATTGTCTCATTTATGCAAATAAACTGACATATATTGTACTGTTACACTCCACCCATTGCTTTCTCTTAGTAATAATACAGTAGCAAAATGAGTGATCCATTAAGAGATAAAATGCAAGATGAAAAGTGGATGAGATAAAGTAAACCTTTATAATTTTTATGTAATATGAGTTCATTGATTATCAAAAAGCATTTTTTATTTTGTTATCCAAATGTATCCTACCCAACCCTGTTCCCTTTTGTTTCCATTTTCTCAATTTTATTTTAAATAAAATATATTATAAATAAGTCCTTAGCTTGTGCAATTTGTGCAAATATTTAAATATTTAATCATGTTGTATGTACCATGAATTATCTGTCCACCAGTGTTATCCCTAATATTTTCCCAATTGACATGGTCACTGAATTCTTCTAATTTTTCACCAACACAACCAATGGTGTAAGTAATACCATCTCTAAAAAGTGGTCATCCTGTTCTTGCTTAAAGACCTTCAGTGATTAGAACCAAACAAAGCCACATGTACTACTTTTGAATAGTTCTGATTTTTAAGCAGTCCCTCACACATACACTTATCCCAAATCTGACACTGTACACTTGCAAAGCATTGCTCCTGATCCTTCCCCATGTAAAGAAAATAGAATTTTAATTTCACTATTCCTTTAATCAACTATCATAGAAAGTGGGTCTAGAACCCTTACTATCCTTTTCACCTTCCCTAGGATATAATCCAGAGAGTTAATATACATCTTAAAATTAAATACTTTTGGGTCGGCTAGGTGGCACAGTGGATCAAGCACCGGCCCTGGATTCAGGAGTACCTGAGTTCAAATCCAGCCTTAGACACTTGATACTTACTAGCTGTGTGACCCCAGGCAAGTCACTTAACCCCCATTGCCACGCAAAAAAAGAAAAGAAAAGAAAAGAAAGAAATATTTTTAAGATCAAGATTATCTTTCACATAACCGATTTGAAAGGATTAACAAGAAGTCAGGGAAGCTATTTGGTGTCATTTATATCATGAGAAAGTAAAAAAATAAATCTAGGATATGTTAGGAGGAGCTAAGGTTTTTTAAATCTTAATTCTCCCCCCAAATTAAGTGGGTGCCTATAAAATAAAGAATGGCTGAAGAAATTATTATATATGAATGTAATAGAAAATTATTGTGTCATAAGAAATGATAAAAGGAATGACTACAGGAAAAAAAAACACCTGAGAAAATTTGTATAAACTAATACAGAGTGAAATGAGTGAAACAATTTATCAACAAAAACATTGCAAAGTCAACTTTTTAAAGACTTTCGAATTGATCAGTGTAATCACCAGTCACAATTCCTATGGACCTATGATGAAACATGATATCTACTTTCTCTTAGAAAAGTGATGCACTCAAGTTGCAGGATGACATACATATTTTTAGATGGGGTCAATGGGAAAATTTGTTTTGTGTGACTATGCATATTCAATAATGTTAGTTAATATTCATAACACACTTTAAAGTTTTGCAAAATGTTTTAAATATATCTCATTTTATCCTCACAACAACCCTGGGAGGTAAATGATATTATTATCTCCACTTTACAGATGAAGAAATTGAGGTTGCTTCCATTATTCTTCTAATGTCCTTGGAATTGTTTAAGAATGAAGGATGAACAACAAAAACAACAATTTTATACACCAACTATGGAAAATGAATATTTCCACCAAGGGAACCCAGGGCTGGACCTTGAAAAGACAGCCAACACACTCAAAAATGCAGCAGAGAGTGGAGTCTAGTGCAGGCTCCAGTTTAGGAACTAAAGCTAGAGATATCAGTGAATCAAAGAAAACATCAATCAACAATTTTAAAAATGCACAAACCAACTCCATAACAACTGACTGATTGTATATGAATTGTTTGGTTTTTTTTAAAGAGCAGAATAAAGAACTTAGAGGCAAAAAAAAAATTTGTGAAAAAATTTGATTATTGTTGTTGCTGTTATTTTTTCCCTATTAAAAATGAAGATTTAAAAGGCCTAAGATGGCTATTAGAATGAGAAGCAGACTGAATAATTCCCATATACCTACTTGAACCATAAAGTTTACACTTTAGCAAGGGAGGTTAAATCCAGGATGAAACTAGCAGAACACAAGAAGATCTTAGAAAACCCACGCTGGGCCCACAACTTCACATCCTGGGGTAAAAGATGATATTTACTTTTATTAATGGATTTTTGATGGTTATTATTTTATTTTTTAATAAAAAATTATTTAAAGTTTTAAGTTTGAAATTCTATTTCTCCCTCCGTCTCTCCCCTCACCCCTCCCTGAAGTAGTAAGCATTCAGATATAGGTTATACATGTGTAATTACATAAAACATTAGTCATTTTGTGTAAGAACATTCAAATAAAAGAAAAAAAATGAAAGAATGAAAGTGAAAAATACCATATTTCAGTATGTGTTCAATCAATATCAGTTCTTTCTTTGGAGGTGGATAGTATGCTTCATCACTATTCCTTTGGATTGTCCTGGATCCTTATAATGGTGAAAATAGCTATGTCATTCACAGATCTTCATTGAACAATATTGCTGTCACTGTGCACAGTGTTCTCCTGGTTCTGTTCACTTCACTATACATCAGTTCATATAAGTCTTTCTTATGCTATAATAATACTCCATTACAGTTATATACCATAAGCTTAGCCATTCCCCAATTGATGGGCATTCCTTTGATTTCTAATTCTTAGCCACCACACTAAAAAAAAGAGCTGTAATAAATATTTTTGCACAAATAAGTCTTTTTGTCTTTTGGGGGATATTTTTGGTATATAAACCTAGCAGTGGCATTGCTGGATCAAAGGGTATGCAGTTTTATAGTCCTTTTGGTATAATTCCAAATTGCTCTCCAAAATGCTTGGATGAGTTCACAACCCTACCAAGAGCAGATTAGCATCCCAGTTTTCCCACATCCCCTCTAACATCCAATATTTGATTTTTCTGTTATATGTGTCATTCTGATAAGTGTGAGGTGGTAATTCAGAGCTGTTTTAATTTCATTTTTCCAATCAAAAGTGATTTGGAGCATTTTTTTCATATGAATATAGATAGCTTTGATTCCTTTTACTGAAAACTCCCTGTTCACATCCTCTGGCCATTTATTTTGATGCTTGTTTTGTCTAGCATGAACTTCAAGTTTTTGCTGGAGCAGACATGTGGGAACAAGGCAGTCTGCCTCCATCTTAGGGAGAAGTTGAAGAATTTCTTTATAAAATGATTTCTAGGTCATTAGGTTTCACTTTCCAAAAAATAATAATAAGATGACAAAATTTATTATTCGCAACTATTTCTTGAAGGTTTTCAAATTGCTTTCCTTAAAGTAAGCTTTTAAAGAAGGTTCTTTAAGTATCATTTTTCCCATTGTAAAGATGAGAAAATATAGATCCTAAGAAGTTAAGTAGATTTCACATGATGCAATTGAATGTTCAAATGGGATCTTCTGACTCTGGATCTATTTATCTTTCATGAGGCTTTCTAAGAACAAAACATACCATTACCAATGAGATACTTTTATCCACAATATTCCTGACTCAATTGTAATGGAAATGGACTGTGGACTATTTAAATTCCTTCATTGATATGAAATAGTTTTTAAATCACAAAAATAGTACATTATTATAATATGAAATAACACCAGTAAAATACAAAGTGTGGTGATAGGAAAAGTTCTAAACTTTCAAGAAATAGTCTTCTTTTAGGATAATATAATGGTTTCGCTCTCTCTCCCTTTAACCCACTTCATATTGCCATAGTTTTGCTGCTTGTGCTAGGATTTTATAAATAAGGACATGATTCCTGAGATGAATATTTTCAACACTATTGAATTACTCAAATCAAAACATTGACTCCAGTATCTGGCTGTATATGTGGGTGCATTTATATGAAGTATACTGTGATATATCTCATAAAATAGCAGACATCTACAATATACATAGTAGCATAGATACAATCTACTTCATTCATTTTGAAATTACCATCTCTTAGTATTGGTGTGATATTATCTGCAATTATATTATGAATTTCACCTCAGGCATGCTTACCCTGTGCAGCACTCTAAGCAATGCATTTTTTTTCTTTTTAGTGAAGCAACTGGGGTTAAGTGACTTGCCCAGGGTCACACAGCTATTGTTAAGTGTCTAAGGCCGGATTTGAACTCAGGTACTCCTGACTCCAGGGCCGGTGCTTTATCCACTGAGCCACCTAGCCACCCCTAAGCAATGCATTATTATTGCTGGCACACAATATTATCTACATATTGAAAATATCCCCTACATGTGAAATGACATGGTTGGACATTGTAAGTACTGTATTTGTAATGTAGAGTTATTATTCATCTTACAAAATGATTGTTACTTTTATTCAAATCATTAACTAGCTTTCCTGCTTTGTCTGATACATTTATACATATATATGTATATTATATATAACAATAAAACTAAGTATATCTAAATACTGTTAATTATGATAATTGCTTGCATTTATATAATGAAACACTTTTATATTTTCTTATTTGTTTCAATCATTTAGTGAGGTGGGTAGTAAAAGTATTATTACCTCTAAATTACAGATGAGCACAGTGAGCTTTTGAGAGAATAATTTGTAGAATCAGATTACCTGTGTAGCCAAAAAGAACCTCAACAGCCATCTCCTAATAACCAAAACAGAATTCCAATGGCAACAAGCTTGCTTTGTGTTCACAAGAAACCTAGCTTAGATTCCCAGGTGTATGGATAGGAGATATGAATTTTTCTATGTTTTTGAGCTTTTATCCCATTACTGAAAAACTAGAGTTTGAAACTTTAGGTAGTATGTAAGAATCTTGTTTGTGGAAGGTGTTGGTTGGTCGCAATCGGAAGCAGGTGAGGTATGGGGCATGGTTGTATCTCCAAGATTCACTGATAAAACAAGGACAATACCTGATCTGTCCTATTATATATAAATATATAGCTAATAAATGCCCATATATGTGTGCATGTGTGTATATGTGTATGATATATATGTTCAGCACACATACCCATTTTGAGTGTACTAAAATATATGGTGAAAAAGTTAGAAAGCTGGCCATGAAGTCAAAAACATCACAGTTGAAGTTCCACCTGCCACATATGAACTATGAACTCTTAACTCAACTCTACAGTGCTCCCAAATAGTTCTCTGACTATAAATTGCAGTTGCTATTGTTGTATAGTCATTTTTTAGTCATATCCAATTCTTCATGAGCCCATTTGAAGTTTTCATGACAAAGATAATGGAATGATTTGTCATTTACTTATCCATATCATTTTTTGTGTGTGTTTCGGGGGTGGGGGGGCAATGAGGGTTAAGTGATTTGCCCAGGGTCACACAGCTAGTAAGTGTCAACTGTCTGAGACCAGATTTGAACTCAGGTCTGCCTGAATCCAGGGCTGGTGCTTTATCCACTGTGCCACCTAGCTGCGCCTCCATATCATTTTATAGGTGAGGAAACTGAGGCAAATAGGCTTATATGACTTTCCTAAGGTCATGCAGCTAGTAAGAGTCTGAGGACAGATGTGAACTCAGGAAGATGAGTGTTCCTGACTCTAAGCCCGATACTTTAACTGCTGTACCACCAAATTTCAGAAAGGGTGCTCATTCTTAATGGTAATACAGACACACACACACACACACACACACACACACACACACATACACACACAAAGTAGAACAGTTAGGTAACACGGTGAATGGAGTACTGAGTCTGAAGTCAGGAAGATTTGAGTTCAAATCTGGCTTTAGAGAGTTATTATCTCTGTGACCATGGGCAAGTCACTTAATCCTGCTTGCCTCAGTTTCTTTTGCCAAGAAAACCATAATATAGGGCCTTCTTTCTTTCTTTTCCTTTTTTTTTTTTTTTGGTGAGGCAATTGGGGTTAAGTGACTTGCCCAGGGTCACATAGCTAGTAAGTGTCAAGTGTATGAGGCTAGATTTGAACTCAGGTCCTCCTGACTCCATGGCTGGTGCTCTATCCACTGAACCACCTAGCTGCCCCTAAATAGTGTCTCGAAGAATCATATAAGAGTGAAACAACTGAATAACAAAAATAGCATATATATATATATATATATATATATATATATACACACACAGACACACACACATATATTATATGTATACACACATATATATTTATACACATATGGTATGTACCTATGTATCTATATGTGTTTTATATACACACACACATATATATACACACACACATTAAAATCATGCATTTATATGTATATACATTATGGATCATAGATTAAAATAGAATAATGACAAGATCTTGGTCTAGGATGAAATGATTCAAACAAAGGATTTTAGAAGTATATTTGTCTCTCTAAGGTTCTTTTAAGTACACAATTATATAATCTTCAAAAATATATTCATTTTGTCTTTTCTTTGCTTTTGTTTAATCATCCAATTTCTTTTTTTCCCCTAGTCTTTGTCACTATAGCTAGCATTTCTAGCCCTATATAATATTTCTAGCACTATATTTGGATGAGGGATATCTTTGTGTCAGCCCTAGTATTAATGAAAAATATTCATTTATCCCTAGTATACATAATGCTGCCTCTTTGTTTTTAATATAAGGAAAGTTCCATTTATTCCTAAATTTTCTAGTACAGAATAGGAAAAATTGAGCATAGATCAGTATCTTACAACATTTACCACAACAGGTCAAAATGGATACATGACCTAGATATAAAAAGAGATATAACAAGAAATCTGAAGAACATGGAACATATTACTTATCATGCTCATGGATAGTTGAACAATTTATGAACAAACAAAAGAGAAAACCAAGTGAGGTATAAAATGGATAATTTTGATTATATTAAAAGTTTTTGTAGATATAAAACAAAAGTAGCCAATATCAGAAAGAAAGCAGAAAATTGGGGGGAAATATTTATAGCCAGTTTCTCAGATAAAGGTCTTTTATCTCAAATATATGAAGAACTTTGTAAAATCAATAAGAATACAGGTCATTCGCCAATTGGTAAATGGTCAAATGGCATGAAAAAGCAGTTTTCTGATGAATAAATAAAAGCAATTTATAGTAATATGAAAATATGCTCTACATTATTATTGATTAGAGAAATGCAAATTAAAATAACCTTGAGATATCATTTTATATCTATCAGATTGGCTAAAATGTTTGAAGGGAAAAGTGGCAAGTGTTGGAAGGGATTTGGAAAATTGGGATACTAATTCCTTGTTGGTTGAATTGTGAACTGATCCAACCATTTTGGAAAGCAATGTGGAATTATGCCAAGAGTTATTTAACTGCTTTTCATGCATCAATACTACTAGGTCTATTTCCAAAGATGATTAGGGAAAATAAAGAACTATATGAACTATATATAGCAGATCTTTTATGGTAGCAAAAAGCTTGAAATTGTGGGGATGTCCATTAATTGGGAATGGCTGAACAAGTTGTGGTATGTGATTAAAATGGAAAACTATTGTGCTATAAAAAATGAGCTCAATGATCTTAAAGAACCATGGATAAACTTGCATGAAATAATGAAGAGTGAAATGAGCAAAACCAAGAGAGCATTGTATACAGTAACAACAATATTGTTTTAAGAACTACTTTGAATTTGTCAGTTTCCATGTTAAAGAACTGGAGGGCTTGGAATACAATATATCAGAAGGCAAAGGAATTAGGTTTACAACCAAGAATCACCTACCCAGCAAAACTGAATATAATTTTTCAGGGAGGGAAATGGAAATTTAACAAAATAGAGAAATTTCAATCATTTGTGATTAAAATACCAGAGCTGAATAAAAAATTTGACCTCCAAATACAAGACTCAAGAAAGAAAAAAAAAACATAAGGAATTCAATAAACTGTTTATATTTCTATATGGCAAGATAATATTTGTAACTCTTAACTTTATTACTTATAAGAGCAATTAGAAGAAGTATATATAGACTGAGGATATAAGATATATAGATATAGATATAAGGCAACATTGATGGGATGATACCCCCCCCCCCCCAAACCAAAATAAGTGATAAAGGTGAGAAAGAAATTGCACTGGAAGAAGGAAGGGAGAGATTGAATGGATTAAATTAGCCCACATAAAAGAAGTGCAAAAAGCTATTATAATAAAGGGGGAAATGGGATGGGGGAGGACAGGAAAGTTTAAACCTTACTCTTAACAAAATTGGTTCAAAGCAGGAATAACACTCTCTGTTGGATATGGAAATCTATCTAACACTATAAGGAAGTAAAAAAGGGACCATGATAATAGAAGGGGGAGGAGGGGGGTTAACATAGAGGGGGTATAAAGAAGCAAAAATATAGCATGGAGGGAAACACATAGTTATCACAACTATAAATTTGAATAGGATGAACTCACCCATTAAATGGAGGCTATTAGAAGAATGCATTAAAAAACAAAATCCTACAATAGGCTGTTTACAAGAGACACATTTGAAGCAGAAAGAGACACACAGGGTGATGTAAAGGGCTGGAGCAGAATCTATTATGCTTCTGTTGAAGCAAAGAAAGCTGGGGTAGCAATATCTTTCTGAAAGGTACCACAGACAATGAAACATTCCAGTACTTAACATATGCATCAAATGGTATAGCATCTCAATTTTTGAAGAAGTTCAATGAGTTACAGGAGGAAATAGATAATGAAACTATACTAGTTGGGGACCTTAACCTTCCCCTCTCAGAACTGGATAAATCTAACCAAAACAAGAAAGAAAGAAAGAAAGAAAGAAAGAAAGAAAGAAAGAAAGAAAGAAAGAAAGAAAGAAAGAAAGAAAGAAAGAAAGAAAGAAAGAAAGAAAGAAAGAAAGAAAGAAAGAAAGAAAGAAGTTAAGGAAGTGAATAAAATACTGAAAAAGTGAGATATGATAGATCTCTGGAGAAATTTGATTAGGAATAGAAAGGAATATAACTTTTTCTCAGTGGTACATGGCATCTACACAAAAATTGACCATGTATTGGGCCATAAAAACCTCACAAACAAAGGCAGAAAAGCAGAAACAGAAAACACTTCTTTTTCAGATCAAAATACAATAAAAATAATATTATAAATACCCAAATTAAATACAAAGAACATGGCTTTAGAAACAGCAGGGGTCCTTCACCTTTTGATACTCAGCATTTGCTGTTCCTTAGATTAAAGTTTGTGACCTTAAAGTTCATGAAGAGTAATTTCTTATGATTGCAAGTGAGGGGGGCAACTAGCTGGTGCAATGGATAAAGCACAGGCCCTGGATTCAGAAGGATATGAGTTCAAATCTGGCCTCAGATATTTGACCACTTGACACTAACTGTGTGAGCCTGGGCAAGTCTCTTAACCCTAATTGCCCTGACCAAAAAAAAAAAAAAAAAAGATTGTGAGGTGAAAGTTGTGATGAAATTTCTAGGAGCCTAGTCTGTCTCCCTCAAGAGTTGTCATCAGGGCTTACTGTTTTCCAATTCAGTGGAGTCAGTCTGGAGGTGTCTACACTTCACTAAGGCTAAACCTCAGCCCCTGGAGTCTCTCTGGCTTTTCTGAGGTCTAAAGCTGTCTTAGGAAAAAAAGTGTTTTACTGCCACCCCCCTTTTTTTTTTTTTTGGCTGCTCTACATTCTTTTCATTTCCATTTTCTATCTGTGGAGGAAATCTGGAGTGCCTGGAAATTTCTGATGCACTCCACCATCTTCCCAGAATCCTCCTCCTCCTTCTTTCTCTCTCTCTCTCTCTCTCTCTCTCTCTCTCTCTATATATATATATATATATATATATATATACACACACACACACACACACACAAAATGTATAGTTGGACAGAATTATTTCTAATAACATTTTATTTTCTCTTAATCAACTGAAAATTATTCTAATTAATTGATGCCCTTTAAAAACAAGTTGCTTAGCTATTAATCTAATGGCTTATCTATTTTATGAATTTAAAAACAACTGCTAGATTTTTATTTTTCTTTTATTTCAGTTTTTATTAACCTCTTTTTTTATTTTCGGGATTTCTATTAGGCTTTAATTGGGATTTGAAAATGTGTTGGTTTTCTAAAAAGTTGTTTTTCTTTTTTTGTAAATCAGATGCCTAATTTCTTGATCTATTCTCTGTTTTGCTGATGAAAGAATTTAGAAATAGTCATTGTCCCCTAAATACTGCTTTGGCTACATTGAAAACAAATTTTAATGTTATCTCACAATTGTCATTATTTTTA
The DNA here is from genome assembly GCF_019393635.1 of Dromiciops gliroides. Classification (NCBI taxonomy): domain Eukaryota; kingdom Metazoa; phylum Chordata; class Mammalia; order Microbiotheria; family Microbiotheriidae; genus Dromiciops; species Dromiciops gliroides. Next base: position 135,114,334 of record NC_057863.1, on the reverse strand, counting down.
TTGGAATTATTTATTGTTCTAAGATTCATTCTTTGAGACATCAATTGATTGGCTTTAAATTCTTTAGTCTCTAAGCTAATTTTTTGTTTTATTTTGTTTTTGGGCGGCGAGCCAGCTTTATTCTTTATCATTGGCCTTCTCGTGGGGCTGCTCCTCCTAGTCGTGCTTTAGGCTCAGCCTCTAGAACACCTGGGTATTCTCCCAGCCCCGGCTGGGGGTCGGCCTGCACGTGACGCAGGGTGGTCAGTGGTCGCCCAGGTGCTTCAGCAGTTTCACCTCCCCGCCTAGGTAGTGGGTCTCCAGGAAATCGCAGAGGTGTGGATCCCCTTGGCTGGAGCCCAGGGCGTGCAGCTTCAGAAGGGCCTCCTTCTCCAAGCTCAGGGCAGCCTCCATGGCATCCAAGCTGCGGCTCCACTCATCTTGGGCAGGTTTCTGCACAGCCTAGAGGAGTACCCGGCCCCCACGTTGGTTCTGGAGCCAGCCGCATAAGGCGCTCGGCGCCCTCGCGTTTGTCCTTCGCCAGGTCACGGAAAAAAATGTGACTCCCTCGGCAGAGCGACGTCGTCCCGGTCGAAATAGAAACTCAGGGACAGGTAGGAGTAAGAGAGGCCTGCAGGTAGAGGTTGGCCAGGCTGTTGACCGCGGCCTTGACCTTGGAGGAGAAGTTTTGGTGGATCTGAGAGGTGCAGTTCATGGCACTGACGACAACCGGAGGAGGCGGCTGGTCCCGGAACTGTTTGGTCTCGGAGGCTAGGGGTGGATGGTCTGGAAAGCGGGGGTCAGGTGGTCCCAGGGGAAGGCGGGCTGCAGAACGACGAAGATCTAGCGCGAGGGGAACTGGGGGAACCCCGGGTCTGTTCCGTCCAAACGCTGTTGAAGCAAGAACCAGAGCCGGGAGGCAGGGTCTCTCTAGCTAATTTTTAATCCTTTCTTGACATCACCTGCCTTTATTCAATCAAATTTTATTGCATTTTTTTGTGTTTTTTTGCGGGGCAGTGGGGGTTAAGTGACTTGCCCAAGGTCACACAGCTAGTAAGTGTCAAGTGTCTGAGGCCGGATTTGAACTCAGGAACTCCTGAATCCAGGGCCGGTGCTTTATCCACTGCACCACCTAGCCGCCCCGAATTTTATTGCATTTTGGTCACTAAAAATCTTGTTTGATGTCATCATGTTTCTGACTTTGTAAAATTGTCATAACCTAAAAAGTGGTGAATTTTTGTAAAGGTACCCCAAGAGCTGAGGAATATGAATATTTGTTTATATGCCCATTCAGTAGTCAATGGAAATATACCATATCTATTTTTACTTAAATTCTATTCATGTTTTTAAATTTGGGGGGGGGCAGAGGTTGTTAGATTTGTTTAAGTTACTTGTGGGTTGAATTATCATTGTATACTGCAAAATGGCCCACTTTGGTTCTTACTCCTTAGTTTTCCAATGACAACTTGGTCTGGCATTCTTCCTAGATATTTGTTTAAGGAGGTGTCAGGGAAACCCATATATATTGTTTTTTCTGTTTTGCTATTTTGTATAGTCTCTACAAGGCTATTGGCTCTTAAAATCTGTCTTTATACATAACCAAAAGTGCATTAGTGCCTGGTGGCATACCGAAGCCATCCTGGATCATTGCCTTGTGGCAGAGGGGCTTTCATAGCTTATTAGTATTAAGCCAAAGTAGAGAGTTCTGACAAAAGGTGATATATTGGAGAAAGAAATGACAAACCATTCCAATATCTTTGCCAATAAAACCTCATGGATGGTATTAAAATGATAAGAGATATGACACCAGAAGATGAGTCTCTCACATTGGAAGGTGTCCAACAAGCTACTGAGGAAGAGCAGAGGACAACTACAAGTAGCTTCAGTACTAATGAAGTGGCTGGACCAAAGCCAAAAGGAAGCTCAGCAGAAAATGTGTCTGGTGGTAAAAGGATAATCTGATGTTGTAAAGATCAATATTGCAGAGGAACTTGGAATATAATATCAATAAACCAAGATAAACTAGTCAAACAGGAGATAAAATTATTAAACATCAACATCTTGCATGTCAGTGAACTTAAATGAACAGGAATGGGAGAGTTTAATTCAGGTGATTACAACATATATTATTATGACCTAAATAATATTCCCTAGGAATCTGAAGTGGAGTGTGATGAATATATTTAAGCAGTTAGATCTAGTAGATAGAATGAAACCTGAAGAACTACGGGCAGAGGTTCATAATATTTTACAGGAGGCAGCAGCAGTAGCAACAACAACAAACATTCCAAAGAAGAGCAAGGAAGCAAAGTGTATGTCTGATGAAGCTTTACCTATAGCTGAGGAGAAAAAGAAAGGGAAAAGAAAGGGAAATGAAAGTGGAAAAGATACACCCAAGTGACTGAAAAATTCCAGAGAATAGCAAGGAGAAAGAAGGTTTTCTTAAATGAGCAATTCAAAGAAACAGATGGAAAAAACACAATAGAATGGGAAAAACAAGAAATATCTTCAAGAAAATTAGAAATACCAAGAAAATATTGCATGCTAAAAAATGGGTCTGACAAAAGACCAAAAGAAGGAGGTATTTAACATAAACAGAAGAGATTAAGAAGAGGGGCAAGAATACTTTGAACCATACAAGGAAGACCTCAACACCACTGATAACTATGACAGATGCATTCGTTTAACGCATCACCAAGGTTTTGCTTAAGAGTCTGCAAGCTAGGCTTCAGTATGTGAACCAAGAATAACCAGAATAGGAAGGTTTTCAAAGAGGCAAAGGAACTAGAGACCAAATCACCAAAATTTGTTGGATTATAAAGAAAACAAGGGAGTTAAATCTACTTCTGCTTCACTGACTACACTAAAGCCTTTGACGATGAGGATCATAACAAAATGTGCAAAGAGATGGGAGTACCAGATCATTTTACTTGTCTCCTGAGAAACCTGTATATGATTGAAGAAGCATGGGTTAGAACTGGACATGGAACAATACATTTGTTTAAGATTGGAAAAGGAATTCAACAAGGCTGAATATTTTTCCTTAAGTATTTAAATTATATGCAGAGTACATCATGTGAAATGCAAAAAAGTATTGGATGAATCAAAAACATGAATTAAGGATGCTGGGAAAATATCAACAATCTCAGATATGCAGATGATACCATTCTGATGGGAGAAAGCAAAGAAGAATTAAGAAACCTCTTGATGAGGGTGAAAGAAGAGAGTGTAAAACCAAACTTAAAGCTTAACATCAAAAAAAAAACCAAAACGAAACAAAACAACCACAAAACACCAATGATTTTGGCAACCGTTTCTATCATCTCCTGGCAATTAAAGGGAGAATAAATGGAAGCAGTGTCAGATTTTATATTCTGAACTTCAAAGATCACTTCATATGGTGACCATAGCCTTGAAATTAAATGATGCTCCTTGGAAAGAACACTTTGGCAAATCTGGATAGCATACTAAAAAGCAGAGACATCACCTTACCAGCAAAGAATTGGATAGTCAAAGCTATGGTTTTCCAGTAGCAATGTATTTAGCTGTGAGAGCTGCACTAAAAAGAAAGTTCACCTCTGCAGAATTGATACTTTAAAATTGTGGTGCTGGAGAAGACTTTTGAGAGTCCTTTGGACAGCAAGCAGATCAAATCACTTAATACTTAAATACATGAATTCAGACTATTCACTGGAAATAAAAATACTGCTGCTGAAGCTTAAGTACTTTGGCCATATAATGAGAAGACAGGACCTTGGTTTTGGGAAAGATTGAAGGCAAAAGGAAAAGAGGACAGTAGAGGATGAGATGGATAGAGAGTGTCTTGGAAATAATGAACATAAAACTGGATAGACTTTGATAGTAGAGGATAGAAGAACCTAGCACGCTATAGTCTATGAGATCACACAGAATTTGATATGACTTTGTTACTGAACAACAACAAAACTAGACAAGTAATGAAAAAGGTTTTTTTTAAAAATATATACATTAAACTTAAAAGTGCACCATGGGGGCAGCTAGGTGGCACAGTGGATAAAGCACCAGCCCTGGATTAAGGAGTACCTGAGTTCAAATCCAGCCTCAGACACTTGACACTTACTAGCTGTGTGACCCTGGGCAAGTCATTTAACTCCCAATTCCCCACAAAAAAAAAAGGTGCACCATGCATATATGTTTACATGTGTATATGTGTATATATAATATATACATATATAAAAATATGAATCTACATTTTTTCTAGAAAGCTGATTGTTAAAAATTTACCATAAAATTGCTATATAGCTCTCTAAGAATCACTGGCCTTTCTATTCAGCCTGTAACAGAACTTTCCTCCTATGTGTGTTGTCTGCCTGAATTAGAACCCGAACTCCTTGGGGCAACTAGGTAGCACAGTAGATAGAGCACTGGACCTGGATTCAGGAGGACCTGAGTTCAAATCCGACCACAGACACTTGACACTTACTAGCTATGTGACCCTGGGCAAGTCACTTAATCCCAATTGCCTCACCAAAAAAAAACAACAAAAAAAAACTGAGCTCCTTGAGATCTAAGATCATCTGATTTTTAAAACATCTGTATCCCCAATGTGTGATACATAGTCGAAGCTTAATAAATGATTTTGTTAATTCATTCTATACTCCTATCACAGCTCACTCCCCTCTCCCCCAAATAATAATAACACTTTAAACTTTTTAGCTGTAGAAAGCAGCATGCCATAGTGGATAATGGGTTGGCTTTGAAGTGAAAAAGACCTGGTTTCACTTCTGACACATACTTGCTGTGTGGCCACAGAAAAGTAAATAAACTTCTCAATGGCCCAGGCAGCCTTCTAATACTATAAATTTCAGAGAAATTGTCGATTATTAGTAGAAAGAAATTCTTCACTGCTATGACACTTCTATGTCATCCCTTTCCATCTTAGGCTTCTTTAAAAGAATTATAACTTCTAGGAATTAGCGGGTTCTGGGCCCACTGATCTCTGCCCTGGTCAGACTAAATGAGGAATATTGTATTTCATTTTAGATACCACATTTTAAAAATGACTGATCAGCTCAACGGTATTCAGAGGACATCAACAAAGATCATTAAATGCCGTGAGTGTATGCATTGAGGAGCTGTTGAAGGAACTAGCAATGTTTATCTTAGATGAAGAAGATAAAACTTAGCAAAGATCTGCTACCCTCAAAGGTTTAACGTCTGGAACACAGAAAATATATTATAACTGCTGTGTTTGATTCAAAAGGACAGCAGTAGGTAAAAGTTGCAAAGACGCTAATTGTCACTTGATGTCATGAAAACTTTCTGTAATTAGAACTATCCAAAAATGGAATGTTCAACATCTTCAAACAAGAGACAGGAATATTGGTAAGAGCAATACTTTTCAGGTTTAATTAGAAGGCTAAGATCTATAATGTATCTAAGAGTTTGCAAAATTTACTAATGTATGTCCCCACTAACATCTTGACCTAAAGCCTTACTATGGTGTGGTAAGGACCTTATTCAAATTCTGTGCCAAAGGTTCTTTTCAAGCTCGATGATGTACAAAGATAAATTGTATCATATGCTATGTTTCCGTATCCTAAAGACCAGCCGAGCTGCATTTGCAAGGACTCAGTACCAGAATGTTAATCACCAGGATATGAATTTGAAAGCATAGAAAATTAAAAAAACCTATCTACCAAAGTGGAGAGGGATTTACTTTTTGTTAGTGTACAGAATCTTCATACTTATGGCATGACAGTTCTTTTGAAGTTCTGAGGTATACATTAATACTTAAAATTGGGTACATCTTTTAGAGTATCAGAAATTTTGGGTAGCAAAAAAGTGTTCTATAAAGACTGGACAAGGTGAGTCTAAAAAGGCTCTTTCATCCATAGAATTATTTTCTGTGAAACCTACCATTTCTGAACTTAGAAACTGTATATGGGAATGCAGCAATGACCATAGACAAGTGGATTGGATAGTCTTAGGTCACAGGTGAGACTTGGCTTGATACCTGGACAACACAGTAATATAAATGGCACACATGAAGTTGATGAAGAACTGGAAAGAAAATTGAATATTACTGGGTCAGGCAGAGCCTGGCAACATGTTGGTTAATACAGCCAAACTTTGTGTGCCTGACTTGAGATTTTATTAAGTCCTTACATAAAGAAATTTCACCAACTTTGTACAGTGTTTATTCAAAGAAGGTGGGGGGTTGGTATGAATAGTATAAGCCTACTTTATCTCTGGGAAGAAAGTAGAGAGATACGCAAGACAAAGAATACCTGCCTGTCATGCTGATAGAAGACCCTCACACTTCCATCTATTGGCTACTAATCTAATGCTGTCCTCCAGAAAATTATGTGAGTAAGATAACCTGACTTTCCAAAACTTCAGAAATATACATTTCCTAGGAACATTTGAGAATGAAGCATTTAAATTTTTTTTCTTGTTTTGTTTTAGTGGGGTTTTGAGCGTGGGGTGGGGGGGGCAACAGGAGGTTTTATTTTTTCCCCCTCTGGTAATGAAATTATCTGTTCTGAACTCTGATATATGGTCTAGTAAGTTCACTAAGAGAAGGAACTTTTATTTTTTTTATTTTTCTTTATCTCTCCATACCTTGTGTACTGCCCTGAATAGAATAGGTACATAATATTCAATTTAATGAACAAATAAATTAACAAAAAATGAGTCTTTGATTCTCTTTAGAAACCAATTGAGGTATATTTCATCTTAGATTTCATATAAATCATATAATCATAAAAATATACCCAATGAATAATTTAAGCATTTGTAATTTGGTTCATTTATTCATTAAAAAGATAAATATTCAATTAGGATCCACCAGTAACAATCCTAAAGAATTTAATGAAATTTTTAAAAATTCTTTGAATTTGTACAATGAAAATTCAATCTTAGTATGCACTTTTACTAGGATCTTAAAATAGTAGACATACAATAAGTGGTCAAGAGCAGAGAAGGACAATTACTCCAGGTCTATTATTATAGAAATGATTGGGAAAAACAGAAATCAAGACTTGGTTGATATTCACAAAACGATATTTGTTGAGTCTATATTCCATAGCTATTTAGAGAAAAGGAAAAAAAAAGAATAAAAGAATATAAGTACATGCCTTGAAATCAGAAACAGGGAGAAGGATACTAATGAAGTCTATTTATAGAGAGTATCAAAAGAAAATGCTTCAAGCTTCCACTAAGCAAGCCAGTATATAGAACATGGAGCAGGAGGGTTATTTTTGTATATGCCCAAGCTGATCCAACAGGAAGGCAAGTGTAAGCACTTCTCACTTATTAATTGGGAATTACCCACCTATCCCTCCTATTCATGGGATTCACTGAACCTTTCTGAAAGCTCCTTTTATGAATGCCAAATCAGGTTAAAGTGACCCTTCTGTCTTTAAAAATGAATTCTATGCTAAAAGTTTCATAGGCTGGGGGAAGTGAGTCTTGCTTCAGGTGAACAATACAAAAATATGGTGTTCATTATTGTATCCTGATTGGTAGGTCAGCATTTAATTAGCATAATCCTACTGTGTACTTTATGTTCAATACCATCTGACCTCTATTACACTGCTGGAAAGATATGTTGGGAATAATGTTTATTACAACTAACCTACTGTGCATCTGAGTGATTCACCTTCATTCCCCTAAATTGCTCTGAAGTAATTTAAATTTTTTTTTAAAAAGCAACTAGTCATTATTCAAAAATGTGCCTCATTGTTTTCTCCATGGGGTGAAGACATTTTTCTAAGGGGGAGTGGAGTTAGAAATTATTTTTACTGTATCTGTGGGCAGAAACCAGCAAGCACCCACATTATAACATTTAAAAAAAACCAAAACCTAAATTGCACAAGCATTAGTAGCTAGCTTGAATATATACATAGTACATTTAAGTAGAAAAGCAGCATAGATTGAGAACTGGCCTTAGAGGCAGGAAATCTGGGTTCAGATCCTACATATATGTGTGTGTGTGTGTATAGATATATATATAGATATATATAGATATATAGATATATAGATAGATAGATATATATCTTGTGTGAATTTTCCCTATCAACTTCCTTCAATCTCATTCATGTGCTGCTGAATGAAGCACAAAAAAATCATGAAATGGGTTGATTTAATCAGTTTCAAATTTGTTTTATCTAATTTCAACCAATCTAAAATTACAGTCTTGTAGTCATTCCACTCTTCCCTAATAAAGTCAGTATTCTCCTTAGGGAAGGAATTGAAACACCACTGCAGTATCTTTTCAAAGAAATACTCCCCGCTAAAAAAATGTGTAACAAAGAGACAAGATTGAAATAACTGAACAACAAACAAAAATTCTATTCTACATAAAGACTGTTTATGTTTTCCGATTTTTTGCCAAGCCTCCCACAATACAACCACCAATCATTCTCTTAGCTGATGATTTCATTTCATACTTCAGGGAGGAAAAAAGAGGCCATTTGCTGAGAACTCATTCTTTTCCACTCCTCATTTTAGATCACCTATATGTCTTCAGCAACTATTTCCTCCTCCTTCAGGCTAGTCATTGATGATGATGTAGTCCTTCTGCTTGCCTAGGCCAATTCTTATGATCCTGCCTTCACTTTTCTTGTCCAACAAATTTCTCCACCTTCACGCTCACTCTCTCCTCAGTCTTAAAACTTTCCCTATCTTCTGACCCCTTCTTTGCTGCCTAAAAATATCTTTGACATGTCCATGCTTTAAAAAACCCTCATCTGAGCCTACCAACCTAGCTATTGACATATATATCTCTTTCTCTTCTCATTTAAACCCCTTGAGAAAGCCATCTTATCTGAGTACCTCCATGTCCTGTTCTCTTATTCACTTCTAAACTCTTTACAATTTGACTTTCAGCAACATCATTCACTTAAAACTGTTCTCTCCAAAGAGACTGATAATCTCTTAGTTGTCACATTCAATGGCCTTTTCTCAATTCCTGTTCTTCTCTGCAGACTTTGAAACTGATGAACATCTTCTCCTTCTGAAAATTCCCTTTGTTCCAGTTTTTTTAAATGCTGTTCTCTTAAAGTTCTACTTTTTTGAACCTTCCTCCATCTCTTTCGCTGGTATTTTATGCGTTTCATTTTCTCTATTTGTGAGCGACCCCTGAAATTTCTGTCTTGGCTCTTCCTTTTTCCCTTCTATATCATCTGACTTGGTGATATCTTTAGGTCCTATGGCTTCAATGAATATTTCTATGTAAATGACTTCCAGATACATGCATCCAGTTTTAGTGTCTCTCTTGAACTTTATTCTCATATTAGCAACTGTGTTTTTGATCTCTTGAATTAGATGTCTTATAGGAATCATAAATTCAACATGTCCAAAACATATCACCTCTAGGCCTCAACCTCTCTTCTTTATATTTTCCTAATCCTGTTGAGGCAACTATCATCCTCCAAATCACCAAGTCCCTCCTCTCCATACACACATGTAATCAATATATTTTAGTGGCTTCGTTTTATCTCCAAGATCAAGGTTCTGTTTGGCCTTTATATATCTTCAAAACATCACCCCTTAAGTACTTTTCCAGTCTTCTTATGCTCTACTCCCCTTTATGGACTACAATTTAGCTATAATTGCCTAATTTCTATTTCTCACACATGAACTTTCTCTATGCCTTTAACTGGGTCTCTTCCAGACCTAGAATGTTCTCCCTCTTCTCTCTTATTTTCCACGGCTTCTTCTAATTCTTATATTAAAAACCCATCTTCTACAAGAGTCCTTTCCTAGACTTCCTAGCTTCCTAACTTCCTCTCTCTTAATTTTCTATATATTCTGTATACTTATCTTATATGTACTTAATTATTTGCACATTGACTCTCTCCCATTAGAATGGAAGGTTTGGACTATTTTTACCTCTCTTATTTAATCCCCTGTGCTTAGTATCATGTCTGGCACATAGTAAATGTTTTTGAATGATTGATTCATTGATAGATTTAATCTCTCAATGTGAAGAACAGTTTCCAGACTGCGTTAGAAGAGGGCAATCCCTCACTCTGAGTTCATTATATGAATGAAATCATAGATCTGGTTTCTTGACCCTACATCCTCTTCCCCAACAAAACACAGATACACACACACACACACACACACACACACACACACACACACACACACACAGGTCAGAGATGCCAAAAGCCTATCAAGCCCAGATTCTTCTAAGGTATCATATTCTTCTTGACCTGAGGCCCCATTCAGAAACCTGTGAAACTTTCTTTACAATTGAGTCAAATAGGGGCTACTAATCCCCACCTATTATGATGCTTGCCCATGTGTATTAAAATAATATTTTAGTAAAAGGAAAGACAATTCAGCAGAAATTATGTATTTTTAACAAGTAAATTACATCTCTCAAGTTCAAGAGCCAACAATGAGTATTTTTAAGTGTCATTAATAGCCTTGAGATAAATAATTCTCTTATACTCATGTCTTCTATACCCTACTGCCAAGTAGTTCTGTATTATGAAATTTAGTGCTTTTTGCTATAGTGATTCCATGAAATTTAATCCACATAACTGTGTCCAGAAAGGTCATTGAAATGTACTAATAACATGTTCTATCTTTGTTTCTTTTCACTATTATCTTCAACTTTTTCTTTTTCTGCCCAGTGTATTTCCTTCACTATTTGGGTTAACAATCCAGGGTATGTATAGTGCTCTCTGGGTACCCCATATAGCAGAACCTTGAGTTCAAATCCTATATGGCAGAAGTCACACATATTTTCTGAATAGTTAAAGGTGCCAGTAAGGCAGGAAGGTGCCATGTGGCAGGATTTTTTTTTTTTTAATTAAAGCTTTTCCTTAAGTAAAAGATCAATTGTCTCTGTAAATAGAATCACAGAGGGAATCAGGAGCAGGATCTCTATGTCAGTTAGAGCTCAGCTTCTGCTCATAGAGACACAATGGTTATTTTCAGATAGGATGATATGAAACTGCACCTCAGCCATTATTCCCTTTCTTCTGTTAGATATCAGGGTTATGAATCATTTCCCCCAAAAGACTACCTTCTCTAAACTAATGAGTCATCCTAATTACTCACCAATTTACTCTCCTCACACAGTCAGGAAATTAATTAAATAATCTCTATCCCAGATGGAACTGTATTGAATTCCTGACTCATTTCCCACTGTTATATAGGGGAATAGATAATACCATTTTTAGTCAATTATCATAGGATGAAGCTGCTTTATAACAAAGCTTGTCCATACTAAAACACACATACAACTTCATAAAGTAGGCAAAATAGTGTTGTCATATATCATATGGCTCAACAATAATGTTTTCATTGAGTGTCATACATATGTAGTCATGTAGGACAAAAAAGACCTTTATTTCCATACACTTTCTATTTCTTAAAAAGGAATGAAAGGGGGGCAGCTAGATGGTGCAGTGGATAGAGCACCGGCCCTGGAGTCAGGAGTACCTGAGTTCAAATCCGGCCTCAGACACTTAACACTTACTAGCTTTGTGACCCTGGGCAAGTCACTTAATCCCAATTGCCTCACTAAAAAAGGAAAAAAAAAGGAATGAAAGGGAAGGAAGGACGGATGAGAGGGATGGGGAAAGAGGAGGGAGGGAGGGAGAAAGGAAAAAAGATAAAGAAAAATAATGATAAATAGAAGAGACCATAGGAAAAATTTTGAAGTTGGCCAAATTTCTCTTCTGTATTTCTAGCCTCCAATTTTTGTGACCTTTCTCTCTTTCAGCCATTTCTACTTTAGAAGTCTAGTGTCCATTCCCCCTTTTGCACCAATCTCCCATGTGTACATTGACACAATTCCTAAGTAATCCTTTTTACATGTTGAATGAAAGTTATACATCAGTGTGAACAATTATCTCAACTAGGCTTTTTCATTTTAAGAAGGATGTGTGTATGTGTATGTGTAATAAGTGTAGAATAATGTTTTGGTTCACCTTAATAACTACAACATCTTTAAAAATAACACGAAAAAATATCTCATCATAGGGGTTTGGAACACTAAAATAAAATAAATAATAAAAAGATAATTGAGTGGAAATCAAAGTAATGCCTGTCAGTAGGGGAATGGCTAAACAAGTTGTGGCATATGATTGTGATGGAATATTATTTTTCTATAAGAAATAACAAACAGGATGATTTTGGAAAGGCCTGGACAGCCTTATATGAACTGATGAATAGTGAAGTGAACAGAACTAGAGGAATTTTGAGCAGAGTGAGAACAATATTGTTCAATGAAAGACTGCGCATGAATTAACTATCCTGCACAATACCAGGATCCAAGACAATCCAAAGGACTAATGATGAAACATAGTATCAACCTCCAAAGAAAGAACTATTGAAAACAGACTGAAACATGTTATTTTTTTACTATCTTTTTTTCTTTTATATAAGTTTTCTTATACAAAATGACTAATATGGGAATATTTACATGATTGCACATGTATAACCTATATCTGATTGCTTACTGCCTTAGGATGGTGGAGAGGAGGGAGGAAAGAAGGTATCGAATGTGGAACTCAAAACTTGAAATAAAAATGTTTATTGTTATTAAAAAAGATAATTGAATTAACAAGCACTTTGGCCTTTGGATTACAAAATAAAGCAGGGCAGACACTAATAGAATTTTGTCAAGATAACTAGCTGGTCATAGCAAACACTCTTTTTTCAACAACCCAAAAGGCTACTTTCAAAATCAAATTGATTCTATACTTCGTTGACAACAGTTGAAAGTCAATTAAAACAAGGCCTGGAGCTTGCTGTGGCTCAGATCATGAGCTTCTTATTGAAGAAGTCAGGCTTAAATTGAAGAAAGTAGGGAAAACCATCAGACCATATACGTATGATCTAAATAACATCCCTTATGAATATGAAGTGGAGGTGATAAATAGATATAAGGTATTATTAGATCTGCTAGATAAAGTGCCTGAAGAACTATGGACACAGTTCTTCAGTATTGTACATAAGGCAGCAACAAAAAAAAATTTTTTCAAAGAAAAAGAAGAGCAAAAAAGCAAAATAGCTGACTGATGAGGCTTTTCAAATAGTTGTTTTTGTTTGTCCTTCCTTCTTGAAGAGGACTATAACATTGGAGTGATGTTATGAATTTGCAATGAATTGGATTTAAGTGAGAAAGGACTATGAAAGTCACCAAGCTCACTCTTTCTCCAGAGCCATCTGGATCCAGTGGAAAGGTATATATCAGGATAACTGGAGATGGCCTCAGATTTTTAAGGTAATTGAGGTTAAGTGACTTGCCCAGGGTCACACAGGTAGTGTCTGATCAGATATGAACTCATGTCCTCCAAACATCAGGGCCAATGCTTTATCTACTACATCACCTAGCTGTTACAAATAAATAAGGAGAAAAGGAAAGGAAAAGGGAAAGGAGAAAGATAAAGGTATATGCAACTGAATGCAGAATTCCAGAAAATTCTAAGGAGAGATAGGAAGGTTTTCTTAAATGAGCAATGCAAAGAAATTTTAAAAATTAAAGGGAAAAACAGGAGATCACTTCAAGAGAATTAAAGAAATAAAGGGGAAGTTTCATGAAAATATGGGCATGTTAAAAGTAAAAAATAGTAGGGACTTAACAGAAACAAAAGAGATTAAGAAGAGGTGGTAAGACCTTATACTAAAATAAGGTCAAAATGTGTTCATGTTTTAGACATAAGAGGTGATACCATAGGTAAATTAGGAGAGGAAGAAATAGTCTACCTTTCAGATCTTTGGAAAGGAGAAAAGTTTATGACCAAACAAGAGATAGAGAATATTATAAAATGCAAAATGGATGATTTTGATTACATTTAATTAAAACCTTTTTGTACAAACAGAAGCAATGCATCCAAAATTAGAAGGGAGGCAGAAAGCTGGGAAACAATTTTTATGCTCAGTACTTCTGATAAAGGCCTCATTTCTAAAATATATAGGGAACTAAATCAAATTTATAAGAATTCAAGTCATTCCCCAATTGAGAAATGGTCAAAGAATATGAACAGGCAGTTTTCTGATGAAGAAATCAAAGCTATCTATTCCCATATGAAAAAATGCTCTAAGTCACTATTGATTAGAGAAATGCAAATTAAAACAACTCTGAGGTACCACCTGACACCTATAAGATTGGCTAAAATTACAAAAAAGGAAAATAATAAATGTTGGAGAAGCTGTGGAAAAATTGGAACACTAATGCATTGTTGGTGGAGCTGTGAACTGATCCAATCATTCTGGAGAGCAATTTGGAATTATGCCCAAAGGGCGATAAAGCTGTGCATACCCTTTGACCCAGCAATACCACTTTTGGGTCTTTTTCCCAAAGAGATCATGGAAAAGGGAAAAAGACCCACATGTACAAAAGTGTTTATAGCTGCTCTTTATGTGGTGGCAAGGAATTGGAAGTTGAGGGGATGCCCATCAATTGGGGAATGGCTGGACAAGTTGTGGTATATGAATGTAATGGAATACTATTGTGCTGTAAGAAACAATGAGCAGGAGTTCAGAGAAACCTGGAGAGTCTTGCATGGGCTGATGATGAGTGAGATGAGCAGAACCAGGAGAACATTGTGCACAGTATCATCAACATTGTGTATTGATCAACTGTGATGGACTAGATTCTTCTCACCAATCCAATGTTACAAGAAAGTTCCAAAGGACTCATGATGAAAAAGGCTCTCCAAATCCAGGAAAAAAGAGAAAAGAAACTGTGGAATATGGACACAGAATGGACCATACTATCTCTTTTGTTTTTGGTGTTGTTGTTTTTCTTTTTTTAAGGTTTTTCCTTCTTGCTCTGATTCTTCTTGTATAACATGACTAATGCAGAAATATGTTTAATGTTATATATCAGATTACCTGCTGCCCAGGGGAGGGGAGCAGGGAGGGGAGGGAGGGAGAAAAAGTTTGAAATTGGAAATCTTATCTAAACAAAGGTTGAAAACTTAAATAAATGAATAAATGAATAAATAAATGAATGAAGAGGTGGTAAGAATACATGGAAGAACTATCTAAGAACGATCTTAACATCCCTGATAACCATGATGGTGTGATAACTGAAATAGAGCCATGCATTCTAGAGCATGAAGTCAAGTGGGCCTTAAAAAAATATTGCTAATAATAATACTAGTGGAAGAGATGGAATTCCAGCTGAGCTATTTGAAATCATAAGAGATGATTCTGTTAAAGTGCTATACTCAACATGCCCACAACTATGGAAAAGACAACAATGGCTGTTATATTGGAATAGATCACTTTATGTCCCAGCCCTGAAGCAGTGTAATATCAAAGAATATTCAATTTACAAAATAATTGTACTCAGCTCACATGCCAGCAAGATTATGCTTAAGAATCTTCAATCTAGGCTTCAGCAATATGTGAATTGAGAATTATAAGAGGATCAGGCTCATATTTAAAGAGGCAGAGGAACTATTGACAAAACTGCCAACGTTTTCTGGATTATGAAGAAAGCAACTGTGACATAGAGGACTTTTGAGAGTCCCTTAGACAGCAAGGACATCAAATCCATCGATAGTTAAAAAAAATTAATTCAGGCTATTCACTAGAAGATTAAATACTGAAGCTAAAGCTTAAATACCTTGGTCACATAATGAGAAAATGGGGCTCAGTAGGAAAGACCCTGATTTTGGGAAAGATTGAAGGAAAAAGGAAAAGGGGGTGATAGAAGATGAGATGACAGCATCATGTAAGCAAAGAACATGAACTTGAATAGATCTTGAGAGATATTGGAAGATAAAAATGGCTGGCATGCTAAGTGTCTATGGGGTCATGAAGATTTGGCCTCAACTAACTAAACCACCAACCTGTTCAAGAAATTTCAGTCATCAGTAAACAGGTGGAAAGAATTCAGTGAATTAGCACAAAAAACTCAAAGGGCCTGGTTCTGAAAATACACCTAAGTTAACAGGATCTTGTATACCTTTGGGTTCTCTAGCTATGCCATAGCTAAAAACAATACTTAATGACAAATGAAAATTATTTCAATAAGAAATAAATAGAGAAATATAAGACAAAACCAATTTAGACACAGGAAAACTACTGACGACCTAGATTTTTAAAATCCAAAGGATATGAACAAACAGTTCTCAAGTGAAGAATAGGGAACTATTAACAACCATTACCAGTGACTCCTCAAATTCTTAAAAATTAAAAAAAATATCAAAATAAAAACAACTTAATTCTAAAAAATATTGTAATAATGTAAAAATGAATTAAAAACAGGAATATTCAATGTAGGATGGGTTTCAGATAGATCAGTACATTAATAAACTATTGATGGAGCTGTGAATTAGTCCAGTCATTATGGAAAGTAATTTTGAATTATACTGAGAAAGTGAATAAAATGTACATACATCTTGACCTAATTATCAAAGTGACATATACATACATGCATAATCATACAACTATATATATATATATATACACACACGCACACACATAAACACATACATACACTACAATAAAGCCCCAAACTGAATGTTGTAAAATTATAATACCCAAGTTAACCTCCCAAAAAGGTATGAAAATGTATCTTCTTCCATTTTGCAGAAATTATTGAAAAATTAATGACAAATGAAAAGTATTTCAATAAAAATGAAACAGAAATATCAGACAAGACCAATGTAGCCACAGGAAAATCACTGACAACCTAGATTTGTTGTGTATAACACTATATGGATGTGTATAACAACAAATCCAA
The DNA here is from genome assembly GCF_019393635.1 of Dromiciops gliroides. Classification (NCBI taxonomy): domain Eukaryota; kingdom Metazoa; phylum Chordata; class Mammalia; order Microbiotheria; family Microbiotheriidae; genus Dromiciops; species Dromiciops gliroides. The sequence goes on along the minus strand of NC_057863.1, from coordinate 135,097,650 downwards.
TATTTTTCTCCTTTTTTTTGTGGGGCAATGGGGGTTAAGTGACTTGCCTAGGGTCACAGAGCTAGTAAGTGTCAAGTGCCTGAGGCCGGATTTGAACTCAGGTACTCCTGAATCCAAGGCTGGTGCTTTATCCTCTATGCCACCTATCTGCCAAAAAAAGTGCATACAATATTGAACTTGGTTAGTTTTGTTTAAATTTTTTTCTTCTTTTAATGTAGTTATGAGGAATAGGTCTCTGGGAGGTGAAGTGGCTTATGTTGGTAGATGGAAGAGTGACAAAATGAAAAATAACAAAAATTAACTAAAATAAATATAAAAATATAAAAAAATTGTTTTTAGCTATGGCATTACATGTAACTCAGTATGAATATCACAGAGTTGTATAGCTCAGTAAGAATAATTACAGGAAAGGTAAAGCCCTAAACAAGCAAAAGCACATAATGAATGGTAAGGACAACAAGGCTGTTTATTGATTATCTCTGTTGCTGTTGTGTTTGTTTGGTTTTAGCTACGCCATGGATAATAGAGAGAATAAAAAAGTGATAGATGGTTAAGGTGAAAAGAATGATGATGATGGATGGTGGAGAGAAGATAGGGCTATTTATTTTTATTTTGTTTCTTATTTTTTAAACACCACAGGATGATGTTATTCTGACTGAGAAAAAAGAACAAAAATTGTTAACAGAGAATGGAAACCCAAGACAAATGAGAAAATAGTAATAAATCATCTGGCTTCCTTAAATGAGTTCAATTCACTGGATTTTGACAAACTACAACTCCTGAAACTGTAAGTACATGCAAATATAATTGTTGACTTGCTATTTATAGTTAATAAAAAAATAATAAAGTTGATGAAGGATTAGGGCTGAATAAATATGCTAATTTTATTTTTTTAAAGGGTAAAGGTAGATTCTTTAAATTATTGGCCTCCTTGATTCTTGGTAAGATAATAGAAAGGATTATTAAAAGTACTGATTGTGGGGGCAACTAGATGGCACAGTGGTTAAAGAATCGGCCCTGGATTCAGGAGTACCTGAGTTCAAATCCGGCCTCAGACACTTGACACTGACTAGCTGTGTGACCCTGGGCAAGTCACTTAACCCCCATTGCCTGCAAAAATTAAAAAAAATATTTAAAAGTACTGATTGTGAGCATCAAGAAAAGGAAATTTCAATTAATGTAATTCATCAATATTTCATTATATCATAAACAAATTTCCCTTTTATTTGTGTTAATATACTATCAGATCAGAAAAATTCTATAGGAATAATGGCTCTGTATTCACTGCTGAAACAAATCATTCAAGATATTCTACTAGGCAGCATAGAAATGTGTGGACTCAATGATAACAAAAATAAGTCTACTTGGAACTCATAGTCCAAGATAGTGAAAGCTAATGATTGATTACATGTTTACCTCAAGGAAGGTATTCTTCCTCTGAATTTGGCCTTGCTGCTCTGGTCAATATTTTTATCAATGACTGATAAAAGTACAGATGACAAAGTACAGATGACATAGTTTACTTTCTCACACACTAGGCACTAAGAAAATGTTCTTTGAATGTCATTCTTATCAAATTTGCAATCAAATTAGCTCCAGAGAGATAGATAAAACAATGAGTCAAGGAACTGAGATCCCAGATATATCTCAACAGACTAGAACCCTCAACAATGGTTGAATTTATTTTGACAGCTGACACATGGCTTACAAAATGCTTCATATTGTTATTTAATATGATTCTTATAACAATCCTATAAGGTAGATACTATTGTCATCATTTTACATATAGAGAAGTTGTCAAACAGATTAAGTAATCTGCATTAATAGAGGGAGTTGCCTTAAGAACAATGAACTCACAGGTACAATTTCTATGTTTTTGTTGTTGTTTAGTTATTTCAGTCATGTCAGACTCTTCATGACACCATTTGGGATTTTCTTGGGAAAGATACTAGAGTGGTTTGCAATTTCCTTCTCTAGCTTATTTTACAGATGAGGAGTCTGAGACAATCAGGATTAAGTGATTTTCCTAGGGTTACATAGCTATTAGGTGTCTGAGGCCAGTTTGAACTAAGTCTTTCTTACACCAGACTGGGCATTCTATCTGATGCACCACCTAGCTACCCAGTTGCTATATCCCTATCTTATTTCTCTTCAAATGCTGTCTCATGGTTCTTGTGACCCTTGTTAGGCAAATGGATTATGAGAATGTGTGAGAGTCTAACTAGAAGACTTCCTTAAGCCGATAATAAATAATAATTACAGTATTGCCTACCTCCAGAAATAAAGGCATCTCTGTATTGTAGATTAGTCTAGTAGATTCTCTTTCTGAGAGTTAAGGCAAGTATGAGAAAAAATTCAGAGATGCTTCTATTATGGAATGAAAACAAGAGTATTCAAGGAAATTGAGTTAGTGAATTCAATCTTCTCCTCAAGAGATAAGAATGACTGCAAAGAATATATAGGGAAATGTTATTATTGTGTTTTTAAAAAATCTGAAATAATTGATTTTTTGAAGTAAACTGGATCAAAGGATGGTTTGTGGGATAGTGGACAGGGTGCAATTGAAGTAGGATATTTTGAGGTATCTACCACTGCACTTTGTCTTTTTCTATTAACGCTCACATAAATAGAACAAGCAGCCAAAAAAGTGGACAATGGAGGGTGACCTAGGATTAGGTTTTGGGCAGAAAAATGTGGAGGTTGTGTATTTACTAGTGGTGATGGGAGAGCTAAAGTGGTTAGTTACCATAAAGTTAATGCTATGTGAGGATCCCTTGCTTAAGGGATCGCATACATGTATGTATGTACATATAAATGCACATGTGCAGTAGACAAATGTGTGTATATACATAGAGTACATGCATATTGTATATGTTACATTATTTAATCACTTATATGCCTCTCATCTCCACATTTTAAAAAATAAGGCTTCCTATAATTTTTAAATTATAGTTTCTTAATCCACTCAACATAATCCTTTTGGTGTTTTTGGTACATCAGAATAGAATAGTATACTATTGGAGCCAATGTCAAGGGAAAATGGTGATAGGATAGAAGATTAATTGTAAATCTTTTACCACTCTATATATTGGCTTGGGCTCTTCAATGTGCATTTATTCTTATGGGAAAAAAATGAGGAGGGAATGCCATCACTGTTAAATCCGGCAACTCCTTAGGTTTTCAATTCTTCCCAGCAATTTATTCATAGGGAGGCTTGATTATTAGGGCTGCTCCAGAATCCCTGCAGTGATACCACCCCAGAGATTTTTCCTTTGAAACTCTTGCACTTAGTGAATATAAGAGATTTTTGCCTGCACTACAGAGCATATTCCCTGCTTGGCTTCTTTTTCTTTCAGCCATCTATCTCTACTAACAAAATTGGAAGTATCTAATCAAATTCTGAATGATTCAGTGTTTTTAGTCTTAGACAATCATAGAATTCTTGAATGACCTAAATAGGGGATGGGGGAGGGAACACTTGCAGCAAAGTGAAAGTCTGTCAGTTACAAAGTATAAATGAATTTTAAAATAGGTATAGGATTATAACTCAAGATTTGGGTAATTATCCAACAATCCCTTGGTTAACATCCTGAAGAGTGAATTGCATATGGGCTTATTATAACCAAAATGCATATTCTTATACTATACTCAGAACTGCAATTATCCTTTTAATTTACACCACTCAAAAGTCCTGTATTTTCAAATGATACAGCAAATGCAACTGAAAAATAAAGGAGCAAGAAAATCCTCCTTCAAATTCTCTCTCCCTGTCCCACTTTCTGTCTGTCTCTCTGACTCTGTCTCTGTCTCTCTCTCTGTCTCTGTCTTTCTGCTCTGTTTTTATCTCTCTCTCCCCTCTGTGTCTCAAGAAAAGAGATTAAATGAAATAAAATAGATAAAATAAATTGTTTGAAAGGAAATTTCCCACTGGAAACAAAAGCAGAAAGAAAAGCCACATTCATATCATTTACCTTGTACAAGTTGCCTAGTAACAACCAAACAAATTGTTAGCATCAAAAAATCTTCAAATCAGTGTTTCTGGTGACAGAAAACAATCACTGGACAGAAAGATTTCATGTTCTACTTATAAAGTACAGCAAGGTAATCTTAATTTGAGGGGAAGCAATGTACTTTTACCAAGAACTCTGATCTACATATGCAATATAAGGAGTTTACTTAGATAGGATGTTGAAAATTAACTCCTCTAAAATTAAGTTGTAAACTGAGGTAAAATGTGACTGTTCAAACATTCTCTACATAATGTTGTGTTTTTTCTTATGTTTTATGGATTCCTGGGATTATAGGTATACAATTTAAACAAGAAAAGGACCTTACATATCACCATGGCATCAAGTCTTCATTTTACAGATTAGAAAACTGAGGCCTAGAGAGATTAAATAATTTTTTTAAAGAACATTCAGCTAAAAGTGGCAAAGATGAGGCTGGAAATTATTATACTTGATCCCCAATATTGTGCTTTTCCTTTTATATAATAATCGTTTTCATATATAAAAGGTTCCAGAAATAACAAAACAATTCTTTTGTAACATTATCTCACATATGAATTAATCAGGTGTAAGTGACCAAGGGTTGTGAGAGGGCCTTGGATAATCAACTATTTCTTTCTAGTGCTACTATGCAAAAAATGCCTCTAGCCCCAGGATATTATCAAAATATGTTCACATATTTTTAGTAAGGAACTTTAAGGACTATGTGATTACCCAGTACTTATAAAGCATATAGCTTTAGGGGGCAGGTAGGTGGCACAGTGGATAAAGCATTGGCCATGGATTCAGGAGGACCTGAGTTCAAATCCAAAGTCAGACACTTGACACTTACTAGCTGTGTGACTATGGGCAAGTCACTTAACCCTCATTGCCCTGCCAAAAAACAAAACAAAACAAAAGATATAGCTTTAAATGTGCTTTTGACATTTCAGAACCATATTCTAGCTTTAGGTTCTCACATTTTTCTTTCTGTTGACTACAAAGCAAAGGCTAAATTATAGTAATTTTTCAAGATAACTAACTATTTACCCATTAATGACCCCCTATTAGACAAATTAGACAAATTGCTTGACATGGAAGTTATTATACCTTGTCTTTTCAATTGGAATATTTCCTAATTATGAATTCATTAGGAATTCCATTTAGTAAATGACAAAGGATTCGATAACCCAATATATTTTTATTCATCCTCATGTTTATTCTCTCAGTCCTCAAGAAAAGAAATCAAACAAATCTTAAACCAAACTCTTCTGATTCATCTCATCTTCAACTTAGAGAAAGAGATACAGATATGGATTTGGACAAATATGGAGATACATATATGTATCAAAAGATAAACATAGAAGAAAACATAATTACTAGTATCAAAAATGAAAGGGGTGAACTCACTGACAATGAAGAGGAAATTAAGATGATTATTAAAAAGTATTTTGCCTAATTATATGCCAATAAATTTGACAATATAAATGAAAGAGATGAATATCTACAAAATATAAATTACGCAGAATAACAGAAGAAGGAATAAAATACTTAAATAACCCAATTTTAGAAAAAAAATTGAATAAAGCATCAATGAAGTTCCGAAGAAAAAATCCCCAGGACCAGATGGATTCACAAGTGAATGCTACCAAACATTTAAAGAACAATTAATCCCAATACTATATAAATTATTTGAATAAATAAGTGGAGTCCTACAAAATTCCTTTTATGAGACAAATATGGTACTAATACAATACTAATACCCAAACCAGGAAGATCCAAAGCAGAGAAAGAAAATTATAGACCTACCTCCTTGCTGAACATTGATGCAAAATTTTTAAACAAAATACTAGCAAAAAGATTACAACAATACAACACAAGGTTTATACACTGTGATCAGGTGGGATTTATACCAGGAGTGCAGGGCTGGTTCAGTATTAGGAAAACGATCAGCATAACTGACCATATAAATAACAAAACTAACAGGAAACATATGATTATCTCAATAGACACAGAAAAGGCCTTTGACAAAATACAGCATTCATTCCTATTGAAAACACTAGAGAGCATAGAAATAAAAGAAGCCTACCTTAAAATGATAAGTACTATTTATCTAAAGCCATCAGCAAGCATTTTCGATAATGGAGATAATCTAGAACCCTTACCAATACAATCAGGGGTGAAGCAAGTATGCCCATTATCACCTCTATTTAATATTGTACTAGAAATAATATCTATAGCCATAAGAGAAGAAAAAGAAATAAAAGGAATTAGAATAGGTAATGAGGAAACAAAACTATAACTCTTTGCAGATGATATGATGTTATACTTAGAAAATCCTGGAGAATCAATTAAAAAGCTACAGGATGCAAAAGTTGCAGGATGCAAAATAAACCCACATAAATCATGAGTATTTCTATACGTTACCAACAAAGTCCACCAACAACAGATAGAGAAATTTAAAATAACTGTGGCCACGTGGAGCCAAGATGCCAAAGAGAAGCCAGTAAGTTGTCTGAGCTCTCTTGTGATTCCCTCAGAAAGAACATTAAATCAAGTCTCTAAATGGATTCTGAAACTACAGAAACTACAAAAAGACAGAGAGACACAATATTCAAACTTGAGATAATTTAGAAGACTTCAGGAAAGATCAGTCTTACACAGGCAAAAGGGGAGTTCAGCACAGCTCAGTGAAGTGCAGCACAGCATGGAGGGGATCTGGGCAAGTCAGTGAGAAGCTCTTGGCCACAGCAGATGAACTTGAGGCCTCTTGATCTTGGCTCAGTATTGCAGCCCAGTTGCGAGATCCACCAGAACCAACTGAGAGGGCTGGCTGCCGGCTGTAGAGCCACCCACAGGACAGGTGTGACTGGACCTGGCCATCACAGCATCTGGAGCAAGCACAGGGAGGAAACCCAGTGCTGTGAGGAATCAACAAGTCATAGAGGCCTCAGACTAGAAAGCCAGTGACACAGCCCCTATAACCCAGCACAAGAAGCTTGAAACAGTGACCCTTGTCAGTGATCCTTATGTCCTAGGAGCCGACCTCATCTTTAAAAAAATATGCTCCAATATAAGTGTCTAGGGGGAAGAGATAAACACAAACTCAGGGGAGGACAATACTCTCAAATTACCTACATGTGAAGCTTCAAGAGGGAAGATAAATTGTTCTCAAGACCAAAAAGCCTTCTTGGAAGAGCTCAAAAAGGATTTTTAAAATTGATTGAGAAAATGGGGAAAGAAATGAAAGCAGCACAAGAAAATTATGAGAAAGAATCAACAACTTGGAAAAGGAAGCAAAAAGATTGACTGAATAAAGCAACTTCTTAAAAAATTCATTTGGCCAAATGGAAAAGGAGGTGGAAAAGCTTATTGAAGAAAACAATGCCTTATATTTTGAATTGGACATATGGAAGCTAATGACTCCATCAGAAACCAGGAATCAGTCAAAAGGAATCAAAAGAATGAAAAAAGTAGAAGAAAATGTGAAATACATCATAGGAAAGAAAACTGACCTGGAAAATAGATCCAGGAGATACAATTTGAGAATTATTGGGCTACCTGAAAGCCATGATCAGAAAAAGAGTCTAGACACCATATTCCAGGAAATTATCAAGGAGAACTGCCCTGATATTGTAGAATCAGAGGATAAAATTATCATTGAAAGAATCCACCTACCACCTCCTGAAAGAGACCCCAAAAGGAAACTCCAAGGAATTTTGTATCCAAATTTCAGAATTATCGGGTGAAGGAGAAAATACTCCAAGCAGCCAAAAAGTAGCAATATAATATCATGGAGCAACAGTCAGGATTTCAAAGGATCTGGCAGCTTCAACATTAAAGGATCTCAAAGCTGGAATATGATATTCCAGAAGGTAGAGGAGCTTGGGGAACTTGGATTACAACCAAGAATCAACTACTCATCATAACTGATCATTCTCTTTCAGGGGAAAAGATGGATATTCAATGAAATAGGGGACTTTCAAAGTTTCCTGATAAAAAGACCAGAACTGAATAGAGAAATTGAGCTTAACATGCAAGGCTCAAGAGAAGTTTAAAAAGGTAAATAGGGGGGAAAAGTTATTAAATAAGGTTATACTCTTTACATCCCTACACAGAAAGATAATACTTATAACTCTTGAGAACTGTTTTTTTTTTTATTTGACAAAATTTAATTTTGTTTAAATTTTCTCCAATCAGGTAGCCAAAGAAGAACGGTATCTCTATTTGGGAAGACAAAAAGAGTTTAGAGAGGGTATAAATATAAATTATTTTTGATGTGATGATATAAAGAAAATACAGGGTGAAAAAGGAGTATATGGGGAGAAGACGAAAGGGGAGGTAGAATGGGGTTAATTATATCATATGAAGAGGCACCAAAAAACCTATTACTATAGAAGGAAAGAAGTGAGGGGTGAGCATTGTTTCAATCTTACTTTCATCAGATTTAGTTCAAAGAGAGAATAACATATATGCTCATTTGGATAAAGTCATTTAGCTTTAAGAAAAAGGTAAAGAAAAAGGAGGGGGACTGATAAAAGGGAGGGCAGATTGGGGGGAGACAGGGATCAGGAGCAAAATGATGGTGAGAAGAAATAGGGTGAAAGAAAGGGATAAGTACAAAGAGGATAAATAGGATAGAGGGAAATAGACAGTTAGTAATAATATCTGTGAATGTGAATGGGATGAACTCTGCCATAAAAGGAAATCAAATAGCAGAGTGGATTAAAAACAAGAATCCTACAATATGCTGTTTACAAGAAACACATTTGAAGCAGATAGATACACACTGAATAAAGGTAAAAGGTTGAAGCTGAAACCAAAAAAAGCAGGGGTAGCAATTCATATCTCAGAAAAAGCAAAAGAAAAATAGATCTAATTAAAAGAGATAAGGAAGGAAACTACATCTTGCTAAAAGGTAAGAGAGATAAAGAAGTAATATCAATACTAAACATCTATGCACCAAGTATTATAGCATCCAAATTCTTAGAGAAGATAAATGAGCTACAAGAGGAAATAGGAAAACTATACTAGTGGGGGATCTGAATTTCCCCTTTCAGAATTAGATAAATCTAACCACAAAATAAATAAGAAAGAAGTTAAAGATCTCAATAGAATGTTAGAAAAGTTAAATATGATGTATGTCTGGAGAAAAATGATCCGTATAGGAAGCAATGTACATTTTTCTCAGCAGCACATGGCACATATTCAAAAACTGACCATGTATTAGGACACATAAACCTCACAGTCAAATGTAGAAAGGCAGAAATAGTAAATGCATCCTTTTCAGATCACGATACGATAAAAATTACATGTAATAAAGAGTCATGGAAAGATAGACTGAAAAATAATCAGAAAATAAATAATCTCATTCTAAAGAATGAGTGGGTCAAACAACAAATCATAGAAACAATCAAAAACTTCAACCAAGAGAATGACAGTAGTGAGACAATATACTAAAACCTATGTGATGCAGGCAAAGCAGTGCTTAGGGGGAATTTTTATCTCTAAATTCTTACATTAATATAAAAGAGAAAGAGGAGATCAATGAATTGGGTATGCAACTTAAAAAGCTAGAAAAAGAACAAATTAAAAGTCTCCAATTAAATGCTAAATTAGAAATTGTGAAAAGTAAGGGAGAAATTAATAAAATTGGAAGGAAAGAAAGCTATAAAATTAATCAATAAAACTAAGAGATGGTTTTATGGAAAAAAAAAAAAACAAGAAACAGATTAACCTTTGGTTAATTTGATTTTAAAAAAGAAAGCCAAATTACCAGTATCAAAAATGAAAGTGGTGAATTCACCACCAATGAAGTGGAAATTAAAGCCATAATTAGGAACTATTTTGCCCAACTGTATGACAAAAAATTTCACAATCTAAATGAAATAGATTAATATTTCCAAACATTCAAAATGCCCAGGTTAACTAAAGAAGAAATAAAATCCTTAAATAAGCTCATATTAGAAAAAGAAATTGAACAAGCCATTAATGATCTCCCTAAGAAAAACTTTTCAGGGCAAAATGGGATTACAAGTGAATTCTAGCCAACATTTAAAGAGCAATTAATTCCAATACTATACAAATTATTTGGAAAAATAGGTGAAGGAGTGCTACCAAATTCATTTTCTGACACAAATGTGGTGTTGATACCTAAACCAGGAAGAGCCAAAACAGAGAAAGAAAATTATAGACCAATTTCTCTAATGAATATTGATGTAAAAATCTTAAATAAGATATTAGCAAGGAGATTACGACAAGTGATCACCAGAGTAATACACTATGACAAGGTGGGATTTATACCAGGAATGCAGGTCTGGTTCAACAGTAGGAAAACTATTAACATAATCAACGACATCAATAAGAAAACTAACCAAAATCATATGATTAACTCAATAGATTCAGAGAAAGCTTTTGACAAAATACAGCACTCATTCCTAATAAGAACACTGGAGAGCATAGGAATAGGTGGAGCTTTCCTTAAAATAATACGTATTATCTACCTAAAACCATCAGCAAACATTATATGAAATGAGGATAAGTTAGAGGCCTTCCCAATAAGATCAGAGGTAAAACAAGGATGTCCATTATCACCTCTATTATTTAAATTGTACTAGAAATGTTAGATTTAGCAATCAGAGAAGAAAAAGGAATTAAAGAAATTATAATAGGCAAGGAGGAAACCAAACTATCACTCTTTGCAGATGATATGATGGTATGTAATTTAAAATTCTAAATGTGGGTTGTAATCTGTACCCCAGTTTTGGGGGCAAACTGACTAAATTCACTGATAAATGAGTTTAGAACATTTTTAAGGGTTTATTAAAAGATAGTGAAAGAAAGAGAAAGATTGAGAAGAGATTTCTTATAACCTGGCAGTCCTAGGCTTCCTAATCTCCCACTTCTGGAGTTCCTTGCCACCATGCCGATGTCTCAGAGCCAAAGAGGAAGCACAGGCCCACCAGCATCTGCTTCCTCCTTCCTGTCCTCCTCCCAGAAATGGGAGGCTCCTCAAGTTGATTGGCTGGTAGCCTTGATAGACAGTACCCACGAGCAAATGTCACTTCCTGACACCAAGGACTTTGACTGCATGGTTTGCCTTCTCCTCATGGCGGAACTTTTCTACAGTACTCCAGAAGGTGGCATCATTCCAATTGTTACAGTCTCCCCCTTTATTTCTTTAAGAAACACAGGGTGTTTCCTTGATGAAACAGTCAAAAATAACAGAATATAATACCCTATGCTAACTAACAATATGTTAATAACAATATAGAAAAGGGAGAGAGGAAAGTCTTGTCCAGAGGGGTGATCCCACATGAATGCAACGCTTTGACATTGGTCTTGCAAAGGGACACTCTCTGCAGAGAGAACATGTTACAGATGGTGTATATTATAACAGAAGGAGAAAAAAAAGCACAACAAAACAAAACTGTGCATATAAAGTCTCTGAGCTCTTTTCTTCTTGGAGTGGTCATTCGGGAGCAAACTGGACTCTGGTCTGGAAAGCTGATTTCACTTCTTTAGCTGTTGAACTGCTGGAATTTTACTACTCCTTAGCATAACACTGTCAATGATCAAATTAATACATTCCATTACATTCCCCTCCTTCATATAATACAGGGTTGAGGTGGTTATGCAATCTATAACACTTTTTACCAGCATGTGTCTGGATCAAAGCCAAATTTAGTAATGTGTTAATGACCCCTGAAAATGTTATGGAAAGGTTATCATACCACATCTCATGGTTTCGAAACAGCCAGTAATTGTGCTAGGCCCCAGGTGGATGGATTCTGACCATGCCATTAGACTGAGTGAGAGAAAAAGAAAACAAGTTTTTAGACTAGGTTATGTTAGGAGGGAGAGAGGATGAAACTGGACTGTGTCTAGCAATTGTGGTCTATGCAGTCGCCATCATAAGCAAACCATGGACTTACATGTACCCCTCTCTCCTCTTGTTGCACATATATTCTCTTTAGGGCCTGCATTAAAGCTCATAGTAAGAGCAGTTAGTCTCTGAAATAATAAGTTTCCATAATTCATAAATCTCATATTAATTTCACCACAGACAGTATGATGGTAAAAATGAGTGCTATGCTGCATAAGTGAGGATATCCTTGTAATATATACAATAATTCCAAACCATACCCAGAGTATAATGACATATAAATGATAAATGAACATAAATACCTGATAATATTAGACATTATTACATAATCTTCTTTGAGCAAGTAAACAAATTATCTTATACATGAATTCTCTATCTAGTATAACAGCAATAGATACTTAGTGATAATCAATTTATGAAAAAGAAATAAGACTCCAATCAGCAAGACTCAATATTCAATGTCCATTGATAGATCAAGCCATAGGTTTCAATATCCCTTTTTCTTTTTATCTCTCACTTTTTAAAAAACAGAATCCCATAAACAAAACTCATTAAACTCATGGTTCTCTCAAAAAAAAGAATTTTGATAGTTTCTGAGGCCCAATGGCCCACAGCATATTCTCAAAATGTCTTTGAAAAGTCACTTAGTTTACAAAATTGAGTTAAAAAGAAAGCAAAAGAAACAAAAGTCAAAAACAAAGCAAAACCAAAAACAAAAAGCAAAAGATTTGCTAAGCACCCTTTTGTGCTCATGAGGTAACTCAAGGATGTGGTGAATTCCAGGCCTTTTCAATGCCTTTCAAAAGCAAAACAAAACAAAAAAAGACAGTTTCAAGGAACAAAGCTTAAGTAAGGAGAGGGGAAAGGAGTTTGGTAGATTGAGGTAGGCCAGAAAAGAAGGCCATGTGCTTCAGTGGTTTACCTGCAGAAGGAAAAACTTGTTAAAGTTAAATTATTTAAGCTGCTAGAATTTGGGGTATACCACATTTTTAACTGGTTCCCCAATTCTCTGCACACCAAAGTGGCAGGGGTTTCCGAATTTTCATTGCTTTTTCTAATGCTGTCACAATGTTCTCTATGGTAGAAAACGTGGAGTTCTTTAGCATCAGTTTTGTCTGTCCAACAGATTTGCCATAGGGGCTTATTCAACTGATGAAGGATTACATTCAGCTGGTGATGTTTAGCAAAAGCCACCCCACATACCAGGGTGTCTCAATTCATCAACATATTCTTCAAAAGTAGAGTCATTCACTGTAAAAGACTCAAAATCAGTTCTATGCATAAGCATATAAGAAGCAGATTCTTGTCTGTGTCTGAGATGATTTCTAGGGTGGCCTTCCAGCTGATCCCCTAGAGTCCTAAAAAGGCAATTTCCATCTCCCAATACTTTACAAAGACTGAGTCTCAAGGTATGTAACTGATTAGTAGGATTATCAAAGGGGAACTGCCTATTGTCCCTGGGCTTTCTTAGGGGTCTCTGTTCTTTAACAGGTGTTTTTGTTAGAGTTTTATGCTCTTTAGTGTCTACTTGAGTTTTATTTGAAGTTTCTTTACCTATAAATGGTGCAGGCTTTACATGAGAGCAATGAATCCAAGAGTCTTTTCCTCCAATTTTAATAGCAGTAGGAGTCATCAATATTATCTGAAAAGGTCCCTCCAAAGCAGGCTTGGTTCCACTGGTTTGCTGAAAATTCTTTATATATACCTTATCTCCAGGATTTAAATCATGCAAGGAAAAATCTAAAGGACTATCTTGTACAGCAGCTCTTGCCTCATGGAGTTCATGTAGCCTAGTCTGTACTTCCTGTATATAGGAGGCAACAGAAGTATCACCTCCCACCAGTGATTTATAAACTGGGGAAAAAGTTTTAGCTTGGATAAAAGGGTGACCAAAAAGCATTTCATAAGGAGATATATGAAGTTCTCTTGGTCTTCTGCATAGATAGAATAATGCCAGTGGTAAAACATCAGGCCATTTCAAATGGGTTTCAGTACATATTTTTTTTTTTTTTTGGTGAGGCAGTTGGGGTTAAGTGACTTGCCCAGGGTCACACAGATAGTAAGTGTCAAGTGTCTGAGGCCGGATTTGAACTCAGGTCCTCCTAAATCCAAGGCTGGTGCTTTATCCACTGCTCTGCCTAGCTGCCCCCCAGTACATAATTCACCAATCATACTCTTAAACTCTTTATTCATATGTTCAACCTGGCCTGAACTTTGTGGGTGGTAGGGTATGGAATTTTGGAGTTATTTCCAAGAAAGAGTAGATTTGGGATAAAACTTAGTCAATAAAATGTGTGCCTTTGTCAGAATCAATGTAGGCTGGTGGGCCAAAATGAGGGACTATCTCTTTAAGAAGAATCTTGGCAACAAAGGCAGCTGAGGCTCAGGGGCTGGGAAATACCTCCACCCACAGAGTCAGTTGGTCACCTATAACAAGGCAAAATTTATAATGTCCTGCTTTTGGCATTGTAATATAGTCAATTTGCCAGTGCTCAAAGGGTGTATATGCTAGAGGACGGCCTCCATAAGCTTTGGTCTTGAAAGTATGTTGATTATAAGATTGACATGTGGAGTAGCCCAAGTGGATTCAAGATGCTGTGTTAGTCACACCTGGTGCTATCCAGGTTCTCTTACTAGACTCTGCAATGCCTTGTGTACGAAAATGCCCTTTTCTGTGAATAGAGAGACATACCTGATGATAGAATTTCTGGGGAAGAAATGGTTTTCCCTCCGAAGACATCCACACTCCATTGATCTGTTTTGCCTTAAATCTCTTTTTCAACCTTTCTACTTCAGAATCATCATAGGTTAGGTTGGAAGGAATATCCTCAGAAGGTGAGAGGTTAAATACATCTTCAGCAGCTTCTAATGCAATGAGCTTGGCTGCAGACTCAGCTCATGCATTCCCTTTTGAAACAGGATCATTATTCCCTGTGTAGGGAGGGCAATGTACATTGGATAGGGCAGAGGGCAGCTTCAGGGCATCTAGGAGGTCCTTGATAAGGTCCCCATTGGCAATAACCTTGCTGGAGGATGTTAAAAAGCTTCTTTGTGGGGTGGCTAGGTGGCACAGTGGATAAAGCACCAGCCCTGAATTCAGTAGTACCTGAGTTCAAATATGGCCTCAGACACTTAACACTTACTAGCTGTGTGACCCTGGGCAAGTCCTTAACCCCAATTGCCTCACCAAAAAAAAAAAAAAAAAGCTTCTTTGTAGCCAAAATATGCCCACCGAGTGACATATTTCAAAACAATATTTTGAATCAGTAAAAATGGTGGCACTCTTTCCATTGGCTATATTAAAAGCTTGTGTGAGAGCCACAAGTTCAGCAGTTTGTGCACTAAAATGGGAAGGCAGAGAAGCTGCCCAGACAGTGTCATAATCAGAAACTACAGCAGCTCTAGTGAAACGGGTCCCCTCTCTCATAAATGAAGAACCATCTGTATAGAGGACAAGATCAAGGTTTTCTAAAGGTGTATCAAAAAAGATCATCACGGGGTATTCAGCCATATCAATTAAAGCAGCACAGTCATGCAATGGCTACCCCAAAAGTGGTAAGTTAGGGAGTAGTGTTGCTGGGTTAAGGACTGTACAGCGTTTTAGAATGATACTCTCATTGCCTAACAGGGTTACTTCATACTTAACCAGCCTTTGATTTGAAAAGGCTTGTGTCCTGTGATGTAGTAAGAGAGCCTCTACTTCATGTGGGCATTGCACAATTAGAGGGTTACCTAGGACCAAATCAGAGGCTTTTTTTTTTTTTTACCAACAGGCCTGTAGCCACCACTGCCCTAAGGCAAGGTGGCGCCCCAGATGCTACAGGGTCCAGTTGGGTTGAATAGTAGGCTATGGGGCATTGGTTAGACCCCAGTGATTGAGTCAGAACTCCAGAAGCCACCCCCCCTTGGTTCATGCACAAAGAGAATGAAGGGCTTACTGTAATCTGGGAGTCCTAGGGCAGGTGCTGATAGCAATGCCCGTTTTAATTCTGTTATGGCTGAGAGATGCTGGGAATCCAACTGTAAAGTTTCTGGGACAGAATTTTTTGTTAGAGCTATAAGAGGCTGAATAATTTCACCGAAAGAGGGTATCCATTGTCTGCAGTACCAAGCTGCTACCAGAATGGCTCTTAACTGCTTCTTAGTAGTGGGAGCAGAAAGTTGTTGAATGGCCTGGACTCGCTTACAAGAGACAGAGCAAGTTCCAGCAGCCAGAATAAATCCTAAATATTCTACCTGGGGCAAACACCATTGTACTTTTGACTTGGACATCTTGTGGCCTCTCTTGTGCAGTTCTAGTAGTAAGTGATAACTATCTTCCTGACAGATTTCAGCATTAGGGCAGGCTAAAAGTAAGTTATCAACATATTGTACTAGAGTGGAGCCCTTGAGCCCAATGGAGGCTAGATCCAGCTGTAAAATTTGGGAAAATAATGTAGGATTGTCTACAAATCCCTGTGGGAGTCTAGTCTCTAGGTGAAAGCAAATAAATATTGGAAGTACTCATGTACTGGTATGGAGAAAAAGGCAGAGCAGAGGTCTACCACTGTGAATCATGTAGCATCACAGGGAATGGAAGACACCATCATGGCAGGATTTGGGACTATAAGGTGTCTAGGAATAACATGATTGTTAATCGCTGTAAGATCTTGTGCAAAACGATAAACAGGATTACTATCTGGCCCAGGGTTGGGTTTTTGAACTGGCAAAATGGGAGTATTTCATGGAGAGTGATGACATGGAACAATAATGCCCTGGCTTTTCAAAGCCTCAATTATAGGGGTGATCCCTTCTATGGCTTCTTTAGGCAATGCATATTGTGGAATAGATGTTGCTGGGCCACCTTTGGGCTTAATGATAACAGGCACTGCAGATTTAAGGAGACCTACATCAATAGAGGAGGAAGTCCATAGGGACTCAGGAATATCAGAAGGGATTTCAAATGTGTTCTCCACTGTTCCCAGACTGTCTGAAATTAAAATTGGCAGTAAGTGGACTGTGTCCTCTGGCACCTCCAGGGAAATGCTACTGTCTGGAGAACAAGATATGGTTCCTATGAGTTTACAAAAGGGGTCACAGCCTAATAGGTTTGCAGGAGAGTCAGGCATAAGTGGGAATGAACTTCTACTGTTAATGGACCCAGATTCACCATGTGAGGGGTTAATTTTGCAATGGATTAGGCTTTTCCTGAAACTCCCACTACATTTAGAGATCCAATAGGTGTACATTCAAGGTCAGGTTTTCTCACTAGGACTGATCTCGAGGCTCCTGTATCTATTAAGCTATCACAATAAGTATCTCCAACCCTAAGGGTTACGTGGGGTTCATTATTTTGGGGAGGTGAATGGACTGGCACAAGTGAGCTTAAAAGTTCAGGGTCTGGGAACATAAAATCTTCTGTCCTTTCCCACACACCCCCCCCAAGACAAATCAATCTTCTATATCTTTCTGTTCTACACCCCTTTGAGAGTGCCTGTAACTGTTTTCATTCTGCCCATGTGTGTCTCTCTGAAAAGGTCTGTTTTGTCTCCGTCCTGTACCCCCATGAAAAGATCTATCTCTATTTTGGTTCTGTCCATCTGTATTCCTCTGATAGAATTTTATCTATTTTTGTTTATGTCTCGTTTCAAAATCCTACAAAATCATATAAAATGTCCTTGTTTATTGCAGTACTGACAAAATTTAGGGGTTTGATATTGATTCTGGGGTTGGTAATGATTCTGGGGTTGGCAGTGATTCTGGGTTTGGTAGTGATTCTTAACTGCACAGCTTCACTGCCTCGTTATTTTCTGTACTGGAACTAAAATGCCTTGTCTGTTCTTTTCCTCCCTCTCATTTCCTTCAGAAATATATGTTGCTATTTCTTTAAGTCTGTCAGGACTCAACCTATTCCAATTTGGACACTGCCTTTTTAAGTATTTCCAAATTTCTGGTAAGGATGGCTATAAAAAATAAGAGCAGATAATATGGGAATCTCTAGGGTTCAATGGGTCTAGCCCAGCATGTTGCTTGGCATGCTTACACAACCTATCATAGAATCTATTAGGTCTCTCATCAGGACTCTGAACTGTATCTATAATTTTTTACCAGTTATCAGTCCTTCTAGCACAGGATTCCATTGCCTTCAGCAACGTGTCTCTTGCCTCTTTCAACAGATCAAAATGCCTAAGTTTATTGGGGTCCCATTCAGGGTCTTCAATAGGCCACCCAATATCAACCTTTCCTTTGGCTTCCAGGCCATTGGCTACAGCTATTATGTCTGCTCTTTCCCCTGGGGATAATATTGCTTCCATAAGCTCATTAACATCATTCCAAGTGGGCTGATATCTTCTGAAAATTGTCCTAAAATGGCCAATACCCCGTGGGGTCCTCATCAAATTTAGGAATTTCTCATTTCCATATACCTAAATATTTGGAGCTAAATGGTATATATCTTCTAAGACTTACTACAACTTAACCTTACCATGGGAGGGGATCTTGTGAAGGGGTAGGATTTTCATCCTTTCTGTTTCCTCTAAATATAAATTTTCTCTTTTTTGTTTCTTTTGTTGATGTGTCACCCTGAGAGGCAGATTTACATTCACATTCAGCCCCAAAGCCTTACTCCTTTTCTCCCTTTTCAGTCAATTCTTCACTTGCTACATTCCAGAGGTTCCAATAAGTTACATCTTTGGGGGACTCAAAATGAAGGCTCATTTGTAGAGTTTTCAGTGTTGAGTGATCAAAAGATCCATTCTCTAACCATTTGTTTCCCAGTAAGCTAGAATATTTCTTATGCCATATAAAACACAATTTGATAAGCCTTGCTTTTGTCATGCCTGGCTGAATTGTTAGTTTGTAAGCATCCCAAGCTGCAATTATTTTCCTGGGGGGGAGTTCTGAGTGATATAAAATGCACTATCTTCCACCCCCTTTTTATAATTCAAAAATTTCCTCACTATAACACAAAGAAAAGTAAAAATTAAAATTAAAATAGGAATAGAGCATCTGACTTCATAAGGACCAAACTTAAACAGAAGGTAAATACTGGCCTGGTTGAGAAGCCAGGAGAAGAGGCTTCATCCTCTTTGGTCCCACAGTACCTGGTCCATTTTGTAAAAGGGAGCAGCATGGCTTGAAAATAAGAGGCTAAGAGTACTTAAGGGTTAAAATATATACATAACCTAGGTACTTAACTATTAAGAGAAACCCAATTTAAAGAGACAGGCACATGTGCAAATAAGGGGAAAAAATATTTCTTACCAAACTGGACAATCAGAAGATCAAGGATCAGCTTATCCTTTCATGGTTGCCAAACTGTGTAATTTAAAATTCTAAATGTGGGTTCTTATCTCCCTCCCCCAAGTTTTTTAGGGAAACTGACTAAAATCACTGATAAACGAGTTTAGAATTTTTTAAGCATTTATTGAAAGATAGTAAAAGAAAGAGAAAGATTGAGAAGAAATTTCTTATAACCTGGCAATCCTAGCCTTCCTAATCTCCCACTTCCCTGCCACCATGCCGATGTCTTGGAGTCAAAGAGGAAGCACAGGCCCACCAGTGTCGGCTTCCTCCTTCTTGTTCTCCTCCTGGAAATGGGAGGCTCCTCAAGTTGATTGGCTGGTAGCCTTGATAGACAGTACCCACGAGCAAACGTCATTCCTGATGCCAAGGACCTTGACCGCATGGCTTGCCCTCAGAGGCCTTCTCCTCATGGCAGAGCTTTTCTACAATAAGCCTCCAGGAGGTGGCATCATTCCAATCATTACAATGGTATACTTAGAGAATCCTAGAGAATCAACTAAAAACTACTTGAAACAATTTACAACTTTAGCAAAGTTGCAGGAAATAAAATAAATCCACATAAATCATCAGCATTTCTATATGTGACCAATAAAATCCAGCAGCAAGAGATAGAAAGAGAAATTCCATTTAAAGTAATGTTAGACAATATAAAATACTTGGGAGTCTACTTTCCAAGACAAACACAGGGACTATATGAACACAATTACATAACACTTTTCACACAAATCAAATTAGATCTAAATAATTGGGAAAATATCAATTGCTCATGGATAGGCAGAGCTAATATGATAAAAATCACAATTCTACCTAAATTAAAGTACTTATTCAGTGCTATACCAATTAGACTACCAAAAATGTATTTTATAGAGCTAGAAAAAATACTAACAAAATTCATCTGGAAGAATAAAAGGTCAAGAATATCAAGGGAAATAATGAAGAAAATGCACAGTAAGGTGGGCCTGCTGTACCAAATCTGAAGCCTTACTATAAAGTGGCAGTCATCAAAACTATTTGGTGCTGCCTAAGAAATAGTGTAGTGGATCAATGGAATAGGCTAGGCACAGGAGACACAGTAGTAAATGACTTTAGTAATTACTGTTTGATAAACCCAAAGACTCCAGATTCTGGGATGATCATTCTGTATTTGACAAAAACTACTGGGAAAACTGGAAGATAGTATGGCAGAAATTAGGCATAGACCAACATGTTACACCTTATACTAAAATAAGGTCAAAGTGGGTACATGATTTAGACATAAAAGGTGATACCATAGGTAAATTAGGAGAGCAAGGAATAGTTTACCTCTCAGATTTATGGAAAGGAGAACAGTTTATGACCAAAAATGAGATAGAGAATATTATGAAATGCAAAATGGATGATTGTGATTACATTAAATTAAAAAGTTTTTGTACAAACAGAAGCAATGCATCCAAAATTTAGAAGGGAGACAGAAATCTGGGAAACAATTTTTATAGCCAGTATTTCTGATAAAGGTCTCATTTCTAAAATATATTGGGAACTAAATCAAATTTATAAGAATCCAAGTCATTCCCCAATTGAGAAATGGTCAAAAGATATGAACAGGCAATTTTCTGATGAAGAAATCAAAGCTATCTGTTGCATTATGAAAAAATGCTCTAAATAAATATTGATTAGAGAAATGCAAATTAAAACAACTTTGAGTTACCACCTGATAGCTATCAGATTGGCTAATATGACAAAAAGGAAAATAATAAATGTTGGAGAAGCTGTGGAAAAATTGGAGAACTAATGCGTTGTTGGTGGAGCTATGAACTGATCCAACCATTCTGGCGAGCAATTTGGAACTATGCCCAAAGCGCTATAAAGCTGTGCACACCCTTTGACTCAGCAATATCACTATTAGGTCTTTTTCCCACAGAGAACATAAAAAAGCTGAAAAGACCCTCATGTACAAACATATTTATAGGGGCAGCTAGGTGGCACAGTGGATAGAGCACCGGCCCTGGAGTTAGGAGTACCTGAGTTCAAATCCAGCCGCAGACACTTAACACTTACTAGCTGTGTGACCCTGGGCAAGTCACTTAACCCCAACTGCCTCGCTAAAAAACAAAAACAAAAACAAACATATTTATAGCTCTTCTTTATGTGGTGGCAAGGAATTGGAAATTGAGGAGCTGCCCATCAATTGGGGCACAGCTGAACAAGTTGTGGGATATGAAAGTAATGAAATACTATTGTGTTGTAAGAAACACTGTGCAGATGGATTTCAGAGAAACCTGGAAGGACTTAAATGAACTGATGCTGAGTGAGATGAGCAGAACCAGGAGAACATTGTACACAGTATCAATCACACTGTGTGTTGATCAACTTTGATAGACTTGACTCTTCTCAGCAATACAATGGCCCAAGATAGTTCCAAGGGAACCATGATGGAAAATGCTCTCCAAATCCAGGAAATAAGAACTCTGGCATCTAGTTGCAGATTGAACCATACTATTTCTATTTTTTTTTTCTTTTTTGAGAGTTTTCTTTTTGCTCTAATCCTTTCCCAGCATGACTAATGCAGAAATATGTTCAATGTGATTGTACATCTATTACCTTTATCAGATTGCTTACTGTCTTTGGGGGAGAGGAGGGAGCAGAGGGAGGGAGAAAAATTGGAAATTAGAAATCTTATAAAAATTTTGAAAACTATCTCTACATGTAACTAGAAAATAATAAAGTACTTTTATGATTAAAAAAGGAAAAATAAATGACTTTGGCCAATATAAAATACTTGGGAGTCTGTCTGCCAAGACAAATCCAGGAACTATATGATCAGAACTATAAAACACTTTTCACACAAATAAAGTCATATCTAAATAACTGGAAAATTATTAATTGCTCATGTGTAGGAAGAGCCAATGGGATAAAAATTGCAATCTTACCTAAATTTATATATTTAGTGTTATATCAATGTAACTATCAAAAACTTTTATAGTTCTAGAAATATAATAACAAAATTCACCTGTAAAAACAAAAGCTCAAGATTATCACTGGAATCAATAAAAAATACAAAAGAAGGTAGTCTAGCAGTACCAGATCTCAAACTGTATCATAAAGTAGTAATTATGAAAACAATGTGGTACTGGTTTAGAAATAGTACAGTAGATCAGTGGACTTAGGTATAACCTTACACCTATCAGAGTGCATACCCTTTGATCCAGAAACACCACTGCTCGGTGGTATCCCTAAAACAGAAGAAGACCTATTTGTACAAAATTATTTATAGCAGCTCTTTTTGGGGTGGCTAAAATTGGAAATGAAAGCAATGCCCATCAATTGGGGAATGGCTAAACAAGTTGTGATATATGATGGTGATGGAAAATTATTGTGCTATAATAAATGACAAGCAGGATGATTTCAGAAAGGCCTGGAAAGACTCCACGAGAGCTTTGTGCACAGAGAAATCAATGTTGTTTGATGAAGAACTGTGAATGACAACTATTCTCAGGAATACAATGAACCAAAACAATCCAAAAGGAATAATGATGAAACATACTATCCACCTCCAAAGAAAGAACTCATATTGACTGAACACATACCGAAGCATGCTATTTTCACTTTCTTTTTCTTTTTTCTTTTAAGTTTTATTGTACAAAATTACTAATATGTTAATGTTTTATATAATTGTACATGTATAATCCATATCTGATTGCTTGCTGCCTCACAGAGAGGGGAGGAGGGGAATGGAAGGAGGGATGAAATTTGGAACTCAAAACTATAAATAAAAATGTTTCTCATTAAAATAAAGCAAAATGCAATTGAGAAATATTAAAAACAAAAAAGATAAATATAGAGCAATAGAAATAAATATATGTAACTATATCTTTTGAGCTATGATCAGAAAATGGAAGATGGTTGTATTCAGTATTTAAGATCTATAATTTCTGTGCAAAATGTATTAAGTCTCCAAAGAAAACTATGTCTTAAGTATTCTTTCCCAGACTTAAAACTGAGGTGCCAGAGGAGGTCATAAGGATATTATAAGAGAGTCGTGGACACTAGTGATTCTGAATTATAAACATGGTGGTAAAGTCAACACACATTAATTAAGCACCTATTACATGCCAGTAAGTGAATTAAGCACTGTGGCTAAAAGGGAAAAAAAAAAAACAAACAAACAGTTCCTTCCTTCAAGGAATTCACAATCTAATGGTGGGGTGGGGTGGGAAGACATACAAACAACTGTTTATAAAGATATATAGAAGAGAAATTAGAAAACATTAGAGGGGGAAGGATTAACATTAATGTGGAGGGATGAAAACCTTCTTATAGAAAATGAGATTTTTAGTTGAGACTTAAGGTAAGCCTATGAATCCAGGAGGCAGAGGGAAAGGAAAGAATGCCTGCTGAATATAGAGCCAATATAGTAAAGTAGATAGAGGGCTGACCTTAGTTTCAGGATGATCCAGCTCAAGTCCTTCCTCTGACACACACAGGCTGTATGGATCTAGAAGAATCACCTTACCATTCAGTACCCCAGGAAAAATGGCTTCTGAATGCATGGTAGGAGTTTCTTCACCTAAACTTCTCCATAGCTATAAAATCAAATTTACAGGAAAAGAAATGGTGGTAAGTAGGAAGCTATGTGAAATATATTTGATAGATCTCCATCTTCTAGGAACTCATCCTTTTGATCACCTTTCCTTTAGGCATTTAAGATATTCTATATAAATGTTGAGAATGAGACTGGTGAAATAGGGCTCTCAGTATCTATTAGATAGATTTGTCATTTGAACCATATTTGGAAATACAAACTAACAAAATAAATAATACCTTTCCACTCTTCCCTTGAAGAGTTTGTTTGAAAAAAATAAACTTGGTGATGCTTGAGCATTGCTAAACTTATAATAGAGTTTATGACAAACTTTTGTCAATTGATATGGGGAGATTTAGAATCGTCAAATTAATCCACTGACAGCTTTATGTTCTAGCATTGTGAGTCAGTTCATATCACATGGCTAAACTAAGACATTACCAAATCCCCTACCCTAGTAACATTAGAATCTAATTTCAATAAAGTCAACCAGTGTGACACAATTAATAAGGTTGAAGACATTTGATTGTGCCATGGGCTGATCCTTTTTAGTCATATAAAGGGGGCATTCGGGGTTGTATTTTCTAAAGTAGGGGAAAAAAGCTTATCTTTTGTAAGGAACATTGAGTTATCCAATTACAGTAGTTCCTACAGTATATTTAGTTAGTTGCTTTATTTCATTGACTTTGTCACAGTATTATTTGTTTAGGAATGTTATGAACCATGAAGAAATAGACCAGTAGTTGCACTACAAATGAATATGTTTCATGATAATAGCTTTGATAAGCAGAGGAATTAAAAATTCCATTTGAAGAACCTCTCACCTTGAATTCTCATTTAGGCTGAATTAATTCAATTGGTCATAAGTGATTATTGAATGTAAGGGAGGATAAATGTTCTCATTTCCTTACTTACTGTTTCTTTGATATGGGTGTAAATCTCTTAGTACCACTGAAGATTTTTGAGATTTAGTGAGTTTTATTTCTTTTTATCTGATTTTCCAGTTTCTATTTTCTATGGCATTTTTTTAGTTCACATATGTAAAGGAATGAATTCTTAATGACCAGTTTTCTATTTTAAGATTTCCATGTGAGAAAAAAGATGAATGTGTTTTGTTCCTGTTTTTTGTTTGTTTTGAATAGTAGTAGTGGATTGGTTTGGAGAGTACGTATTGTGCTTTCCTTGATATGGAGATCTACCAAGATGGAAATTCCTACCACTAGTTAATAGCTCAGATTTTTTTCAAGAGGTAGCTCAGATGCTGAAGGTTCTATGAATTGTGCATAGTCAAAGAGGTATTTATCTGGGCTCCATGAATACTCCTCTGTCCTCTGCACCATGTTGTCTCTCTTATCATTAAAATGAATCTTCTTTCTATCTTTTTTTTAATTTGGAATTTTATTTTCCCTCCAATTACATGTAAAAACAATTTTAACTTCCATTTTAAAAACTTTGTCTTCCAAATTCTCTTCCTCCCAACCTACCCCTCCCCTTAAGGATGCAAGCAATTCAATATAAATTATGCATTTGTAGTAATGCAAACCATTTCCACATTAGTCAGGCTGTGAAAGAAAACTGACAAAAATACTTTAAAAAAAATTTTTTTAAAAATGATTCAACCTGTATTCAGACACCTTCAGTTGCTTCTCTGGAGATGGATCACATTTTTCATAAGTCCTTCAGAGTTGTCTTGAATCATTGCATTACTGAGAATAGCCAAGGCATTCATAGCTGATCATCTTGCAATATTGCTGTTACTTTGTATACAGTACATCTCACTTTGCTTCAGCTAAGTCCAGGTTTTTCTGAGAGCATCCTGCTCATCATTTCTTACAGTACAATGGTGTTCCATCATAATCTCATCCCACAATTTGTTCAGCCATTCCCCAATTGATGGGCATCCTCTCAATTTCAAATTCTTTGCACCAGAAAAGGGCTGCCACAAATATTTTTGTGAATATACATCCTTTAGCTTCTTGGTTTCTTTACTACTACTGACCTAGTAGTGGTATTACTAGATGAAAGAGTATGCATGGTTTTATAGTCCTTTGGCCATAGTTCCAAATTGCTCTACAGAATGTTTGAATCAGCTTACAACTCTACCCACAGTACATTAATGTTTCATTTTCCCCATATCCCCTACAACATCTGTCATTTTCCTCTGCTGTCCTATTATCCAATCCAATAGGTATGAGGTAGTAGCCCAGAATTGTTTTGACTTGCATCTTTCTAACCAATAGTGAGTTAGAGCATTTTTTTCAGCTGGCTATAGATAGCTTTGATTATTTCATCTAAAAACTTTTCATATCTTTTGATCATTTATCAAGTGGAGAATGGCTCCGATTTTAACAACTTTGACTCAGTTCTCTTTGTGTTTGAGAAATGGGACTCAATTAGAGAAACTTAATTCAAACTTTTCACAGTTACTATTGCTAACTGAATATCCCTCCATCCTACTACCTCCCCATGTCATTTACTCTATTCTTAATCTCTTTTCCCCTCCTCAAAGGTGTGTTGCTTCTGACTGCCCCCTCTCCCAATCTGCCATCCCTTCTATTACTTTACCTCTTTATTCCCTTCCCTTCTTACTTCACTGCAGGTTAAGATAAATTACTATACCCAATTGAGTGTGTATGTTATTCCCTCTTTGAGTCAATTCTGATGAGAGTAAGGTTCACTTAGTCCCCAGCACCTCCCCAATCTTCCCCTCCACTGTATAAACTTTTTCTTGCTTCTTTTATGTGAGATACTTTACCCTATTACACCTCCCCCTTTCCCTTTCTCCCAGTGTATTCCTCTCTCACCCCTTAAATTTATTTTTTAAAGATATCATCCCTTCATATTCAACTCATGTCTGTGCCCTCTGTCTAAATATACTCCATCCACCTGCCCTAATAATAAGAAAGTTCTTATGAGTTACAACTGTCATCTTTGCATGTAGGAATGTCAACATTTTAACCTCTTAATATTCCTTTTGATATATTTTTGCTATTAACCTTTTTATGCTTCTCTAGAGTCTTGTATTTGAAAGTCAAATTTTCTATTCAGCTCAAGTCTTTTCATCAAGAATACCTGAAAATCTTCTCTTCCATTGAATTCTCATTTTTCCCCTGAAGGATTATACACAGTTTTGCTAGGTAGGTGATACTTGGCTGTAATCCCAGCTCTTTTGCCCTCTGGAATGGCATATTCCAAGCCCAACAAACACTTAATGTATATCTTTTGTTATCCTGACTGTGGCTCTACAATATTTGAATTGTTTGTTTCTGACTGCTTACAATATTTTCTCTTTGACCTGGGAGCTCTGGAATTTGGCTATAATATTCCTGGGAGTTTTCATTTATGGATTTCTTTCAGGTGGTGATCAGTGGATTCTTTCAATTTCTACTTTACCTTCTGATTCTAGAATATCAGGATAATTTTTCCTGACAAATTCTTGGAAGGTGGTGTCTAGGCTCTTTTTTATCCTGGCTTTAACTTGGTCCAATAATTTTCAAATTGTCTCTCCTGGATGTATTTTTCAAGTAAGTTGTTTTCTCTAATGAGATATTTCACAATGTCTTCTATTTTTTCATTCTTTTTGTTTTACTTATTGTTTCTTGATTTCTCATAAAGAAATTAGCTTCCATTTGCTCAATCCTAATTTTTAAGGAGTTATTTTATTCAGAGAGCTTTTGTATACCCTTTTCCATTCAGTCAATTTGGCTTTGCAAGTCATTCTTTTCCTCACTGGCTTTTTGCACCTCTTTTACCATTTGGCCTAGTCTGGTTTTTTAAGGTGTTATTTTCTTCAGTATTTTTCATGTCTCCTTTACCAGGCTGTTGACATTTTTTTCATGATTTTTTTGCATCACTCTCATTTCTCTTTCTATTTTTTCCTCTACTTCTCTTAATTTATTTACAAAGTCCTTTTTGAAAGCTTCTATTGCCTGGAACCAATTCATAATTTTCTTGGAAGCTTTGGATGTAGGAGCTTTGACTTTGTTATCATCTTCTGAGAGTGTATTTTGACCTTCCTTGTGTGAGGGCCAAAATTTGAGATACAGAGCATTATTTCGGTGACACCTTAATATTGGGGTCCCGGAAATATGAGGGACCTTTTAGGTTTACCCTCCCCTTTGAACTTCCCTTTTTAGATATTTCTCCTAGACCAATAAGAAAGGAGCCTCTAAGCTTTTTTTTTTATGTATAAGGTATTTTATTTTTTCCATTACATGTAAAGATAGTTCTCAACTTTTGTTTATACATGCTTTACAATTTCAGATTTTTCTCCCTCCCCCCTCTCCTAGACAGCAAGTAATCTGATATAGGTTATATCTATATATCTCTATACATATACATATATATATACACACACACATATATATATATACACATAATAACATTAATCCTATTTCTGCATTAATCCTGTTACAAGAGAAAAAATCAGAGCAGTGATGCAAAACCTCAAAATAGAAAAAAAAAAAAACCAACAGCACCCAAAACAAAAGAAATAATATGGTTCAATCAGCATCTATACTCCACAGTTCTTTCTTTCTTTTTTTTCTTGGATTTGGAGATCCTCTTCTATCATGAGTTCCCTGGAACTCTTCTGTACCATTGCATTGGTGAGAAGAATCCAGTCTATCACAGTTGATCAACACATAATGTTGATGGTACTGTGTACAATGTTCTTCTGGTTCTGCTCATCTCACTCATCATCAGCTCATGTAAGACCCTCCAGGTTTCTCTGAACTCTTCCTGCTCATCATTTCTTACAGCACAATAGTATTCCATTGTATTCATATACCACAACTTGTCCAGCCATTCCTCAATTGATGGACACCCCCTCAACTTCCAATTCCTTGCTACCACGTAAAGAGCAGCTATAAATATTTTTGTACATGCGGGTCCCTTTCCCCCTTCCATGATTTCTTTGGGCAAAAGACCTAAAAGTGGGATTGCTGGGTCAAAGGGTATGCACAGCTTTATAGCCCTTTGGGCATAATTCCAAATTGCTCTCCAGAATGGTTGGATCAGCTCACAGCTCCACCAACAATGCATTAGTGGTCCAATTTTCCCACAGCCTCTCCAACATTTATGATCTTCCTTTTTTGTCATTTTAGCCAATCTGGTAGGTGTCAGGTGGTACCTCAGAGTTGTTTTTATTTGCATTTCTCTAATCAATAGTGACTTAGAGCATTTTTTCATATGGGAATAGATAGCTTTGGTTTCTTCATCAGAAAACTGCCTGTTCATATCCTTTGACCATTTCTCAATTGGGGAATGACTTGGATTCTTATAAATTTGATTTAATTCCCTATATATTTTAGAGATGAGGCCTTTATCAGAAGCACTGAGCATAAAAATTGTTTCCCAGCTTTCTGCCTCCCTTCCAATTTTGGATGCATTGCTTCTGTTTGTACAAAAATTTTTTAATTTAATATAATCAAAATCATCCATTTTGCATTTTATAATATACTCTATCTCTTGTTTGGTCAAAAACTGTTTTCCTTTCCAAAGATCTGATAGGTACACTATTCCTTTCTCTCCTAATTTACCTATGGTATCACCTCTTATGTATAAATCATGTATCCATTTTGACCTTATTTTAGTATAAGGTGTAAGATGTTGGTCTATGCCTAATTTCTGCCATACTATCTTCCAGTTTTCCCAGCAGTTATTGTCAAATACTGAGTTCCTATCCCAGAAGCTGGAGTCTTTGGGTTTATCAAACACTACATTACTAGTGTCATTTACTACTGCATTTCCTGAGCCTAGCCTATTCCATTGATCTACCACCCTATTTTTTAGCCAGTACCAGATAGTTTTGATGACTGCCGCTTTATAGTAAAGCTCCAGGTTTGGTACCGCTAACCCACCTTCCTGTGAATTTTTTTTCATTATTTCCCTGGATATTCTTGATTTTTTGTTTTTCCAGATGAATTTTGTTATTATTTTTTCTAGCTGTATAAAATAATTTTTAGGTAGTCTGATTGGTATGGCACTGAATAAGTAAATTAATTTAGGCAGTATTGTCATTTTTACTATATTAGCTCTGCCTATCCATGAGCAATTGATATCTTTCCAATTATTTAGATCTGATTTGATTTGTGTGAAGAGTGTTTGGTGGTTGTGTTCATAGAGTTCCTGGGTTTGTCTTGGCAAGTAGACTCCCAAGTATTTTATATTATCTACTGTTACTTTAAATGGAATTTCTCTTTCTATCTCTTGCTGCTGGACTTTGTTGGTCATGTATAGAAATGCTGATGATTTATGTGGATTTATTTTATATCCTGCTACTTTGCTAAAGTTGTTAATTGTTTCAAGTAATTTTTGAGTTGATTTTCTAGGATTCTTTAAGTATACCATCATATCATCTGCAAAGAGTGATAGTTTTGTTTCCTCCTTGCCTATTCTAATTCCTTTAATTCCTTTCTCTTCTCTGATTGCTAAAGCTAACATTTCTAGGACAATATTAAATAATAGGGGTGATAATGGACATCCCTGTTTCACCCCTGATCTTATTGGGAAGGCCTCTAATTTATCTCCATTGCATATAATACTTGCTGATGGCTTTAGGTAGATACTGTTTATTATTCTAAGGAAAGCTCCCCCTATTCCTAAACTCTCTAGTGTTTTTATTAGGAATGGGTGCTGTACTTTGTCAAAAGCTTTCTCTGCATCTATTGAGATAATCATATGATTTTGGTTGGTTTTCTTATTGATGTGGTTGATTATGTTAATAGTTTTCCTAATGTTGAACCAGCCCTGCATTCCTGGTATAAATCCCACCTTGTCATAGTGTATTATCCTGGTGATCACTTGTTGTAATCTCCTTGCTAATATCTTATTTAAGATTTTAGCATCAATATTCATTAGGGAAATTGGTCTATAATTTTCATTCTCTGTTTTTGCTTTGCCTGGTTTTGGTATCACCACCATATTTGTGTCATAAAACGAATTTGGTAGAACTGCTTCTTCACCTATTTTTCCAAATAATTTGTATAATATTGGAATTAATTGTTCTTTAAATGTTTGGTAAAATTCTCCCGTAAACCCATCTGGCCCTGGGGATTTTTTCTTAGGGAGTTCATTAATAGCTTGTTCAATTTCTTTTTCTAATATGGGTTTATTTAAGGATTTTATTTCCTCTTCAGTTAACCTGGGCAGTTTGTATCTTTGTAAATATTCATCCATTTCATTTAGATTGTCAAATTTATTGGCAAACAGTTGGGCAAAATATTTCCTAATTATTGCTTTAATTTCCACTTCATTGGTGGTAACATCACCCTTTTCATTTTTGATACTGGTAATTTGGTTTTCTTCTTTCTTTTTTTTAAATCAAATTAAACAATATTTTATCTATTTTATTGTTTTTTTCATAAAACCAGCTCTTAGTTTTATTGATTAATTCTATAGTTTTTTTGCTTTCAATCTTATTAATTTCTCCTTTAATTTTCAGGATCTCTAATTTAGTGTCTAATTGGGGATTTCTCAGTTCAGTAGCATACATAACGTCGGGGTGAGCAAGGTGTGGCCCCTCCCAAATGAGTTAGCTAGAAACGGGAATATTAATCTTTACCACAAATAATTTTTACCACACTTGTCAACTTAGAAACTTTAGAAACTTTTCCCAACTTATTTCTTGAATTTTAACTCTTTGTTAAAGTGGGGAACTGCTCCCAGGGTGGCAGACACACTCTCCTAAACTTTAGGGTTTTGTGCAGCCGTTTTCACAGATACTTCTAGGAATTTGTAAGATTTTAGTTTTTCCAAGATGGTATGATTTAAGGAAAGGTATCTTTCCTACTCCCCTGGCCAGTGCTCTGGTTTGCAACCAACCATAGGCCTGCTTTTCTGCCCTGAAACTGTGAACAGAATTCTGTTCTACTGTGGCTGCAAGCTCTTGTATGCTTGTGCTCCTCCCTGGTCTGGGACTACCACCCAAGACTGTGACCTGGATCTGAGTATGGGCAAAACAACAGAATCCTGCCTCAGTTCTAGGAAAAAGATCCCTGTAATCTCTTTCTGGCCAATTGTTTGACCCCTTTACCATGTGTGGGCTGAGTTCCAGAAGCAGTTGCAGCCACTGCTGATTCAGAGGCTCTAAACACCTGCTCCTGGTTTGTTCTGTCTGGGGCTGAGTCTGTGCTGGTGCAGCCTCAATGGGGCTGCATTCCACTCTCACCCTGGTACAACAGATCTTTCCTGCTGACCTTCTAATTTGTCTTTGGCTGGAAAAAATTTTCACCCTGTCTTCTGTTGCTTCAGGAATTGCATTAAGGCATTATTTGAATGTATTTGCAGGGGTCTTGGGGAGAGCTCAGGCAAGTCACTGTCTTTCATCTGCCATTTTGACTCTACCCCTTCCATCTTCTTTCTTATCATTAATAAATATCTCAAACACTCATCAAAGAAAGTTTGAATGAAGTTGCACTAAGCATAAAAACATAGAAAGAACAGCCCTGGATGGTGAATTATAAAACAAGAAAGATCAAAAAAGAAGAGATAAGGAAATGAGGGAACAAAGAATTAAGATAATATTAGTAAGTAAATCTATTGCTTCAGAATTGAGTCTATAACAAAATTCAGTTACTATAATTGAGAGAAAAGAGAGAATTCAGAGGTGATTTTGATGAACTTATTGTCTTCCTTATGTGTTTTTGACCCTGGCCCATATTTCACATGGTTGGGATAATCAGGAGATGCTATTTTTCATCTTTGACAGGTAAATGTCCTTAACCAAAGTATGTATGCTGTTTAGATAATAATATTAACAATGATGACAACAATAATGATAATGGAATTGACTGCAGGTGTTTACAAAGACCCTGTGGGACACAAATAGGTTGTCAGGAAGAAGCTGATCATTCCCCTTGAGCATGTTGATGAGTTCATACCTGGTCTCAGATCCTTACTAGGAATTATGAAATAAAGAAATTCTCCACATCAGTTTTCACAGAGCTATTTTCTTGATCTTTATCAACTTCAGAAACTCTTCAATCTGCAAGATAAAAGCAAGTAAGAAATTTATACCTCCCATATCCCCTGCCACTGGGGAATTTTTCTTCCCTCTAACTGGGAAGGGCAGAGGATGGACATTTGATAACTCCTCTCACATCCTCCACTAATTCTCCTCATCATTTCCCCCTCAGCTACTTTCTTGGATGTTATCACATCTAGAAATCCATGATTCTTCAGGATAAAATCAAATTGGAAATTAACACTTCCTTAGAGTATTTCTCATCTCGGGTTCAGGAATTAATTGTGCCCCTTCTCAGGGTAACTTTCTCATCCCCCTTTTAACTTCTTTTTATGTGTTGTCTCTACCATTAGATTGTGAGTACCTTAAGAGCTGAGAGTATCTTGTCTTTCTTTGTATCCCCATGCTTACCATCATTCCTGGCACATAATATGTGCTTAATAAATGTTAATTGACTCTAACCAACTAGCTGTATGATTGTGGGCAAGTCACTTAACCTCTGTTCTCCTCATTTTCCTCAAGAACAATGATAGCATCTACTTGCTGTAGTTGTGAATATAAAATGAGTTATTTGTAAAGATCTTAGCACAGTGCCTGACACATAATAGGCTTTATATAAGTGGTAACTATTATCAGGTTTTGTATTATTGGTATTATTATCATCATTAATGAAAATTATTGTCAGAACAAAAAGAAAAAAACTTAAGTATACAGTGATAGTAGCATCTTATGAAATCAAGGAATTACTAGAGATATTTTGATAATGCTGGAGTTTCCCAATAGAATATAGCCTATATCATTCATGAATCCATTTCATTCCCATAATGATTCAATATGGTATAATAGAAAAATACTAGATTTGGAATCAGTAGAGACTAAGATTTAAATTTCAGTTATGACATTTACAAATCTATGTAAAACTTGGGTCAATGAAAAAGATTGCTAATTGAAAGTATTTTGTCCTGAAGGAGGTTACTTGTATAATAATTTGAAAAAACAAAATCTCAAATTCATTACCTTAAATTTATCACAAACATATTGGCACTTGGAAAAGATTCTAGTGTATGCTCTGGAAGGGCACCATAGCTAGACATAGCATGTTTTTGCGTTACTTAATCTTTAGGCCTTGAAGGATATTGTGAGATTTAAAATTGGATACAAGAGCATTAAACTCCCCTTTAACCTTTCCTTTATTTATCTCCCAGACCAGTAAGTGGAAGAAGCCTCTGATCTTTAGTTAGAGCTTTTATTGTTTGAGAATTACAAGGTGGTGTTGATTAGAGAGATAGGAAAGTAGAAGTATAAACAAATAGTCTTAGATCTAAGCTTAGTCTATATTCCGTATAGAACTCACCAATAACCCAAGGACACCTCTGAGGCTGAGAGCTGCGTCAAGCACATGCTGTTACAGAGAACCGGGCTGAGTCGCACCTCAGTCAGCTTCTGTGTGTGCAGCGCAACCAGCAGACGAGGAGAGCGGAAAGAGAGCTCACTTCCATTCTCTCCTTGCCTTTTAAGCTCGCACCCCGGAAGTGGAGTGCCTAGCAGACGGAGGTGGAGTGCGTAGCAGATGCACGGCCGTGTCACGGTCTCCTCCCCGAAAGGGTGGTCCTTTAGTTTTCACTGACAGTTAAAAACTTTCACTTTTTTACCATAATATAAAACACAATTCTTCCTGAGGCCCATGTAGTTATTGGATTTTATAGTAGCATATAACAGTTCCAACAATATTGAAAAGAATAGTGAGTGAATAATGTTAGTGATGAGGGACTAAATACTTTATAATGTTTTCTACTCAATTCTGCAGGTGTTTGATCTCCTAGAATACATATCTGAACTCATATCACAACCCATTTATGGTTTTGGCTGCTACTTGGGTGGCACAGGGGTTACAGGAGGAGTACTTTCTATCATGTTATCACATGATTAAGACTGGGTCTACAAAATTCACTGGCATACCCAGTGCCTGTCACAACTTTTTTTTATCTATAATTGGTTACAAAGTTTGATCATGTGGTTCAGAAACAGATGGACTTTGTAGGCTATAGAATTTTTCAAAGTGGTGATGAATGCGATAGTGGTAGTGTGTATTAAATGCTAAGTGCTGAGGATACAACAAGGGCATAAGATAGCCCTAGTCCTCACAGGCTAATGGAGAAGACAGCACATAAAAAAGAAGCTGAAAAGAGGGAGGTAGTACTTGGTTCAGGATCATATTGAAGTCTTGCAATAGGGTGGGAAATTATCTGAGGAAGTGAGATTTTCAGATTTGATTTCTTCCTTCAGAATGATGAGTTTCTAGAGATAATGAAGTCCAGGAATCCTTTATTATGATAAGCTAAGGTCTTTGTCTAAGAAAGAGCCGGCATATTTCACCATGTTCCCTTTTGCCCTGATTGAGAAACTTAATCCACTGGTTAGAAATCTTCACTCATTGGGATTTTGCTACAGTTACCTTGAATTCCTGAGAAAATCCTCTAGAATATCCAAGAAAATGTTATAAATTTTTGCTCTGAATCATACATTTACCAATCTAAAGATTATTCTCTTGAAAAGTAAAACAGAATCAAAGTAAGATTTAAGGACATTTGCTTTTTCTTGCTTGACCATTTTCATAATATCATTTGCGATGAGAAGTCATTCTTTGACAGTAATAATAATGTTGATTTTTTTAAAAAATTATGTAGCATGTTAAGTTTTGCAAAGCACTTTGTGCTTTATCTTTCCTTTAGCACACATTTTACTTTGTAATTTAAGTTATAATAACTCAGGTTTATATAGTGATTTACATTTTATAAAGTGTTTCACATACATTGTCTTATTTTATCCTCACAGCAACCAGGCTGAGCTTTAGTTATCATTACCCCCACTTTACAGGTGAAGAAACTGAGGTTATCAGAGGTTAAGCAACTTTCCTGGCATTATGTAATCAGTAAATTTCTACTCAAGTTCACTACTTGTTGAAACTGAATTGTCTTTAAGAGAATGATAAATCAAACAGCCTAATATAGCCCTTCATTGACAACAAACAGTTATTGGGAAAATAGATGTATCTTCATATCAGTCATTATAATAAATTGAGGATCTGAAAAGGGCCTTGATGAATTCCTTGACAATAATCCTAAAACAACTCTGTTAAAATTCAAAGAGGCTAAGAAGTTGAGTTATATGGTTATGAATTTTTGAGCCACAATATCTATATGTTTCTGACTTCAAGTCAAACTGTACATGAAGAAAAACAAGGAAGGAAGGAAAGGAGGGAGGGAGGAAGGGAAGGAAGGAGGAAAAAGAAAAGGAGAGGGAAAGGGAAAGGAAAAGGAAAAAAATAATAAGACAATAACTTAGATGCTGATCGAAAGACTGCAATTGAATGGAAATTCCTAATTTTAAATTATCCTTTATTACATAACCTAACCTGTTTTTAATGTTATTGACCCCTTATTATCACATCAAAAGTCTAACTGCATTCATTCAGTTAAATTCCATTAAGATTTTAAAATCAGAGCTTTGCTATGTCAGGGATAAATCACTTTCTTACTCTTTTAATAAATCACTTCACTATTTAAATCCTCAGTCTACTGCAAGTAGTGGCTTAAAGTCACATCTTTCAGTAAAACTTCACTGAGAAAATGGTAGATGTGTTGTCTTACTCAGCTAGAGTTAATGTCAAATGTATCATTTGGTCATTTCTTCTGATCATCATCATAAAACAGCTATGGGATATTTGAAGATGTTTCCCATTATTTACAAATAGGCAATAACTTAAATAAATGTCTTTGTTCCTTCCAAAGTAGATTTTTCTTTTGCTGTCAAAAACTAATTCCTAAGAAGAAAGAACAACAACAATAAAACTTTCTGACCTGTTTCATACAGCTCTGAAAGGTAGCATCAGTGAACTTGTGAACCTGAACAAAATCTTCTTGTAACCTTATTATCTTTCCTGTTGCTCATACATTTTTTAACATTTATCTAAATTGGCAGATCTGTTATCTTGGCCTCTTCTCTTTTTCCATTTTCAGAAACTGTTCTCTTTATTTACAATAAGAAGGCAAAGCAAGCAAACCATAAATCAAAAGGAAAAATGTACTTGATGCAAGGGCAATTCTGAAGGAATCCAGACTATGAATGGATGCATTTTAATCAATCTCTCTCTCCTCTCTCTCTCTTGCTCTCTCGCTCTCTCTCATAGTTTTTATATACCTGATTGATTTTTTTTTAGTTTTAGCTCATACTTTAACACAATGAAGATTCAAATGATTCATAGAACCTGGGTTCAAATTCTTTCTCTGACATTTATCTGTGTGACATTGAGCAACTCATTAAAATTCCTGAGCCTGAATTTCCTCATTAATAAAGAAAAGGGGTTGGGTTAGAAGGCGTCTGAAATCTTCTAGCTCTAGAGGTATGGCTCTTTATTTCTATGAAATTAGTTTCAGAGTTAATATTACTAATATATTCAACTCTGGTCAAACTAAAAATGAGCTTCTAGACTTTAATGTTGCCATGCTAGGACCATACACATGCAGTTAATTACTTGAACAAGATTCAAAGCACTAATTCCTAAGCACAGGGAAACTTGCCGTATTTGTGGTATATATCAAATTATATCATTCACTTTTGCTTCTGCCTGTTCTGTGTTATATTTTCCTGATTGTTCTAGTCATTGTCTCTCTCACACACACACATTTTTTTTGTAAGTAAGGATTATGTCACTGATGATACCTCATTTTAAGAGAAGTGATTCAGCTTCCACAAAAGGATGAACATGAATATATTTAATGAAAAGTTCTCAATTAGAATCTGTCATTCCCTTAAATATATCAGTGTAGAGAAATATTTGGTATTAAAGTAAAATAAAGATGCTTGCAGAAATATCCCTTTGGCGAAGACCACAGGAAGTTCATGGGGATATTAGCACTGCTTTAGACTAAAACAGGGGGTCTTAGTTTTGGGTTTTTTTGGGGTTTTTTGCGGAGCAATGGGGATTAAGTGACTTTCCCAGGGTCACACACCTAGTAAGTGTCAAGTGTCTGAGGCCGGATTTGAACTCAGGTACTCCTGAATCCAGGGCCAGTGCTTTATCCACTGTGCCACCTAGCTGCCCCCTCTTAAATAGTTTTAATATCACTTTTACAAGGTTTCTTGCTGTTTTCAAACTCTGTAGTATTTGAAATCATCTGATCCTTGCAGTGAAATATTGGTATAGATCAATGAAAGTCAGAAGACATTCCAAAGAGCCAAAAGCATTAAAATTTCTACCTACAAGATGCATATAGGTTACTTTTTTCCACTGAATCATTCATTTCCACACTCTTTCAGTAGATTAGATTTATTGTTAAAAATCATATTCTTCTGGATCAACAAAGTCTTTTAATTAACTTATAAGACACAGATAACCAACTCTTTTCAAAATTGTGAAGTAGGAAAAAATGGTCTTTGACAGAAATACTCTTCCCTTATCAGTGATCTAGCTCCCTAGTCCACTGACTTTTTGTATCCATTTAATAATTTTACAGGATCTTCTCAACTATAAATAAGGCACCATTATATTCCATTACATAACTACTCTCTTATTGATAGGTGCCACCTTACTTTTTTTTTAATTTTGAATTATTTATTTCTTTGAAATTTTCCCCATTGTATGTAAAAAAAAGTTTTTTCACATTAATTTTTTAAAACTTTGTGTTCCAAATTTTCTTCCTCCCTACCTCCCTCCTCACCCTTCCCTAAGAAATCAAGCAATTAAATTTGTCATACATGTGCAGTCATGCAAAATATTCTTCACATTAGTCAAGTTTTGAAAGAAAATAGATAAAATAACTTTAGAAAGAGGAACTAACAAATAAAATTATACTTCAGTCTGTATTCAGATACCATCAGTTCTTTCTCTGTTGATGATTTGTATTTTTCATATATGCTTCTGATAGCATCCTGCTCATCATTTCTTTCACAATTACTATTGCTAACTGTATTACCCTCCATCCTATTCACTCCCCTTCATATTTCCTCTATTTTCTATCTTATTTCACCCTATCCCTCCTCAAAAGTATTTTCCTTTTTACTGCCCCCTTGCCCAATCTGCCTTCCCTTCCTTAGCCTCTCCCCCCTTATACCTTTCCCCTCTACTCCATAAGCTTTTTCTTGTTTCTTTTATGTGAGCTACTTTTCCTCAGTTGCCTTCTCCCTTTCCTTTTCTTCTAGTGCATTCCTTTTACCCCTTAACTTTATTTTAATATGTCCTCATGGGTCAGCTAGGTGACACAGTGGACAAAGCACCAATGCTGGACCCAGGAGGCCCCAAGCCCAAATCTGGCCCCAGACATAAGCCACTCCACCTTGCCTGCCCCACAAAAAAAACAAGGATAAGCCAAAAATAAATGCTTTACTGATATCACCCCTTCATATTCAATTCACACCTATGTCCTCTGTCTAAGTATATTACTTTCAGCTGCCCTAATACTGAGAAAGTTCTTATGAGTTAGAAGTATTTTCTTTCCATGTAGGAATGTAAACAGTTTAATCTTTTAATATCCCTCATGATTTCTTTTTCCTGTTTACCTTTTTTGCTTCTCTAGGGTCTTATATTTGAAAGTCAAATTTTCTATTCAGTTCAGGTCTTTCCATCACAAATGCCTGAAAGTCCTCTTTTTCATTAAAGTCTCATTTTTCCCCCTGAAAATTTTTAATCAGTTTTTCTGGGTATGTGATTCTTGGTTGTAATCCCAGTTCCTTTACCCTCTAGAATATCACATTCCATGCCCTCCAGTCCTTTAATGTAGAAGCTGCTCCATCTTGCCTTATCCTTTTTTCCCCTTTTTTTAGTTCAGTATTTTATTATTTTCCAGTTACATATAAGGATAGTTTTCAACATTTGTTTTAATAGGTTTTTTAGTTCCAATTTTTCTCCCACCCTGCCTTCCCTCCTTCCTCCCCAAGACAGAAAGCAATCCAATATAGGTTATATGCGTGCAATCACATCAAACACATTCCTGCATTAGTCATATTGTGAAAGAATAATCAGAGGATGATGGAAAAACCTCAAAAAAGAAGAAAAAAAACAGCCCCAAATTATAAACAATATGGTTCAATCTGCATTCCTAAACCACAATTCTTTTTTCTGGATATAGAGAACATTTTCTATTATGAAGTTCTTTGAAATTATTTTGGACCATTGCATTGCTAAAAAGAGCCAAGTCTATCACCATTGTTCATCACATTACTTTTCTGTTCTAAATTTTCTTCTTCCCTCTCTCCTCCTCCCTCCCTCTGAAATCTAGAAATTCAATATAAGTCATACATGTGCAGTTATGCAAAACATCTTCTCATTAGTCAGGTTGTGAAACAAAATAGAAAAATACCTTTAGAAAGAGGAGCTAACAAATAAAATTATACTTCAGTCTGTATTCAGATACCATCAGTTCTTTCTCTATTGATGGTTTGTAATTTTTTAATGTCCTTCTCATAGCATCCTGCTCATTATTTCTTTCACAGTTACTATTGTTAACTGTATTACACTCCATCTTATTCCCTCCCCCTGATATTTACTCTATTTTCTATCTTCCTTCACCCTATCCATCCTTAAGAGTGTTTTACTTTTTACTGCCTCCTCCCCCAATCTTCCCTTCCTTCTAATGCCTCCCCGCGTCATTCCCTTCCCCTCCCACTTTCCCACAGGGCAAGATATATTACTATACCCTCTTGAATGTGTATGTTATTTTCTCTTTGAGCCAATTCTGATGAGAATAAGGCTCACTCACTCCCCCACTCCTTTCCCATCTTCCCGTCTACTCCATAGATTTTTTCTTGTTTCTTTTAGGTGAACTACTTTTCCCCAATCCACCTCTCTCTTTCCCTTTCTTCCAGTGCATTCCTTTTACCCCTTAACTTTATTTTTAATATGTCATCATGGGTCAGCTAGGTAACACAGTGGATAAAGTCCTAGAACAAGGGGGCCCTGAGCCCAAATCCTGCCCCAGACATAAGCCACACCACTCTCCCTGCCCCACAAAAAAGCAAACAAGCAAACAAACAAGGATAAACAAAAAATAAATGCTTTACAGATATCATCCCTTCATATTCAATTCATACCTGTGCCCTCTAAGTATATTTCTTTCAGCTGCCCTAATACAGAGGAAGACCTTATGAGTTAGAAGTATTATTTTCCCATCTGGGAATGTAAACAGTTTAATCATTTAATATACCTCGAGATTTCTTTTTCCTGTTTACCTTTTTATGCTTCTCTAGGGTCTTGTATTTGAAAGTCAAATTTTCTATTCAGTTTAGGTCTTTTTATCACAAATGCCTGAAAGTCCTTTTTTTCATTGAAGTCCCATTTTCCCCTGAAAAATTTTACTCAGTTTTGCTGGGTACATGATTCTTGGCTATAGTCCCAGTTCCTTTCCCCTCTGGAAATATATTCCATGCCCTCTGGTCCTTTAATATAGATCCTTCTAGATCTTGTTTTATCCTTATTGTAGATCCCCAGTATTTGAATTCCATTTTTTCTACCTGTTTGCAATATTTCTCCTTGACCTGGGAGCTCTGGAATTTGGCTATAATGTTCCTGGACGTTTTCCTTTTGGCATCTCTTTCAGGAGGTGATTGGTACATTTTTTCAATTTCTATTTTACCTTCTGTTTCTCAAACATCAGGGTAATTTTCCCTGATAATATCTTGGAAGATGATGTCTAGGCTTTTTTTGAACATGGCTTTCAGGTAGTCCAATGATTTTTAAATGATCTCTCCTGCATCTCTTTTCCAGGTCAGCTGTTTTTCCAAGGAGATATTTCATATTGCACTCCATTTTTTTTTTATTCAGTTGGATTTGACTCACTGTGTCTTGGTTTCTCATAAAGTCACTAGCTTCCATTTGTTCAATTCTAATTCTTAGGCAATTATTTTCTTCAGAGACCTTTTGTAACTCCTTTCCCATTTGGCTTTTCAAACTGTTGACTTTTTTCTCTCAACTTTCCTTCATTAGTCTCATTTCTCTTTCCATTCTTTCCTCTATCTTTCTAAATCTTCCTTTTATCTCCCTACTTTCTCTTCAAAGTCCCTTTTGAGCACTTCCATGGCCTGAAACCAATTCATATTTTTCTTGGAAGCTTTGGATGTTGGAGCTTTGACTTTGTTATTATCTTCCTTTGAGGGTGTATTCTGGTCTGCCCCTCCCCCAAAGAAGCTGCTTATCGTATGATGTTTTCTTTGTTTACTCATCTCAGCCTGGAAACAGATGTATGACTGAAATGATTCTCTATGGTCGGAAGTTTGGCATGCCTGTGCCCCTTCTTCACTGAGACTCTGGAGGTGCACCATGCCTGGGGCTGGATCTGTGTGCTATACTGCTCTCTCAGCCTGGCTCCACAGACCTTCCCCTGTGGCCCTTTTAAGAAGTCTTTGGCTGGAAAATTGTTTCCCTCTGTTATTTTGTGGTTTCTGCTGCTCCAAGAATTGTCTTATGATTCGTTTGGCTTTTCTGTTTGGCTCTATATTTAGGACGTTAGTGTGCCTAACTTCTCATATATCTTCTAATTGTCATTTTTCCTTTTTATCATCTTTGCTGATCAGATGGTTTTGAAGGTAGTACTTCAGTGGCTTTAATTTATATATCTTGTAATGGTGATTTGGAATATTTTTTCATATGGTAACTGATACTTTAGATTTCTTCCCATGAAAACTA
This sequence comes from Dromiciops gliroides, assembly GCF_019393635.1. Classification (NCBI taxonomy): domain Eukaryota; kingdom Metazoa; phylum Chordata; class Mammalia; order Microbiotheria; family Microbiotheriidae; genus Dromiciops; species Dromiciops gliroides. The sequence goes on along the minus strand of NC_057863.1, from coordinate 135,055,290 downwards.
TTTGTTCTTATCCTTTAATCATTAATCCATTGAGTAATGATTCTTGTTTGAATATATTAGTGTAAGTTCCCTATAAATCTTGAATATCATCTTTCTTTGCTGGAGAAATTTGACCCAAATATTCTTTTTTCCTCAGTCAATTGTTTTCCTTTCTATTTTAACTAAATTGTGTAGGGCTGTTTTGGGGGGGAGCAAAAGCTTTTTAATTTTATGTAATCAAAATTTTACATTTATTTACTGTGATTCTTTATACCTAAACAATCACTTTTTTCTTAGTTTTAGTTCCTTAGTTTCCTTATTTTTAACTCTAAGAATAAGAACTGTAGCTCTTAGCTTATAGATTTGTTGTGAGGACTAAACAAATCATGTGTGCAAAGTGTTTTGGAAACAACAAAGTATTTTATGAGAAATATTATTTGACTTTAAAATTACCAGCCATTTTCTCTATTCTATCTGACTAGCTGGCAACCTGTGCTTGTAATTTTTATGTGTCTTAGAATCAAAAGTCTTCTAACCCCTATCTTTCATAAATATGTACCACTGATATATTACAGGTTTAACACTCTTGCCTTTTCATTCTAAGTTTGGGAATGCCTTATAACCTTCTATGAAACACAGTTCCTTCCCTCCTCTCATAGTAAAAACAAAAACAAACAAAAAATGGTGAAAAATTTACTTTTAAAATGCTTTTTTTTCCCTTTCAACTTTGCTGAAAGACTTAGGTAGAAGGTTGATATTTGTTTACAAAACTAAAAAAAAGCTGAGTCTGAATTCTGCAATAAAGTTGCTTTCTTACAGTTCTGGATATTTGTGTGTGAATCTCATTAGCATTAATGAGAACTTGGTACAAAAATCCCATGAGTCAATATTAGAATGTATAGCATAGAGAAACCTCTTTATGAGGAGTTCCTAGGGAGCAAGATGCTGTGAATATTATAGCTGGGAAAAATTATATGAGGATAACCTTGCAGTATAACAGTCCTGCAAACAGATACTGGCTCACTTGGCCATTGTGAATAATAGCTTATGTCAGGTGTATAGTAAAGAATGTTGATTTTATTGGCTTTATTACATATGTATCTCTCAGTGGGAAGGAAAGTTGCTAAAAAAAATTGTGGGGTGTTAATTTTTTATACTCATTCATGAGGTTGCATTGTAAGTGTTTGGTTTGAACTTTTAAAAACCAACCTTGCATTTGGGAAAAATCTTATAGGGAAGATTATGAAAGTATTGCTAAATACTTATAAAATATGAACATTTCTAGTTTCAGAGTCTCAAAGAATATCTACTTCTTTGCTAATCTCCTATCTACTTGGGCACCCCATAAATATTCATGCAATGTATGGTAGTTAAATAATCCTGCACATGGTATCCATGTGGTCTTCCTGTCCCCAACATAAATTAATCTGTTTGTTTTGCACTCCTTAGGGTTTGTCACTGTCTGACCAAACTGCCAATGGTCTTTGATCATCATTTCCATTCACATTCCTACCTTATTATCAGAGCTACAACAAGGGAAGGCCAAACATGATTGGATATGAAATTATTGCCATTAGATTGTAAGATTTTTGAGGTTAGGGACTGTTATTTGTCTTTTTTTGTATCTTCAGCATTTAGCAAAGTGCCTGGTACATAGTAGGTGCTTAATATATGTTGATTTGTTGGTAACAAAGATAGAAGAGGAATTACTACCCAATACACATGAAAAAGTGATGTGGAAGAGGTAGGACAACCATCAATCTGGGCCCATCACTCTGCTAGGTCAGGGGAAGTCAGAACTGGGAATCCTCTCTTCCTGAGTAGAGGGTTACATCAAACCTTAAAGTTCTACCCATTTGGTAATCAGTCTAAGCAAGAGGTGATAAGAGCTTCTACCATGGTGGTTATGTGATTGGAAAGAAAGGGATATATATATATATATATATTTATGATGTGAAAATAGAAAGGACAAGATAGTAACAGAGTAGATCTGTGGGGTTAATGTGAGCAAGAAGTTTAGAAATTTGATGATGTACTCTATAATAGCAGGGAAGAGAGCTGGGTTTGAGGTAAAAAAAATGAATTCTGGTTTGCATATGTTGAGTTTCAGATGTGCATGGCATATGCAATTCAAAACAGCATTAAGTAGATAATTGTTGGATATTTAGATTTGGGAATGATCTATATAAAAATGATGAATTAACCCATGGAAGCTTAGGAGATTATTATGTGAAATAGCACAGAGGAAAAATAGGAAAGATCCCAGGATAGAGCCTTTACTGACTACATGTATATTGGAACTGTCATGGATGAAATATCAACAAAGTAGACTGAGAAGGATTGGTGAGACAGGTAGGAAGATAACCATGTGAGTACAATGAAAACCTAGGGAGGAGAGAATATTCAGGACAAAATGATTAACTATCTCAAAAATTGAAGAGATATAAAAAATATTTAGAATTGAGAAAAGACCATTAGATACATAACTTTGGAAAGAACAGTTTCATTTTACTGATGTTAGAAGCCAGATTGCAAATTATTTAGCATAAAGTAAGGAGAGATGAAATAGAGGCAGTGAGAGAAAGTGACTTTCTCAAGGAAGGTAGCCATGAAAAGAAGGAGAGATAGGACAATAACTGGCAGAGATGGTCAGATCAATTGACTTTTTTTTTTTAAGAATGGGAAGACATAGGCATGTTGATAGGCATTAAATAAGAGGCTTGCTGGGAAGGGCCAAGATGGCAGAAGACAGGCAGTGACTCCTCAGAGCTCTCCCCCCAAATCCCTCAAAATCCCTTCAAATAATGCCATAAGACAATTCCTGGAGTGGGAGAACCCACAAAAGGATGGGGTCAGATCATTTTCCAGTCAAAGACATCTTAGAAGGTCAGCAGGAAAAGTGTGTTATACCTGTGTAATATTGGAGTGCAGATCCTGGCTGAACCACACAGACCCAGTCCAAGAGAGGCCTGATTGCCTCTGAAGCCTTGGAATCAGCTGAAGCAGTAGCTATTTCTTGAACTCAGCTCACCGACTATTGAGGGGGTTGAACAGTTGGTGAGGGGGTGATTTCAGGGGTCTCTGCTGGTCCTGAGGAAGAGCTCTGTCATGTTGCCATACTTGGAACCAGGAAGCAGTCTTGAGTTGCAGTCCCAGGTCAGGGAAGGGCGTAGGCACATGCTAGCTTGCAACCACAGTAAAACAAAATTCTGTTTCCAGGTTAAAGATCAAGCAAGCCTGTGGTTACTTACAGACCAGAGCACAGGGCAGGGGAGTGGAGAACCTGTCTCTCCTTAAATCATACCACCTGGGACCACCTGAAGCTTGGGACAGTGTTCCCTGGAAGTACTGCCCCACTTTAAGAACGAGTTAAAAGTCAAGAAATAGGCTGGCAAAATGAGCAGACAGAAAAAAAAAAACGCAGACACTAGAAAGTTTCTTTGGTGACAAGGAAGATCAAAATATGGTCTCAGAAGAAGACAACAAAGTTAAAGTTCTTGCATTCAAAGTTTTATAGAAAAGTATGAATTGGTCTCAGGCCATGAAATCACTCAAAAAGGACTTTGAAAATAAGGTGAGAGAGGTAGAGGAAAAATGGAAAGAGAAATGAGAGTGATGCAAGAAAGTCATGAAAAAAAAGTCAACAGCTTGAAAAGCCAAATGGAAAAGGAGTTACAAAAGCTCTCTGAAGCAAATAATTGCTTAAGAATTGGGACTGAGCAAATGGAAGCTAATAACTTTATGAAAAATCAAGACCCAATAAAGCAAACCAAAGGATGAAAAAATAGAGGGCAATGTGAAATATCTCCTTGGAAAAACAGCTGACCTGGAAAATGGATTCAGGAGAGATAATTTGAAAATTGTTGGACTACCTGAAAGCCATGTTCAAAAAAGAGCTTACACATCATCTTCCAAGAAGTTCCAGGGAAAACTGTCCTGATATTCTAGAAGCAGAAGGTAAGATAGTCATTAAATAAGACAGGGAGAAATTGAAGATTAGCGAGGGATTGGGCATGGCTGTGGGGGCAATCCATATGAAAAGGTATACAGAGGTGTTTGCCTTAGCAAGAACCATCTCTTTCTGTGAGGCAAGTAAAGGAGAAGACAAGTGATTGATGGGAAATGAAAAGGAGTCATAGTACCTTGGTGCAAAATTAAGAAAATTTCAGTACTGATATTTTTGAGACTTTCAACATTTTGTTTTTTCAATTCCCTCTTGATGCCCAAGGTAAATATATTGTTTGGAAAATTCAGGCCAGTTAGGAGAGAAACCTTAAGTTCATTCAGGCTGCTGTGCAGGTATTTTGAACAGACTTGTCCTTATATAGCTCCTAAAATGATACCATTAAGAGCCAAGACATTTAACTACTGACAAGCTAGCCCTATGTTTTAATCTGCATTCAAAGGGAGATAATCAAAATGGAGTGGAATAAAAAGAGGGGAAAAACCCAGTGAATAAGAAGGAAATAATGTAAAAAGAAAAACAAGAAAAGAGAGGAAAAATTTTTTTTCTTATCTAAAGTTAACTTGTGCCATATTTCAAACTCCAAAGTATAGTCAGACCTAGCACTGATGGCTGCTACCACAGTGTGCTAAAATTAAATGGCGATATAAAAATAAAAATATGATCTTGCCAGTACTATTGAAACGTATAAAACAAATAATGCCAGAATGCTTAAGATTTTATTCCCTTAAAATATGGTTTGGAAAAATTATTTGTAAGCACAAAGTTTGTTTTGCAACTTTTCAAGGTTAATCAAGTTGTCAGAAAGCAATTGCAAACACATGCACCTGTACCAAAAAGTACAAATGTGCAATCACAGCAGGAAAAGCAGAATTTTTTACACTTGGTTGGAAGGCATTTATCCAGAGAATTCTCAAGGAAAATGGTCTATGCCCTAGCTTGAGTTTGTAGTCATTTAAAAAGGGACTATGGTGTTTCTACATGTCATGTCTCCAGAGTTTTCTTGCAATTATTGCTTTGTTAACACATAAAATACACTTTGACATATAAGATAAATGTTTCTGTGTACATAGCTTATATGCATAAGTTATTTCCTTTTGTTTTATGCACATCTGTTCTTGTAATCTTTTAGAAAAAGAGCATAATTATTTTTAGTTCAATAGTTTCTAAATGTTCCCTTATATCTCTCTTTAGGGGTATAATCACTACTACATCAGACTTGAGTTGCAACCAATACATTTAAGGCACAATTGAAATTTCACTTGCCACTGAGATGTAACTTAGTTTTTCAAAATCAATTGAGTTTTGTATAAAATGAGTCAAGTACATTTTAGATACTCCTAAATTAACTGGACTATGTGGTAGTACATAATTTATTTAGGTACAATTCATTTGTCCTTGAAAGTGTCCATTTTCATACTTAAAATGAGAACTAACTAGAAAGAGTGTATGTACTTAAATTGTGCTTAGAGTGTGTGCCTATGTTCTCCAGGCAATTAAATTATGTGCAGAATTAATGAATTCCAATATTAAAACTTGTCTTACAAAGTAACATAGAGATAAAATACTATAATATTCTAGAATGAGAACTCAAAAAATAGTCTTAAAAGTAGGCTCATCTATGTTGTCACAAAAGTGGCCTAGCAATCAGGAAATAATAACTTATACAATATTCTAGGATTAGTATTCTAAAATTTTGCCTTAAAGTAGGATCATCTGTGTTACCTTCAACATTCCACTAGAAGTTGGAGGGAATCTGAAGTACAAATACAATGGAATCTTAATACAATAGCTGTCAAGTTTAATATCAAGAAGCTCCCTTAAGGGTGAGATTCCCATAATACAATGTAGGAAAGATTATTTATTATTTAGAATAAGATGTCAGAGGAGATTTAGAGATTGTCTAGTTAACTAGTCTAGCTCTACAAAAATGAAATGACTTGGCCAAGGTTAGACAACCCATTTTTGACTATTAAATATGGTAGTAAATACAATTCTTAAGTGGAGCATAATCAATAAATAAGTATTATGTGACTACCTTATGGCAGAAATCTGCTAGGCTCTAGAGACACAAAAACAATGAAAGAAAATAATGGAGCTTTCATTTTTGTGGAAAAGATAACATTTACATATATAAGTATATATACATATGTGTGTGTATGTATGTGTGCATATATATATATATATATATATATTGAACTAAAATAAAGAGAATACCTATAAAGTACTTAAATTTAAAAAGTAAATAATAAAAATAAGACAAATTAGGGAAGGAAGGTGCTGGGAAAGAGTGGAGGATCATGATTTTTTTCACAAGCAAAACCAATGCAGGCAAGATTATAAGGAAAGGAGAAAACTGTAGAAATTTTTTTAATAGCTTGTCTCTAATAAAGTCCTCTTTCTCAAATATTTAGAGAACTGAGTAAAATTTATAAGAATATAAGACATTCAACTACTGACAAATAGAGAAAGAATTAAATGGTCATGTTTGACACTTTCCAGTGTTTGAGGGACTATATCCTTGAAGAGGAATTAGACTTTTTTTTCTAACTTCAGAGGAAGGAAGTAGGAGGAATGGCTGAAGTTAGAAAAAGAAAATTAAGTTTAATGTAAGGATAAACTTAACAATTAGAATAATCTCACTTGTCTCAAGTGGTAGTGTTGTTTTCCTCACTAGAAGTTTTCAGTCAAAGATTAGATGGCCACTTTTCAGATATATTATAGAGTATTATATACCTGGTAGTCTGAACTAGATGACATCTAAAGAAAATGTCTATTCTGAGATTATTTTATTCTATATGGTGTGATCAAATGAGATAATATTTGTAAAAAATGTTTAGCACAGTGTCTGACAAATAATAAAAAAAAATAAGATACTATATAAAAACTTATTCCCTTTACCTGGTTGTATATTCCATATTTTACCCTTCCTATAGTATGCCTGGAAAGTCTTGGTGTTAAAGATATTGATTTTTGCAGCAACAAGCAGTTTGAGATCACTGAAATCACACTTAAGTTTTGCAAGAGTGATTCATTAAAATCTGCAGCTATTATTGTGGTTATTGGTGTTGTGTGATCAACTAGCATCTTCAAACATCATCATTTTGTAATGTGTCTATTAAAATCCTGACTAACTAAATAAGTTAAAAGTCATAGGTGGAGGGACAGATCTCTTTGAAAAATCTCTTAGATATAAAGCATTAGCAATCTGAGCTAATATACTTATCAAAGATTCTTTGGTATATTGAACATTGAGTGCCATTAGGAAAATAGCTGGCCTGGAAAAAAAAAAGATTAAAGGAAGGGATGATAAAATGGTAAATTAAGATTCTTTTGGGGGTTAGTTATTATAATAAATCCAGGGCACATATCCACCTTTTTGTGTACCTGCACTCCTTCCCTAATTAAAAGTGCTATATCAGAAACCTTTAGAAGTTCTTGGGTTGTAAGATGGTCAATCAGTCAAGCATTCAATAGGCATCTACTATGTTTAGGATTCTGAGGAAGGTTCTAAGTAGAAGAATATCTTTTAAGGCCTATCCTGTACATATGAGTATATACATGTCTTTTTGCATGTACTCACATCTATATATACATAAATATATTTCTATATCATTACACACATAAGTATATGCACATCTATGTGCATATGGATATATAGGAAAAAATTAAATGACACCATAGGAATTAAATAACAAAAATGGAGATGACAATGCAGTACAAAATAAAGAGGTAAAGGCATGAGCTATGAAAGTTGTGAATTCTAAACTAGAACAAACCTCTCAATGGAATTTAGATCTCCCATTTCCCAAAAGGGAAAACCAGATAACACTAAGGCCAGTTCTGGAGATTTATCCCCTTCTTCTTAAAAGGGAAGGAAACTAGAGAAAGACTATGTCTGTACAATTCAATAAACGTTTTTATTAATCAAGAAAGAAAAGAAAAATTTAACATGCTGCATTTAACATGTCCTACACTGAATAGGACACCAGGTAATAGATTGTGTGGGTTTATATACATTTTAAACAAAGTCAGTTAAGGAATTTTGGAGGGAAAGGTGGGCTTAGAAAGGAATGGGTCAGTGGATTCCATTCTCAAGGGGAAAGGGAATGAGGAAATCCAAGGGGTCAAGGATGTGGCCTTTGATACACAAATCAGAAAGCATCCTTGATAAGTTTTTCACAGTTCAAGGCCTGATTAGGAGATGTCTTGATAAGGAGATCTCTCAAAAACAGGATAATTTTGAGAGTCCCATAACCAGAGTTGGGGGGAAAGCTGAAGACAATAAGACCATAAACAGAATATGTTCATAGTCTTATTACTTGCAGTCAGGTAAGTCTTTAAAGAAAGGAATGTCTTGAAGGTCCATAAACTACCATCACCAAATCGTTCAGGATCTGCATCAAAGCTAACATGAATTTAATTGGCTTCAAAGTTACTCATTTTCCAGGTAGGTTTGCTCTAGTCCCTGCAAAGGATTGTTGATGTGTTTGCCAGTGCAGCAAGTACTCATAAGTTGTCCCAATTACCTAGATAATTGGGGGATTCAAGCAAATCAAGGTGTCCATTTTCACAGAGGATAATAAAATCATGGAAAATAAATCTGTACAAATGAAGAAGAGAGTTGTAAACTAGGTTGAGAGTCTTTACTGGAAGGTGTGGTTGAACAGGCTTCAGGAAATGTCAATCTATAAAGAAGGGGTGAGAGGGGCAAACAGAAATCAATTTGTAACCATTTTATAACTCCCCATGTAAACCTTTCCCAGAACACCATTTTTGAGCTCTGTGACTCTAGACAAACGATTTCAATCCTTTAAGCCTCAGGTCCTTTATCTGTAAAATAGAAATAGTAAAACGTTCTCAGTTGTCCCAATCCCAAACAGTTAGGGTGATTAGAGCAGGTTTCCTAAAGAAATCCAGAAGGTCAGTAGTGCCTAGAACAATATCCTTTTTATTATGGTCTGTTTTACCTCATTCAAGGGGGGAGGTTGTAGGCCTAAAACAAAGTAATGGAAGGGTGAGGGACAATAAATATGGTGGACCTTTGATCAATGTGGACAGAATAGTTTGGGGACAAAGGATATAGCTTCACCTCAGTTGCTGTGGAAATCTCAGTCTCTACTGTAAAGTTTCTTAACCTAGGGTCTAAAAAACTCTAAAAAGTCTGTGGATAAATTCAGGGTGTTTATAAACTTGGAAAAAGATATCATTATTTAAACACAATGTATTTCATTGATAATTCTATAAATTTAGTTTTATGGATTTAAAACCATTACTCTTAATTGATCCATAGGCTTCATTAGACTACCAAGGATTTCGATGACACACACATACAAAGTTAAGAACCCCTTCTCCAGAGTTTTAAGCACATTTGGCTTTAGTCTGGAGCTAGAAAAGATCAGTAATGACCCTTTGTGGAGAACGCCCTTAGAGATGGCATAGATATTTCTAAGATCTTGATACTTAATATGTTGGGATTTCTGGATGTTAGTCAATTTTTGTTTTTAATAAGCATGGAAAACCAATCCTACCTCCTCTCTTTACGTCCAGTTTCAAAGGGAGAAGAGCTAGTCTGGGGCCAAAATTGTCAAGTCTAATGTTTGACTTCATAGGCAATGAACCATTTCCAATAAGTCATGGCAAAGAGTTTATAGGGATGTTGAAATAAGAATGTGTACTGCAAGATTTTTACCTGAGGGCATGGGGATCAAGAAACTAGGGAAGGAATCTCACAATTTTGCAGTATTCTGTCAAAAAATGATTTATTGCTATTTTATCTACTTACCTCTCAGGCTGTTTCTAAAGCACTATATAAATGTAGACTATGTTATAAAATACCATGAAAATCTTAAAGCTCAATATAAATGCTAGATATTATTTTTAAAGTGTCTACCATGCACAATTCAGTGAACTTCAAAGATGAAACATCATATTCGCTCAAATAGTTTTCAGTCTAATGTAGTAGATTTATAATCTAGTTGGTAGATTATAATTTACATAAAAAATAATACATATTATAATGTAATGGGTGCAGAGAAGGGGTACAGTCAATGCTCTTATGGTTTTGAAAAGGGAGATCACATCTAACTGGAAGTAGGATGGTAGCAAAGATGACTTTTAAGGAAAGAGAAGGATGTCAAAGAGCAAAGGAGGGGAATAGACTTTTTTATCAGAACATAGTACATTTGTCTCAGATTACTGACCTAGAAGGTAGAGAGTTGGACACACACAAAGATGAGGAAAGATAAATATAATCATCTTTTTTAAGTCTATTTTCCTTAAAAATATAAAGATAAAAAGTTTGTATTTATCTTAAATGTTTCTTTTCTTTTCTTTTCCCATCACTGATACAAAAGCCTTCTCCCCTCTTACTTAAAATGGCTTCCCTTTCAGTGAGGGAGTGAAAGGGTTTGGCACAATATGGATCAATCATTTTCAATCTAAAATTTCCAATATCTGGTATTTCCATAATTGAAAGATGCCCCATTCTAAAGAGCGCCCTTCCAATTTCCTACAATCTTAATTTAGTCAAAGTTTACAGATCTTGAAATCTGGGTTTTCTCAAATATTGGCAAAAGAAACTGCACTTATAAAAGGTGTGGAGGAAAGAAAGGCAGAATGTATAAAAGAAAATGACAGTTTATCTAGTTTGTCAGTAATAAAGAGTATGTGAAATGGAAACCATGTTCAGAATAGAAGTGGGGGTGTGGGTGGTCCAATATAGACAACAGGTATTTTGAGCCTGAAGAAGAGAAGAAAAGGGGAGATCAGAAAGATAGCTGTATTCAACCTTATTCAGATTCTCATGTGGAAAAAGTGTTAGACTTATTCTGCTTGTGATAGATGGCTAAATTAGGAATGAATTGTGGCAATTTCAGAAAGGCAAATCCTAATTTCAAAATAAGAAAACTACCCCCAAATTAGATCTTATTAAAAATAGAAAAGACTGTAATACAAGATTAGTTTCTTATTATTATGGTTCATCAAAAGAAGGTAGAAGCCTGTTTCTTGGGGTATTCAGGTGAATTCTGTTCAGATGACTTCTGAGATGTTATAACTGAGAGATTTTCCTATATGTGCATCTCTCCTTGTATTTATGCATATATAAACATATTACATGTAAATATGTAAACAATCAAATGAGACCAAATGAGATAATTGTAAAGCACTTAACACTGTATCTGGCTTATTATGACATTATAACAAATGTTAATCATTAGCTATTATTAAACACATATGCACTTATTAAATGTCGGCAGCATATATGGATGTGTTTGTATACATATGTACAAATATTCCTTGGTATATGTGTCCTGATCTTGTAATTTCATTATATTGAGCTGAAATTCCAGGGGAATGACCATGGAGAGAAGGAGATCTAAACCTTATTTTGGCTTGCCAAAAGACATGTAATTCCAGAGACTTATTTGCACAGTTCTAACCCCAGAAGAAATGTAAAATACCTACTCAGAAGTCTTGCAAATTGCATAATGCCATGTTTTCGTTAACTTGTTTTTGTTATCTTGTCAACCATATCACACACCCCTCCCAAAAAGATATAACAGAAATTATTATTCTGGAAGCTAGGTGGTACCACTAAGCATGGAACTAGGAAGACCTGAGGTCAAATCCTGTCCCAGACACTTATTGGCCATGTAACCCTGAATAAATCACTTAATATTTGACTACCTCTTTTTTTAACTGTAAAATGGCCATAAAAATGTCACCTAACTACCCAGGATTATTATAAAGATCAAATGAGATATATTTATAAAACCCTTAGCACAGTGCCTAGCATGTAATAGGCACTTAATAAATGCTTGTTTCCTTCTTTCCTTATAATTTATACTGTTGTTTCTTTAAGTTTTTGTGTAAAACTGTGTGTTTGTCTAAAGGTGTGTGTGTGTGTGTAAATAAATTGAAGAATATGCATAAATATCTTTTTACATCTCCTACTTGGGAACACTCTAACTATGAACCAAAATCTAAGTTTTAAGCACTTTTATTTTGGGTGGAAATATAAAAAGACAGAAGGGCCTGACCTCTTTCTTTAGAAGTCAAGTTTGTGGCAGCTAGGTGGCACAGTGGATAGAGCACCGGCCCTGGAGTCAGGAGGACCTGAGTTCAAATCTGGCCTAAGACACTTAACACTTACTAGCTGTGTGACCCTAGGCAAATCACTTAACCCCAATTGCCTCACCAAAAAAAAAAAAAAAAAAAAAAGCTCGCCTGAGCCAAGATGGCAGAGGAAAGGCTGTGACTTTCCCCACTCCCAACAAATCCATCCACATACCTCTAAAAACAATGCCATAAGACCACTCTTGGAGGAGCATAACCCACATAAGAACAGAGTGAGACTCTTTTCCAGGCAAAAACAGCTTAAATAGGTGACCTGTTCACCTGTTCAGCCTGAGAGAGGAGCGCAACAGGACCAGCCTCAGAGAGGCAGTGCCCCCAGCCTTGGAATCTTCAGCTGCTTCTTCTGAAGCATGGCTTCCAGACTGGTGAGGGGGTCCAGCAGTTGCGGAGGAATAGCTGCGGTCCCTGCTGGAATTGGAGCAAGGAACCCATATTCGGATCCAGCAAGCAATTTCAAGTGACAGCCATCCAGTGGGGGGAGGGGCACAGACACTCCAAGCTTCCGACCATAGAGAACCAAATTTCAATCAGATTTCTGTTCCTGTGTCAAAGAGAAAGCAGGCTGTGGCTATTCAAAGGCCAGGCAGGCTGAGAATAAGCCCAATCACCTCCTGGGCCATGCTGTAGCTCAGAAGTCAAGCTCCCCAAGAATTAAACTTAATCTACTTTATGTTCCAGAGTTGAGAAGGGCCCCTTCCCATAGAGGAAAAGGGGATATGCTCCAGTCCCACCTCCCAACCCAACAATGGTTACTATTGTTATATACATAAATATGCATACATATATATGTAAGTATAAATATATATAATTATAAATAAATAAATATATATATATATATATATATATATATATATATATATATATATATATATAAGCAGTGGTCCTATAGATGAAAGATTAAAAAGAAAGAGTCCAATAATGAGGGCCTATATTTAGGTAAATACTATGTGAATGAAGAGGAGATAGGTAACAAATGTCAAAGAGGTACTTATTAGCTAGGGGTGGAATGGGAAGTGTCTTGGAGAATTCAGAGTCATACCCACACCATAGTGAGTCTTCAAAGTAATCTTTTTTTTCAATCCTAAATATATATTTATATTACTCTACCATTGTTTGGCTTCCCAAGTACCATATGTATATACATAAATATGTAATTTGTATGTGTGCATATAATATATAGTACTTTGAATTTCAAGTGTGTTACATTAATTTAAAGTTAATCCATATCATAGATCAGCACAGCAGAATTTCAGCCCAGAGCTGTTAAAATATTTACTGTGCATTGTGCTTAAACTCTAGAATGGCCCAAAACATGATATAATTTCAAGGGATTGAATAAGAGTCCTAGGGATGTCACTAAAACACTTCTAAGTATAAGCCCACGAGTTCCTTTACTACAAAATTTAGCATGGGTACTCAAGACCCAGACGTCTACTTAATATCCATACTTAGAAAATAAACATCCTTCTGGTAGCTAGGAAACTATACTTAAGAATTTCATGTCATTGCTGCTGCTGGTGCTACTGCTGTCCCCCCTCCCCCCAGTAAAATCATCACAAGACTTCTGCCAAGTGCCTGAAATTGGCAGGCCTTCCTCAGATAGAATTCCACCTTAGAGCTTTACTGTCATTGTCTTTGAAAGATGCTGTCATTGCTGTAACAATTGCTCCATTTTTAATTTTTAGCCAGGACAGAAATAATAGGAAAAACAGCAACAACGAAAGTCCTATTTATTTTAGCAGTAATTTACAAACAAAAGCTATCTCCCTTCATTTATGTTTTTAGGCATAACAACTGTGGTATTTTATGACACTAGTTATTTATTTCTCAGTACTGTGAATACCTAGTGTGATTAGAAGAATTGGCTAGGTGTAGTGTCTACAAAAATTACGTCTCTTGCAGTGATCTTAATTAGCTTCCATTGGTTGTTAACAGTGAATCTCATTGTTGCTTAATTGCCTGTTATTTTCTCCTGGGCTATCTATTTCATTATCAGGGAAGCAAACTGACACTATTCTTGTCTAAACATAATCCAAAACCTTTTGTTTCACAGATTTTACCTCCTCTTAAATGAAGTGTTTTTGAGAATATTTAGATTGTAAAGCTCCTTCCTAAATGCAGACATTGTTTCAGATATCTTTGTTTCCTCCATAGTACCTGCCAGAGTGACTTTTCACTTACTAGATGCTCAACATATATTTGTTGGTCAGATGTAGGAATGGAGGGATTCTTGAATGAAGAAGTCTTGTTAAATAAAATTGTACTCCAGGTTAAAGCCTGTAATCTCAAAAATTTGCTGTATTCAATGACAATGTTCTCTTTGACATCTTTATGCTTGATGCATCCTTTAGAAGAGACATTCTAAACAGAATTCCAACTTACATTTCTGTGCTTTTGAACTGTCTGCACATATGTCTTTCTCCCTCCTGCTCTCATACCTGGAATATACTGTCTCCTCAAACACACCTCTTAAAAATCATTTTCTTTAAAGCTCAAATCAAATGTGAACTCTCACATTAGGCCCATCTCTGGTTTCTAATCCCAATATCCCTTCTAAAAGGAGGTTGTATTTATTTTGTTTGTATGTTCTTATATTTGTTAATGTTTCCTGCTTTGATAGAATGCTAATTACTTGAGGGCAGGACCTTCCTTGAATCAGGGTTTTAATTTTTTGTATCCCTTGTATAGAGTCTGGTATAGAGAGAGTGATCAATACATGTTTGTTTATTGATTGTTTTTTAATAGATCTACTTTCTGTATTGAATCACAAATCTAGAGCTGAAATGGACCTCTGAGTCTCCCAAGTCCAATTCCTTTATTTTAATAATGTGGAAACTGACGTTGAGAGAGGTTAGTAATTTATCCCGCATCACACAGATATAATAAGTATTTGCAGGAAAAAAAAATTTAGTAAGTATTTTCAGGATTTGAACCCAGACTGTCCTTATATTAAGCATAACTCTGTCTCTCTTCCATCCATTAGTCATCACAGCATTGCTTATTTTCACATCTACCAAAGAAAGGAAATCTCTTTGTTGAGTCTCTTATATCTTAAAATCTGCTCAGATATCAAGCCCCTGGGATTTTTAGATCCTGATCATAGTGGGCAGTCAAAGATGAATTCCACAAAATAACTAGTTTTCTTTGAGAAAGAGAACTATCAGCCCTTGGCCTATAGGGAATTCTTCACTAAGTAGTACTACTTTATCAAAAACAACTTTTATTAATGAAAACATAATACTTAACAATTAGCCTAAATATATAAGGCATACAAACATTTCTATAAAGATTATTATAATGAATTATAATCAGTACCTGTTCCATACCCAAAGCTGGCTCCTTAGGCATGAGAGGATATGGAATTATCAGCTCCTAGAGAAAACACTAAGAGAGCTCTGTTATAAAATTCTCTTCTAGTTCAGTGAAAATCCAAGAAAACAAGGAAAACTGGGCCATGATAATTCATTGTAGTTCAACCAATGTGTTTCCATATTCTTAGGTCAGAAAAGAGAAAAAGTAGGAGCTGGGGTCCCAGGCTTCTACTCCTTCAGCAGCATCTTATCAAACCAGTTCACAGACTTCCAGTCATATGTTCTACAGTCAGAATATAAGTCTTAAGCTCAAAATTCTATGTTACCAAATGATGAAATAGCTTTCTCCTTTAAGGACTGTCAGTGAAAGTAATCTGGTAGGAATAAAGAAAATGTGAAATCCATTATTACATAAACAGAATATTTCTGTTAGTCTACATGATTCCTTGAAGAAAAGATGATTTTATCAGGTTACTACTCCATCTGCCAAGGCAGAGTTACCACTTTATTATTATTACTCATTAAGGAACAAACATGTATTGTGAGGAACATCATGGGAATGGGATGGATTATTGGGCTGCCCTTTTATATAGCTAAAATATATCAGCTGTTAACCATGATATTGAAAGGAATATTTTACCTCCTGGAGGCAAATCAGTAAGTTATTAGAGGGGAAGCTAGGTGGTGCAGTGGATAAAGCACCGGCCCTGTGTTCAGGAGGACCTGAGTTCAAATCTGACCTCAAACACACACACACAAAGTTATTAGTCATCATGACATTGCTAAGGAAAAGTAGAGAGCTGAGACCATCTTATACCATACCTTCCTTAATACTATCTATCCAGGACTATACCATCCAATACTTAGACTATCTCTGCTCTTTCAGGCCTATTTTAATCTTATCTATCCTTCAAGTCCCACTTACAATCCCACCTATTTGCCTAAGCTTTTCCCAAATCTATCCCTTCTTTAAATTCATATTGTATTTACTAGCACTTACCTGTGTCTGGTTCATAGATACCTAATAAATGTTTTTGGTTTTAGTTTTATTTGGTGAGGTAATGGGTTAAGTGACTTGCCCAGGGTCACACATCTAGTTAGTGTCAAGTGTCTGAGGCCGGATTTGAACTCAGATCTTCCTGAATCCAGGGCCAGTGCTCTATCCACTGTGCCATCTAGCTGCACCCTAATAAATGTTTAATGACTGACTGACCACCTGTCTTTCACCATTTGGTACACACGCACACACACACACACACACACACACGTATATCTAACATATATATGTCTGAATTTATATATGCATGTTAGTCTTGTTTCTCTCATCCAATTTTAAAACCCTTGTTGGAAGAGAGTATATTTTATATTTCCTTTATACTTACCTCAACACTTAAGGCAAGATGGCTAAATCAGTGAATTTGATTAAACCTAGCTCTAGTTTGTTCCAAAAGAACAGAAAAAATGTTCTAAATAAAGTAAAAACTGCTACCAGGAAATACAGAGAAAATAAAGAAATGCTCATGGGAAAATCTCACAGGTTAGTTAGTAGGATAACCAGAAAGAGCTAAACAAAAAAGGGGGTCAAAGAATAATCTATAAATACTATAGAGTGAAAGAAAGCAAACAGGAATTTCCAGAATTAAAAAAAAATCTATTAAGTTTTTGTTTTAACATTGCAAAATAAAACAATAACAACAATAAGAATACTAAGCAAGTCAAGCCCGAAAGAAAGAACTTCTAGAATACTTTAGAAGCTCTGTGGAAGAATTAAACACCTCTATATATTGGAAAAATATTTAACTAAAGAAGAATATAAAAATGTCCAACATGAGAATTGATAGCTTGGAATTGATGGTGAAATACCATGGTAAAGGAGACCATTCAACTGAAAGGCTTCATCTGAAACCTTTATTCATTTATTGATGGGGAAGAAAACCACAAAGATGTCCTAATGTAACGCTGTTCCCTCTCATTCCTAAAAAAATCCATTCTGTGTTGAGCACAGGTAGTGTTTGTTGAATATTTATAATAAGGCAAGTATAACTTGGGCACATTCCAATCTATCTCTTATAAAGGCCAAGTCATTCACTCCATATACAAATTAATATATTCTCTCATTACAGATTCATATGTCTTGTAGCAATTTCATCTTCCTTGGTCCTGATTTCAAATCTCCTCTCAAGTTGTTTATTTGATGTAGCTACTCTCTTTCCTTTCTACATTAAGCTAGCTTCTTAGTCATACCTTTTCAGTAGTTATATTCCTAGGATAAAATTATATCAAGCCACTTCATTTGA
Source organism: Dromiciops gliroides (assembly GCF_019393635.1). NCBI lineage: Eukaryota > Metazoa > Chordata > Mammalia > Microbiotheria > Microbiotheriidae > Dromiciops > Dromiciops gliroides. The sequence continues at coordinate 135,037,600 of NC_057863.1, read as the reverse complement.
GTTCTATCCCCAAGAGCCAACAGATTTCCTCAACTCATCAAAAATATGCAAAGATTTCTATACTCTCGGATGGCATATTGCAGACTCACCCACATGACACTTTTTCCAAGGTCTTTATTTTCTCCCAGGATCATGTATCATCTGAGATCCAGCATGAGTCTGGGGATTTAAATCTTGACATCTCTATTCAGACCATCTTTAAGGACAAGGAAGTCTTGTGTTAAAGAACCCATTCAGTCCTCTCCCTACTAACAATTAGAGTGAAATGGGATACCTGAGGAGATAATGAATTATTCACTACTAGGATTCCTCAGGAGAAAGTTGTATTGTAGAGGACATTGTCTGCAGGTTTTGGTTAAGCTAGGTGACTTCTCTGGTTCCTTCTAACTTATAATTTTTAATATATAAATTACATTGCAGCTTCTCTCAGGAATAGAGTTACATGGAGATTCAAACAAGGCCACTAATACCCAATAAGCTTGGATAAAACAGTAATTAACTGACATTAAGGAATGAGTAATTATAATTAAGTGTATTTTATTATGCAGACTGTGTATTTATATTTTTAAATGTTAAAATCTTTTCTATTTAAAAACTACAAAGATATGTGGGTAGATTTTCATTTTTCCAGGAAATAAGAGTGAAAACTAATGTAAGAATACTCAATATTTTCCCCTATAATAATTGTTTACCATGCTCCATTTAAAAAAAAAATTGATAATGCCAAGTCCTAGCAATAGTAGCAAAATAATTCATTAAAGCTTAAGTAACTAAAGAAATTTGAGGCATAAAAAATAAACATGAGTAGATTAAAACCGTAATCACACAAAATATTAGTACTTTAATCAGTACTTAGCTTATTTTTTTAAAAGGCAAAGGAACAAGGATGATTGAGGAAAAACTATTTAAGTCTAATCAGACCAAAACGAATAAAGCCTAGTTGTTTGTTCTTTCAATGGAAGGAAACAAGGTTCTTTAGGTATCTTATACACACATATCCAAAACAGAATTAATTATTTCTTCACCCCAACAATATTTCTCTTCTAAATTTCTCTATTTCTTTTGAGAATATTGCCATCTCTCTAGACAACCAGATTCACAATCTCCATGTCCTCATTAACTTTCATTTATCCTCAACTCATGTATCTACTTAAGTTGCCTAGCATTATAATTTCTATCTCCACATAATTTGACATCCATCACCTTCTCTCTAAACTCATACAACCATCACAGAAGTTCAGTGTCATGTCACTTGTCATCTGAACTATTACAAAAGCCTCCTATTAATCTTCCTGCCTCAAATACCTCTAGAATCCAGTTGTGCACACGGGTACTAGAATTATTTTTTTTAAATTCCTTTGCATCATTATGCAAGTGACAAAAAAATCCACATATTCCTATATAAAGAATAGTCTGGGAAAGACTGAATATGAAGCTATATATCTTCACTATATGTTGCTTGACATTCGGATATATTTCAAGTTTAAAATGGTAGTTCCAATACTTGGCTTATCTGTGTCCTCTCTCCCAAATTTCCTTCTGATCTCTTTTGTGAATTTTTAAAAATAATTCATGAAATTTCCCTTTTTTGTTTCTTTCCTTGGTGAGGGGCATATCACTATCATTATCAACCCAACCATCCCCTTCCAATAAAATAAACAGAACAATTAAAAATAAATGAAACGTGTTCCTTGTTACAAAATGGGAGTCTCATAAACAAAATGTACACATTTTCTTGGTCCAAAAATGTATGTCTTACTTTGCATCCATCATTCATCACATTTCAAATAGGAAATGTTTCATTTGTCTTCTGAGGTCCAGGCTCATCACTGAATCATAGATCTTAAGTGTTTCATAACTGTTTCTTTTAAATGTTAATATACTCATTGTATAAATTGTTTGCCTGGTTGTACTCATTTCAGTCTACATCAACTCAAATAAGTCTTCCCAGATTTCTCTGAATCCATCCATTTCAGAATTTATTATAGCACAATAATATTCTAGAACTTTCATGTACCATTATTTGTTCTTCTATTTACCCACTTCATTGACCCCAACTTTATTTCCATTTCATTACAATAACAAAAAGTGCTATTACAGAACCAAAAGAACATTGTCCACAGTATCAGCAACATTGTGTGATGATCAGCTTTGATAGACTTAACTCTTCTCAACAATACAAAGACTCATGAAGGAAAATCTCCACATACAGAAAAAAAGAAAGATGGAGTCAGAATGCAGATTGAAACATACTATTTTCATTTTTGTTGTTGCTTTTTTTCTTGTTCTTGTTTCTTGTTTCTTGGTTTTTTTTTTTCATTTGACTTTTATCTTACAACATGACTAATGTGGAAATATGTTTAACATGATCGTAATGTATAACCTTATGATGTATAACCAAGACTAGATGGTCTCAGAAGGTGGGAGGCAAAGGAGGATGGGAAAAATAATTAGGACTCAAAATCTGACAAAAGTGAGTATTGAAAACTATCTTTGCATGTAATTTGAAAAAAAAATAAATCTCTGGTAAAATGTAGAAAAAAGTGGTTACAAATAGTTCTGGGCATGAGTCCCTTCACAATTAGATCTCTTTGGAACATGAGTCAATCATATTTTTAGGGAAAAAAAGGAAGTGTTCTCTTTATTGACTTTGGTGGTAACATTCCAAATTATTCCATCAACTGCATTAATATATTTATCCTCTCATATCCCCTCCAACAATTTCCATTTTCCTTTTTTTTTTTGATAATCTGATAAGTGTGAGGTAGAATCTCAAAGTTTTTTGAATTTTAATTCCTTTATTAGTGATTTGGAGTATTTTTGTAAAAAGATGGTCATTTAAGTCTTGGGGTTTTATTTTCCTTGAAAAATGCCTTTTCATACAATTTTATTATTTTATCTGTTAGAGAATGAGTTTTTTTATATAGATGTATTTTATATATTGTATTACTTTTATTTTTGTATATGTATATGTACATGTACATGTATACATTTACATGAATGTGTATGTATATATACACACACACATACTCACATCCACTGGTATATATAAACTCTTCAGTGTTATAGATACACATCAATCAATATTTATTAAGCACCTACTATTTGCTAGATAATGTGCTAAGCAACCTGGGAATATCAAAAAGAAGCAAAAGACAATTATTGACTTCAAGGAGCTCATGATCTAATGCAATATTGCAAGTCATCTCCCTCCATTAGATCATGAGCTCCTTGAAGTCAATATATATATATATGTGTGTGTGTGTGTGTGTGTGTGTATACATATATGTATATGTGTGTGTGTATGTATATATACATATATGTATGTATGTGTGTATGTATATATATACATATATGTATATATGTGTGTGTGTGTGTGTATATATATATATAAAGCTTCTTGTAGAAGATGGGATTTTTAGTTGGTACTCAAAAGAAGACAGGGAGGTCAGAACCTAGAATTGAGGAGAGGGAGCATTCCACACATGGGGGACAGCCAGAGGGAATATCCTTAGCTAAGAGATGGAATGACTACCTGTTAGTGGAACTTCGAGGGGCCAAAGTCACTTGATTGAATAGTATGTGTAGGGGAGTAAAGTATAAGAAGACTGATAAAGTAGGAAGGGGATAGATTATAAAAAGTTTTAAATGCCATTTAGAGCATTTTGTATTTATTCCTGGAGGTAAATAAGCACTAGGATTTGAGTAAGGGAGTGACATGATTGGACCTGTGTTTTAGGAATATCACTTCAGTAACTGAATGGAGGATGTGTTGGAGAAAAAGAAACGAGGTAGGCCAACTCACCAGAAGGCTATTGCAGTAATGAAGTGACAAAGGCGTCATCAGAGTGGGGCAGTATTAGAGAGAAAAGGGCATATTCAAGAGATGTTGAAAAGGTAAAATTGACAGGCTCTGGCAATAGTTTGGATGGAGACGGGGAAGGGTGGCAAGGGACAGTAAAAATTCCAGGATGCCTCCGAGATTGCAAGCCTGAGGGCCCAGGGTGTGCTCTCTCCAGTAATAAGGAAAGTAGGAAGTGGGAAACACTTAGAGGAAAAGATAATGGGTTCTGTTTTGGACATAGAATTTAAGATGTTAACTGGACATCCAATTCTAGATGTCTGAAAGGCAGTTAGAGACGTAAGACTGGGGGTAAACAGAGAGGTTGGGGCAAGAAAGGGAGATTTGAGAATCATAAGAATTAATATGTTAATTAAATCCCTGAGAGTTGAGATCACCAAGTGAAGTAGTATTGACTGTGAGACCTTTGCCAAAGAAATTTGCTGCAAAGATATTTTTCCCTTTTGACTATTTCCCTGCTAGTTCTAACTGCATCAATTCCATATGTGCAAAAGGTTTTCAATTTTATATAATCAAAACTGCATTTAATTTCCTGTGATCTTACCTATACCTTAATTGATCAAGTACTCTTCCACTAGCCACTCTTATTTAGGATCTCTTTCAACTGATTCTCTAATTTATTTCTTATATAACCTTAGAGAATGTATATATTTGGAGAATACTGACATAATTTCCTTCAGATTGGCTCCCAGCCTTCCTAATGGTTTTTAGGGTTTTTTGGTTTTTGGTTTTTTTGAAAAATGAATCCTATCTCTGATATTTGAAGTCTTGGTTTTGTAAGGGGCTGAAATCCTAGCTATACTGTCTAAAATATCTAATGAGTGGTTACCAATAAATTATAGGCTTTAACAAGAGTTGAGAATTTTAAATATTTATTAAAAAGCATTAGCATCTAATGATCAGAGAGAAAGGCAAAAATCTAATTATTTCTAAGAGACCCCATCATCTGGCCTGCCATGGTGAGGTCAGGAACAAAAAGAACCAACACTTACTTCTTCATCCCAAAAACCACTTGATTGACAGTACCAACAAGCAAACGTCACTTCCTGCCACCAAGGAAAGGCCACATGGCTTGCCATCAGATGCCTTCTCCTAATTGTGGAGCTTTCCAATTACAGTAACTCTCCAGCAGATGGCGTCACTCCAATTGTTACAGTTTTCATCTATCACTGTGCTATAATCAAATGCTTCTGGGTCTTCTTTCCCTAATATATTACAATTATCTTTTTTCCCTATTTTTAAACTAGTACCAAATACATTTAATGATTATTGTTTTGTAGTATGGCATGAATTCTAGCATTGCTAAGTATTATTCATTCTCTTATCATGTTTCTTGTTCCTTTTGGATTTTTTGGAGGGTGAGGTGGGGCAATGAGAGTTAAATGACTTGCCCAGGGTCACACAGTTAGTACGTGTCAAGTGCCTAAAGGCCAGATTTGAACTCAGGTCCTCCTGAATCCAGGCCTGTGCTTTATCCACTGTGCCACCTAGCCATCCCTATCTACCTAGCTGCCCCCTCCTTTTGGATTTTTAACTTCTTTTCCTCCTGATAAATTTTATGTTTTTCTAGTTTTAGAAAGTAAATTAACATCAGATTAGCTGTTGCAAATATATTTACTTTAAAAACATAGCAAAAACAAATATCTACCCTTCCTTAACACCTCAGATACATACTACTATACTACCTTAGTACCTAGGTCTCTGGGGGAGTAAGCTTGAAACTTTTCTCAGTTCCTGACTAGCACTGGTCCTACCAAGTTTATATTCAGATTCTGCACGACTATTGAATGAACCTGCTCCTTAATTTGGGCTAAGGCTCCAGAAGGTCATATCCAAAGGAACTTTTTGCCCTTCATGGCAACAATGCTGAGGAAGTTGTGCAAGATGGATTCTGAAATGCTAGGTGCTAAGGAGCCCTTTGGATATTTCAAACTCACAAGGTCACATACCCTATTCCCTTCACAGGTCATTACCAAGAGCACAGGACTTTTCTGAATAGCTAGTCAACCCGTTAAAAAGCCAGCCTCCTTTTCACCCTGTGCTTAGTTGACTAAAGAGGATATTTGAACCCTCTGTAGTCTTTCCAAAGCACTTCCAAGCTACTACAATGTCTCCACACATGAAGATGTCAGATGTGATTAGAAACATTCTCTACGTACACCAGACCTCCATTATATCACCTCTGTATAATAAATACAAAGTAAATACAAGGTAGATAGTTATATGGGAGTTAGGGAAGGGATTCACTAGCAGTTAGGCGAAACATAAAAGTCTTCCACGTACAAAAGGTTGCTTGAGATGGATACTGAAGAAAGTAGGAATTCTATGAGGAAGAGGTGAGGAGGGAATGCATTTTAAGCATGTGGAATTGTAGGAACCAGAAGTGGTACATAAAGAATAAAAATAACCATATGTAAGAACAGAAAGAATTTAGAGTATATTGAATGAAATGATGTGTAATGAAGCTCCAACAATAAGTTGGGATGAGATTACAAAAGGTTTTAAAATAAGAAAACAATAAAACATATGTTGATCCTATAGGCAGTCAGGAACCAGTGTTTTTTGAAATAGTGGAGGGATGTTGTCAGAGCTATGCATAAGGGAAATCTTTACTCTTTGGGTCTTGCCATATGCCTAAGCAGTCCAATGTTTCCCAGATGCCTTGAGTATGAAAAACTCCAACATGATAAGATATTGGCAGTGAAGATATACTTTCTACCTCTGATGTTTACTACATTTGTGACTCTGAGAAAGTCACTTAACAGCCATAAGCTTTAATTTCTTTATCTGTCAAAAGAGAAGTTTGGACTAGAGATAGTCTCTATATCTATATATAATAGATAGGTCTATTCTAGGTCTACATCTCTGCTCTTGTGATTCTGTGTCTATCAAATAACTGAAAGGGGGAAGAATAATGACAAAAAACTAGCATAAATTCAGTAATGTATTTAAATGAATTTGATTATTCACAAATCCTGATTACAATAGAAAAACAGGAATACATGAAAATTTGAGGTATATTATTTCTTTTGTTAGTAGATATCTTGAAATAACTCCATATGTATCCAGGCTATATGGTTAGGACTCATTGACTCTAAGTTTGAAAATCACTGGATTTGCCCTCTTGTCTGCAAGGCTGTCAGGAAAAGCTTGTCAGATTCCTTGCAGAAATATAATCACTTCTTCAATACAACAGGAATTTATTAATCTCCTAGTGTGTTGATGGCATTGTGCTAAGGTCTATTAATATAACTGAAAAGAAGAGAAGGGAAGAAAACAAAACAAAAGAAAAGCATTTTTGCCCTTACGAAGCATAAATTCTCACAGAAGTAGACATTGGAGAAGGGATAACATAACTGAATTAAATGAATGAAAAAGCATGCAAATAGGAAAATAAGACAGTCTTCATTCTCAAGGATCTCACATTATATAGCAGGAGACAAACCATTGGTAGTTCCAGCTTCAAGCCAGATGGAAAAGGCCAGTGGACTTTCAGGAGCCAAAAAAAAGTAAATTGTAATCCATCCTCATTAACACCATTTCCACTGATAAAACCTTATTTGATTCTACTGTCAAATTATTTGGTGGTGCCAAAAACTTTGGCATTAAGATCTTTCTTTTTTGGGTCTTTAGTACCTGTGGCTCATGAGGAGATAGGGCTACAGTATCTGACAAAGCAGTTGTGAGATTGAATCAAGGATGCACGGGTAAATGTTTAACAATTGGTTCTCACAAAAAAAAAATATTCCTGATATACTTTTAAGTTTAATTTGCATTATTAACATCTTTCTCCATTATTTCCTAAGTTTATACAATCAACAAAACAATAAATTAAGACCTGATTTGTAACATTTTTGCATTTGTAGGATAAAACTACTCACACTGAAAGTTTAAACTATCAGCTTTCCCTCTTTGAACTGATTCCAGTGCATAGATGGGTTGAATCTCTACAAAGGTTCCTTCCAGAGGATGGTTAGATGCAGAGGGGAGAGGAAGGAGAAGTAGTATGGGATAATATAGGGCTTTCTTTTTTATTTTATTTTATTTCTTTTTTTTGTGGGGCAATGAGGGTTAAGTGACTTGCCCAGAGTCACATAGTTAGTAAGTATCAAGTGTCTGAGGCTGGATTTGAACTCAGGTCCTCCTGAATCCAGAGCCGGTGCTTTATCCACTGTGCCACCTAGCTGCCCCTGGTCCTGGGCTTTCTCTACTGGGATCTAGGGGGAACTGGCAATCATAGTGGTCAAAGTGGTTAGTGCAGTTTAACCATGACTGTCAAATGTTGCCTCCTTTTTCTCCTTCAGGGTACTTTGCTATTCCTATTAGTCTCTTATTATTGGTAGAGGTGGTTTGTAAGGGATTTGGGGAGCCATCTCTATAACTATTGCTCCCCTAGTAAATGACTACTTGACCAGGCTGGAAGTAGACTTGGTGGCGTAAGGAACCCTCATATTCCTAGTAGTCCTGAGGCTTTTCTGTCATATTATAGCACTTGGTGAACAGTTGGTGGTGGTAATTGGAGAAGTGTCTGGAAAGTTGTTTCCAGTAAGCATAGGAGGAGAATTCTGCAGTATAACACATAAACTCATAAATATACAAATGATTATTTGAGAAAGGAGAAAGCATTATGAACAATGGAGATCTTGACGCTCTGCCTATGACGTTATAGTGAACTACTGACTAAGGAACCCTGTACATAAAGGAAATGAAGCCCAATAGTTTCATTGTTAGGGTGATAATTTAAAATTGAAAAATTAATAATTTTAAGGAATAGAGGTATAGTTATTTATTAACAGGATAAGCATTATTTTTCAAAACTGCAATTTCAAAAAGGAATTGCAACTTTGAAATATAATATGAAAAAATAGATACAGAATATAATTTTATTCTTAAGTGAAGATTAAATGATGGGCTAAAAATTTTTTTAAAAATATGTTTTATAAAATATTCAAAACAGAAAATGATAAGGTAAATATATATTTCATAACTTAGACTGTTCCACATAACTAAACAACAAAGTCATAAATAAATAAGAAGCTAATTTCCACTCATGCAATGTGATTTTACAGAAATACACCATTCAGTGATAAAATATATGTTTACCTAATACTATTATCTCCCTTTTGCTCTTTGCCAATAGTCTTTTGACCATTTAACAAATAAAACAATGACATAGCACAATTCTCAGTATAGACTAGAAAATGAAATCTGAAATTTAGGACTATATTGCTTTTGTTATATTTTATACTTACTATTTGACTGTACTATTTTTTAGATGACATGAATGGAATTGTGGGCCTTTCTATCCTAAAGATAATTAGACTTATTCCTGAAACTAAAGTCCTCAGAAATTACTTAAGAGCTCTGATTCCAAGATCAGCCTCCTTCTACAGTCTTATACAATTCTTATACAATCTACCTTGAAAGAGGATCTCCCTTCCCCTCCCTCTTGCATTTGTGGTACAGCTTTGCATATTACTTACATTGAATGACAAGAATTGGACTCTACCATCCCCCCTTCCGCCCCTATGGCATCACTCTTCCTACTTGTCCAACCCATTTCCACTTTCCACAAAAAGCTCTCAAATTCTGGCATAAGTCAGGTGAAGTCCAAAAGGCTTGTTTCTAGATTTTTATTAGAAGGAGTAAGGATCTGTTCAGACTTGAAATTCAAACCCTTTTGAAGCTTCCCCTTGTCCCCTTTGATCCAGTGTTGGTTGGGCATGGGGGAGGGGGTGACTGTTGGATAACCGTAATTAAAGGTTTTTCTTTTCACAGAGAGTGCTCAAGAGAAGCAGAAACCAACACCTAGCCTTGGGCTTCCTGGGAGCTAAGATAAAGATTCCTGTTTATACCAGAGATTATTTACTTTTTTCATATAGTAAGTGGGACTGTGCCTTTTGAAGCTATGTCTTTAGGAAAGTTAATGGAAAGGTAAATTTGAATATCAATGTGATTGAAGGTTTCACAACCTGATCTGAAGAGCTCTGACTTCCAAAAGTATTCTGCTTTGCCCTGGTTTATATTATATATAACTAGGGAAAGAACTGTGAATTTTATATTTGGAATTTTCTTTGAAATGTACTGCTAGAATTTTGTAGTACTGATATGGGCCAGTAAAAACAGTTGAACTGCAGAATGGAACCAGAGAGGAGTACAGGAATTAAAAGCATCAGGCAACACAGAGCTCAAGTTAATGGTCCTGTTTAAGAGAAAAGAAGCCTTAAATATTAAAAGAGGTAGTTTGGTACAATAAAGTAAATGTTACTTTTTGTCTGGCAGTTTCATGTCTGAAGTCCTGGTGCTACGTTGTCTGAGAAATACATTGAGAATGCCCTACAAACACTGAATTAACTATCAGTGTTCAATATTGTGGTTAATGTGTTTCCATCCCTTGAAGAACTGTTTACAGGGGATGGATTATTTCTTTATGCCAACAAGTGATGAGGGGAGGGAAATAGCTATTGCCCAGGATAAAATCTAGTTTGTTTGTGATGCTGCTTAGACCTTGGTTTCATACATTGGATTGAACACTTCTATTTTAGTAGATTTACTAGATTAGATGACCAAATTGATGCTAAAAATTGTTTTCACTGTGATGAGCAGAAATCAGAAGTCCACCAAACAGGGGAAATTGTCAGCAGTCTTCTTGCTTAGTGCTTATTGGTGCATACTAGAGCTCTCATGAATAGATGAACCTGAGGTGCCACATCTAAATATCAAATTGGTCTCAAATATTTAAAGAGGGACAGTGCAATGGTTTAGAGGATCATTCTTAAGAAGATGTTGACAAAATTTTTCTGAAAAGACCCCATATTGTATAGCCTGACAATATCAAAGCAGAATTAAAAGAAATTAGGCCCAATCAAACTAAATGAGTCTTAATAAACCTCCAGTTGCCTAGGTGAATGTTAAAGATGAATTTAAGTTGAAAGGTAGTGAGGAAAACTGCTCACCAAGGATAATGATCTAGTTGTGTTTCAGGGATGGGGCCCTGCATTCAAGAGGATAGGTTGAGTCAGGCTATTTTAAGGCCTCATAGTGTAGCTCAATTGAAAGAGCAAAGTAGCAGCTCAGAGGAGAAGCAAAGAAATATTTTAGATAAAGATAGAATCTTTACCTCCTTCTCAATACCTCTATAACCATTTAAGTGAAGAAGGTCATAACCTTTGACTATAATTTCCCCAGAATCAATGTCCACATTTTTTTTTAAAGCAGATATTTCTTCCTGGCCTATATTATTGTTGTATGATTAAGTTTAACACTGACCTATTGTCAGTGAAGGTCTGTGTGCTGAATTGTGTATCCTTGTAGTTTTCATATATAGCTAGCCTGTGAAGAAATGAATTGTGGAAGTTCAAAAAATACTCCAGGAGCAGCTAGGTGGTGCAGTGGATAGAGCACTGGCCCTGGAGTCAGGAGGACCTGAGTTTAAATCCGGCCTCAGACAATAAACACTTACTAGCTGTGTGACCCTGGGCAAGTCACTTAACCCCAATTGCCTCACTAAAAAAAAAAAAAAAATACTCCAAAGCCTTTTTTCGGGGGTATCTCTGAAATGTGAAAAAACTCACTGGTCTGTGCCCTCTTTGGGAATCTCCTTTTGCTCTTTTCTGGTGTTAATGCTAAAATTCTAGCTATTCTGTCTAAAATATATATTGTGTGGTCACCAATAAATTATAAGCTTTAGCAAGAGTTAGACGTTTAAGCATTTATTAAGGAGAATAAGAATTTGGTAAAGAGAGAAGAAAAGGCCTAGATTCCTATCTATTAAAGGGAGAGCACATTTCTAGCTCCCTTCTCCACCAGCTTCCTCAGGAAAAAGCCCTCAGTCAGAGCACCAGCCTCCCCGCTTCTTCCTCCCACAAGCAAACATCACTTCCTGATGCCAAAGAAAAGACTCCTGGTATTGCCCTCAAAGACCTTCACTTCATGTCAGAACTTTCCTATAGTAAGTCTCCAGTAGGTGGCGTCATTCCAATCATTACAGTCCCCCCTTTGTTTCCTCAAGAAACGGGGCATTTTCTTGATGAAACAGTCAAAAATAACAGAATATAATAACCTATGCTAACTAACAATATGTTAATAACAATATAGAAAAGGAAGAGAGGAAAGTTTTGTCCAGAGGGGCAATTTTTTGTCCTCATGAACCGACTCTTTGACATTGGTCTTGCAAAGGGAGGGCCTCTGCAGAGAGTACATGTTACAGATGGTGTATATTATAACAGAAAGAGAAAAGAGAAAAAAAAAACAACAAAACAAAACTGTTCATTTAAAGTCTTTGAAAGTCTTTTCTCAGATGTCCTCTAGGTGTAGTCATGGAATGGAAGACTTTTCAGGGGTTGATGTGTGGATGCTGGTAATTTGCCAGGAAAAATTTCCTACAAAATTGAGCTTAACACAACTTTAAAATAGCTTTGTCAATAATCAAATCAAACAATGAAAGTTCTCAAAAACATGTCTAAGGGAATTCAGAATCTTAGTTGTTACACATGAAACATATAATAAAAAAATTGAAACATTCTTTAAAATTAATATTACTAAAGTCCCCCCTTGTGGAGGGTAGAGAAGAAAATTGCTGCGATATTAATTTTTAAAAATGATTTTTATCTTTGTTTCATCACTTTTTGCATCATCTGCCTAATTATCCTCATGCCATTATGAGAAATTTTAAAATCTAATATAATTGGTAACAGGTGTCAAGGCCAAATTCAACACTGTATTTATCATGACACCTGAGATAATTATGGGGGTTACCATAAAAGAACAGAGAAATGATGGGATATGAGCATTCCCACACTTGAGAAATATGTACTGCCCATGCAGTATGCCAGGCTTAAAATAGGTGGGTGGAATATATATCCATGCCACTGAACATATTGGAGGAAACTGAGTCAGACTTAATCAGATGCATGGGATTAAGATGTCCATGTCATCAAGCATATAGAAGGGAGCATAGAAGCCAGGTGTAGAAGTGAGATGGGTGGGATCAAAACTTCCAGCCATCTGTGCAGTATAGTGGGGATAAAGAAAACAAAATATTAAACCAAGAGAATCCAATCTCAACATTTGTCAAAAGCCATTCCCTCGGCCATACCTTGACTTCATGAAAGAACTTTCCTATACTAAGTCTCCAGTAGGTGGCGTCATTCCAATCATTACACTGGGAACCTCTGAAAACTTTCAGTGCTACTATCTTGATCGCATTAGGATAAAAACCAATCCCTAGGCCTCCCTGACCACTTCTTGTAACATCAGATATGCCGAACCAGGCAGATATGTCTGAGTGAGAATTTGCCTTTCCCTAAAAACTCTCTGTTCCTTGTTCTTATCCTGTCCTGTCCTAGTATCAAGGCAATGAAGACCCCAAGCATTCCTACCTATCAACTAGGAGGAGTGATGAGAGCTTTGTGTAATGTAGGTGTACCAAGTCAGGTAGATACACTCTCTAAGAGCATCTTTGACTTTTTCTTCCTCTTGCTTTGGCCTGAAGACTATCATGACTTACCTCTTAAGATCTGGTCATTTTCTTCCCCCTCCAGTGACTGAGACTTGGCAGTATTCTTTGCTCTGAGCACCTCTTGTTCCTGTTCTTCCAGGTCCCAATCCCTGAATGTCTTAAGTTATGCCTTACGCCTTCCCCTGTGAGAGTTAAAATATCCCCATAATAAAGGCTTATTATTTTTAGCCTCATTAGCTTGTCCAAAGCTTTTTGTACTAAAGTTTCAAACGCTAAAAGAAGGCATACATTGCAATAACTCCACCAAACGCAAACTCAACCTCACCAAAATCCATGTTCCATAAGTCGGGAGCCACAATTCTAGTTCATAATAGTTTCTGTTGAGGTGATATTTAATGCTTCATGTTAACTACTTTCAAATTAGGTGGACATTTTATGTTTTCCATGATTAATCATTTCCATGACTTACAGAGTAGATCATTTGGTTGTATCTATATTACAGAAATGTTGTACTCTGTGATATACATAGGGCTAAATAAGGAATCAAAATTAAACAGCTGAGTTTCTAAGGCTATGCCTTAAAAAAGAAAAGTTCTAATACTTCATAAATATTTGTGTAACTGTTCTTGCCTCCAAATCCTTCCCAAGGACCCTAATGTCAATAGAAATATCTGTTTATAACACCAATTTACTGCAAGGCAAATAGAGGATCCCCAACTTGGATGGGAATTCCCTAACCAGCCAAGAATAAGGGGAAGTGTGAAATCCCTTGTACATCTCACATCCCTGACAGAGCCTTTAACTATGTGTAATAGAATTAAGTCTGAAAACCTCTAACCAAACAAATAGACTGACAACAACAACAAAAATTAAAGGCTCTCCAAGCCTTCAAGCTTCAAATTCTTCAAAGGAAAAAAAAATGTCTTCTAAAGCTCATGGGATGTCTTTTCAAGAGCTACCAGCAGTTCTAGGAGAATCTTGAAAGGTTCCTGCTTCAAGGGTAAACAGCAAAGAAAACACAATAAGGACAAAAGCTTCCTATCTGTGGTAACAGAATACAAGGGGACTAAAGGGAATACAGAGTATCTAACATGTATAGTCTGGGAAAAGAGAGACAAGGAGTTTCAGAGGCCCAAGGGAAAAAAAATATTTAACCTAAAATGTTTTTACAGAGTCTCTAGGTTTTTTCCAGTTTGATATTGACTCTTGTAATTTCCCACTAACTCTCCCTGTTTCTGATCACAATGACTCCACCTTTCCCCTTCATTTAATATGTTGTACATTATACCCAAGAATATAAACTGGGCCTCATGGGCTAAAGAAGTGAATTATTGGTGTGCTTCTTCAAAGAAAAACATATTCTCTGAGATTCCTGAGGGAGTGAAATGAGGCTTCATTCAGAGTATCACAGATTTATTAGCTGGTACAAGAAATAGAGATGGGAAATGGAGCTATATGACAGGGATATGAATGATAGGTACTCTGCCAAGGATATTTGTCTGAAGACTAGTCTAAGATACTACATAATTAAATATTCTTGTTACATGAGTCTAATCACCAACTTGTTTTTCTGAATTAATCCTATTTCCAGTTTGCTACTAGGAATTCACAAGAACTATATATATTTACACATTTTACATTTATACTTTATACATTTGTGTATGTGTGTAAAATTATACACATTTATATATGTATCTAATATATATTTATCTTTATATATTTACAATTTCAAGTTCCTTTCTTAGCTTCACTGATTCTTAGTGGAGAAACTGAAAATATAATTGCAAAACGCCTGTAATATTACAGAAAATGTATGGATAATGTTAGGACTCAGCTATCCATTAGTTTATAATTGTCATGATTCTTCCTGTATCTTTACATCACTGTTTTATAATAACTTTAATAATCCTGGATCCTTTTATAGCTTTCTCATTTTTTCAGTTCAATTATTATTCTCTCCTACCCACTCAATTCCGGAATTGAACATATGACCTCCATTCCAGAGTTTTTAGCAGTTAACATCTTGTTTTACAGTGAACATTTTCTTTCAGTATGATGAATGTAAATACAGACTATTTCATCTATTTAAGGTTTTAAAGATAATCACTTTGCATTTTGCACTAGTATCTTGTCATTTAAAAGTCATAAAATAAAATACAAAACAGGTCATTCCTCTAACCTTTCCAATGTTTGTTGAATTTACTATCTTTCAAGTAACCGAAGTTCATAAATTTGGAGTTATCCTTGATTGATTTTTGTCTTTCCCTCATCTCATATAAAAATTAGGTGCCATATTTTGTGGATTCTATTTCCTTAGGATCCCTCATATCCACTAATAAAGCTTCTATCTTTGTCCAGGCCCTCATGACAACTTCTCTGACTATAGCATTAATTAATAACTAATCTCCCTGACATTGATCTTCTCCCTCTCTAATCCATACCCCATACAGCTGCCAAATAGATAATCCTAAAAAGGAGGCCTAAAGCATTCCCCCTCCACCCAGTAAAAAATATCTCCAATGGCCTCCTATTTTTTCTAAGCTAAATTACAAACTTCTCAATTTGGCATTTAAAGCCCTCCATAATCTGGCTTCTACCTACTTTTCAAGTCTTATTTCAATATATTTCTCTTTATTCCTTCTGCCTTTTAGTCTAACTGGACCATTAGCTATTCCCAGTATATGCCATTCTACCTACTGCTTCTATTCAACAATGATCTCCCATTTATGGAATGAATTTGTTCTCATTTCTATGCTTATAAATCTCTAGCCACTTCAAAGCATACATGAATTTTTTCATTCTATTTTAGCCCTCTCTTCTTCCTCTAATTATTTGAGCAGTCTTCTCTTAAAATAATTATTGGTATACTCTGTATTCATCTACTTGTGCACAAGTTGTAGATCAGTCCTTCGGCATCCCCAAGATTGTAAGTTCCTAGAAAGGAGAGCCTTATTCATTTTTGCTTTTGAATATTCAGTGCCTACAACAGTGACTTGCCTAAATCAGTAACTCATTGAATTAAATTAACTTGCTGAATTAAAAGTAAAGCTTCAGAACTAACTTGAGGAAGCAAAAAAGAAGCCAAAAACTAGAATCTTAAGGAATAGTATGAGATTTTCAGGGAAGGTATCAATCTAAATTATTCAAGATAGCACACTTATAAATACCCCATATTTCAAAAGATTAGCAAAATTAGAAATATAATATTGACGCACATTTTTAGATTGCAATATGCACAAAGGCCTGGTATATAATATTTTTGCCTTATCTTGACAATTGTTGATATCTTGGGTGCTTGCTATGTAGAATCAAAAAAAGAAAGAAAGAAAGAAAGAAAGAAAGAAAGAAAGAAAGAAAGAAAGAAAGAAAGAACCCAATAAAAATTCCAGTATTTGCAAAATGTTTTTTTTTAATTTCTCTGAAAAAAAGAATATTATCTATAATAATGTGTCTACACCCATAAGAAAACTTGCATGTACAAATAACCTGGCCTGCCTTAGATAAAATAGGAATACAAACAGGATCAAAACTCAAAGAAAATGGAAATCTACTGTAATTTAGTTAACTGTCTCATTTTTTTCCACAAAATGGGCATTAATATTAGATTGATTTAGAGTCAATAACATTTCTATATTCAAATCCCAGAAACTGTCAGAGTGAATCAAATTGCCTGCAATATCCCCACAAGTTTAAACACTAGAAGGGAACTTATATTATCTTCATCTTGATCCATTTGGCCACACCACTTTAGCAAAAAACAAATTGGAATTTTAGAGGAAATGCTTGATAAGAGCCTCAAATGTATGGAGAATCATACATTTTCTACACGTTAGAAGTTCTGTAAATACTGATTCATCTCAAATTCCGTTTATATTTATTTTGCATATTGCATTACAATATTTCCATAAACCATAGTAAATGATAGACTATCTTAAAAGTGATGCAATTTCTCAATATGATTAATAAAACCATGTCAGGAGTAACTTGGTTGTTTAGAACTTAAGCACGATTTGGCTCAAGTTGTACCACACTGGCAAAATAAACAATAACTTCTGAGAGATTAGAAATTAGAGCTTTAAAATATTTATTGGGTTCACCATTAGAAAAACTATCAACATAATCAACCATATCAATAAAAAACTAGCCAAAATCATATGATTATCTCAATAGATGCAGCAAAGGCTTTTGACAAAATACAGCAATCATTCCTATTAAAAACATTAGAGGGGGCATCTAGGTGGTACAGTGGATAGAGCACTGGCCCTGGAGTCAGGAGTACCTGAGTTCAAATCTGGCCTCAGACACTTAACACTTACTAGCTGTGTGACCCTGGGCAAGTCACTTAACCCCAATTGCCTCACTAAAAAAAAATTAAAAAAAAATTAGAGAACATAGGAATAAATGGAGCTTTCCTTAAAATGATAAGCAGTTTTTACCTAAAACCATTAGCAAACATTATATATAATGGGGATAAGTTAGAGGCATTCCCAGTAAGATCAGGGGTGAAACAGTGATGTCCATTATCATCTCTATTATTTAATATTGTACTAGAAATGTTAGCTTTAGCAACAAAAAAAGAAAAAGAAATTAAATTAGAATAGGTAAGAAGGAAACAAATCTATCACTCTTTGCAGATGATACATGGTATACTTATAGAATCCTAGAGAATCAATTTTTAAAAACTACTTGAGGGGGCGGCTAGGTGGCACAGTGGATAAAGCACCGGCCCTGGATTCAGGAGTACCTGAGTTCAAATCCGGCCTCAGACACTTGACATTTACTAGCTGTGTGACCATGGGCAAGTCACTTAACCCCCATTGCCCCACAAAAAAACAAAAAAAAAAACCAAAAAAAAAAAAACTACTTGAACCAATTAACTACTTTAGCAAAGTTGCAGGTTATAAAATCCAGATAAATCATCAGAATTTCTATACATGACCAACAAAGTCCAGCAGCAAGAGATAGAAAGAGAAATTCCATTTAAAGTAATTGTAGATAATATAAAATATTTGGGAGTCTACCTGCAAGCAAATCCAGAAACTCTATGAATGCAATTGCAAAAAACTTTTCACACAAGTATAATCAGATCTAAACAATTGGAAAGCTATCAGTTGCTCATGGATAGGCCAAGCTAATATAATAAAAATGACAATTCTCCCTAAATTACTTTACTTATTCAGTGTCATACCAATCAGACTATCTAAAATTATTTTATAGATCTAGAAAAAATATTAACAAAATTCATCTGGAAAAACAAAAGTTCAAGAACATCAAGGGAACTAATGAAAAAAATGGACAGGAAGGTGGGTTAGCTGTACCAAATCTGGAGCTTTACTATAAAGTGGCAGTCATCAAAACTGCCTGGTACTGGCTAAGAAATAGAGTGGAGGATCAATGGAATAAGCTAGCCACAGGAGACACAGTAGTAAATGACATTAGTAATGTAGTGTTTGATAAACCCAAAGACTCCAGCTTCTGGGATAGGAACTCAGTATTTGACAAAAACTGCTGGGAAAACTGGAAGATAGTGTGGCAGAAATTAGGCATAGACCAACACCTTATACTAAAAGAAGGTCAAAATGGGTACATGATTTAGACATAAGAGGTGATACCATAGGTAAATTGGGAGAAGAAGGAATAGTCTACCTTTCAGAACTTTGGAAAGGGGAACAGTTTATGACCAAACAAGAGATAGAGAATATTATGAAATGCAAAATGGATGATTGTGATTACATTAAATTAAAACCTTTTTTACTAACAGAAGCAATGCATCCAAAATTAGAAGGGAGGCAGAAAACTGGGAAACAATTTTTATGCCCAGTACTTCTGATAAAGGCCTCATTTCTAAAATATATAGGGATCTAAATCAAATTTATAATAATCCAAGTCATTCCCCAATTGAGAAATGGTCAAAGAATATGAACAGGCAGTTTTCTGATGAAGAAATCAAAGCTATCTATTCCCATATGAAAAAATGCTCTAAATCACTATTGATTAGAGAGATGCAAATAAAAACAACTCTGAGGTACCACCTGGCACCTGTCATATTGGCTAATATGACAAAAAAGGAAAATAATAAATGTTGGAGAAGATGTGGAAAAACTGGAACACTAATACATTGTTGGTGGAGCTGTGAACTGATGCAACCATTCTGGAGAACAAGTTGGAATTATGCCCAAAGGGCTATAAAGCTGTGCATGCCCCTTGACCCAGCAATACCACTTTTGAGTCTTTTTCCCAAGGACATCATAAAAAAGGGAAAAGGACCCACATGTACAAAAATATTTATAGCTGCTCTTTTTGTGGTGGGAAGGAATTAGAAATTGAGGGGTTGCCCATCAGTTGGGGAATGGCTGAACAAGTTGTGGTATATGAATGTAATGGAATTCTATTGTGCTGCAAGAAAAGATGAGCAGGAGAAGTTCAGAGAAACCTGGAAGGACTTGCATGAACTGATGATGAGTGAGATGAGCAGAACCAGAAGAACATTATATATAGTATCATCAACATTATGTGTTGATCAACTGTGATAGACTGGATTCTTCTCACCAATACAATGGTACAAGAAAGTTCCAGGGGACTCATGACGGAAAAGGCTCTTCAAATCCAGAAAAAAAAGAAAAGCACTGTAGAATATGGATGCTGATTGAACCATACTATTTCTTTTGTTTTTGGTGCTGTTGTTTTTCTATTTTGAGGGTTTTCCTTATTGCTCTGATTCTTCTCTTATAGCATGCCTGATTCAGACATATGTTTAATGTTGTTATGTATGTGTATATATGTATATATGTGTATATGTGTATATATGTGTGTGTGTGTGTTTATTTATATATATAACATATATTGGATTGCCTGCTGTCTGGGCGAGGGGGGAGGGAGGGGAAGGAGGGAGAAAAATTTGAAATTGGAAATCTTAGGTAAACACATGCTGAAAGCTATCTTTACAATTAACTGGAAAATAATAAAATACTTTTATTTTAAAAAAAACTAACCAAAATCATATGATTATTTCAATACATGCAGAAAAGGCTTTTGACAAAATACAGCAGTCATTCCTATTAAAAACATTAGAGAACATAGGAATAAATGGAGCTTTCCTTAAAACGATAAGCAGTTTCTACCTAAAATGATCAGCAAACATTATATGTAATGGGGATAAGTTAGAAGCATTCCCAGTAAGATCAGGGGTGAAACAGTGATGTACATTATCATCTCTATTATTTAATATTGTACTAGAAATGTTAGCTTTAGCAACAAAAAAAGAAAAAGAAATTAAATTAGAACAGGTAAGAAGGAAACAAATCTATCACTCTTTGCAGATGATACATGGTATACTTATAGAATCCTAGAGAATCAATTAAAAAAAAAAACTACTTGAACCAATTAACTACTTTAGCAAAGTTGCAGGTTATAAAATCCAAATAAATCATCAGAATTTCTATACATGACCAACAAAGTCCAGCAGCAAGAGATAGAAAGAGAAATTCCATTTAAAGTAATTGTAGATAATATAAAATATTTGGGAGTCTACCTGCCGAGCAAATCCAGGAACTCTATGAATGCAATTACAAAAAACTTTTCACACAAGTATAATCAGATCTAAACAACTGGAAAGCTATCAGTTGCTCATGGATAGGCCAAGCTAATATAATAAAAATGACAATTCTCCCTAAATTACTTTACTTATTCATTGCCATACCAATCAGACCACCTAAAAATTATTTTATAGATCTAGAAAAAATAATAACAAAATTCATCTTGAAAAACAAAGACAAGAATATCAAGGGAACTAATAAAAATAATTTGCATAGGAAGGTGGGCTAGCTGTATTAAATCTGAAGCTGTATTATAAAGTGGCAATGCATCCACCACCAGCAACTGTCTTTTCTATAACCTCAACAACACTGAAGTTTATTGTTTTTAGCTATCTTTTCCAATGTAATGGATATAACGTATCTCAAAATTGTTTTGATTTCCATTTTTCTACTTATTAGATATTTTGAACAATAGGTAGTTATTAAAGTGTTTTTTGATAACTGTTTATAGCCTTTGACAGATTTTACCCTTTTAAATGTGTAACAAATTCAAAGACTTTGTAACTAAAGGGAAATTGGAAGATTAAGTTACCAGGAACACATTTTTTTCCCACTGAAGCTCTGGTCCTAGGATCAGGGATTCCTTCTCTCTATGTCCTTTACCACCACCTATCAGATATGTTGGTAACTTCCAGCTACTGGTTTGAGACAGAAACTCCAAAAGGGCTTTCCCTGCTGTATAGAAGGTGAAAAATTGATTGGGATGAGAGCTTAAAGGGGTGGTACAGGGGAGATAATGGTACAGCATGATTGAGGGACATAATGGTCTAGGATTTCCTGCTTCAAGTCCTCTAAAAACACTTTTGGGCTCAGGCTGACTTTCTGTCACACCTTTCCTTCTGAGAGCCTCACAGATTGTTTTTTTCTATTTCCCTTTCCACTGACAACTCATCATTCTTCTGACCAACATTTCTCTTCTACTGCACACTGTGGAACTTAGTAAAATCCCAGTTTCTCTCATGTTCTCCTATAGCCGAATTGAGCACAACATTCTTTTGAGATTTCTAAATAGTTTTATAGCTAACAATGAGAAATGGAAAAGGAGCAAAAGGTTTCCCTTCTATGTGTTATCTGTTTCCCATCTCTCTCGTGTTTTTTTTTTCCCTTGAACATTGTAGAGATTGACAAAAGGTTACATATATAACAATGGTGGGGCTTGGGGTACACCAAAAATGTTCTTAAATAATAACCATCTTATACTTCAATGGAATACTCAGACACAGTGAGTCTTAGGATTAGTATAGTGAAAGAATTGTGAACCAGAAGTCAGAATAACTGCTTTGTAGAACCAGCTCTGCTCCTAACCACATGTTGGGCAAATCACAAATGCTCTGAGGCTGATTTTTTCATCTATATAATTGGGTAGTTGAATGTCATGATCTATAGATTTCCTTATTTTAAAAGTTTTATTGTGCCAAGCATTTCTTAGATGCAAGATAGTAGCTCTGGGGAATGTTGAAGAGATAAAATGGGACTTGTGGGAAACTCCTTCTAAAATTATCAATAGGACTAACAGAGCTACAGACTCTGGTGGGTACAATGTGAGGGAATAGTAAGATAGTCTATAGAAAATTATCTCTATCTCTCTCATTCCTCTTTGCTAGTTCCAGCCTTTACTTGGAAACAATGCAAACCCAAGCTTGATAATAGTATGTTTAAAAGTTACTGTGGCATCATTCCTATGGCACTGAGAAAGGATATTGAGGACAGGAAAACTTTTTTTTTAATTTTAGGATGGTAAAATGTTATTGTTCAGTGATTTGAACTTTGCAGCGCAATTTAGTCTTGTTTTATGTTTTTGTTTTGTTTTTGTTTTTGTTGTTGGGCAATGAGGGTTAAGTGACTTGCCCAGGGTCACACAGGTGGTAAGTGTTAAGTGTTTGAGGTCAGATTTGAACTCAGGTGCTCCTGTATCCAGGGCCAGTGCTTTATCCACTGCACCACCTAGCTGCCCCAGATTTAAAGTCATAAAAGTGTAACCTCTCTTCTGTATTTTGATCCAGATTCACTGCTGGAATAAGAGGGGAACTACTGCCAGAGGGAAAAAAAGAATTCTGTAGTCATGTACATGAGCCAAATATCTCTCAGTTCCAACTTTCTAAAGTTGATGTTAAGTAGTCACTCCCACATAAGCCAGGAAGATTCTTGTCCTTATAAGTGACTGGTCCTAACTATTCTATCTATATCATCTGTTAGGTGTTCAACAGAAAAAAAAGACAAAGACAATACAGTATAAAATATAGTGCATCTGGCACTTAACTAGTTGATATTTCTACACCTTCCAAATAGTAATCAATGCAAATGTCTAATCTAACTGGAAAAATCAGTCTGATTACTTTGGGGTTAATGTACAGTAATCAGGATAATATTGGAATTAGATTTGTAATTTAATTTGCATGGGGAACTCCCATATGAGAAATTCCCTCTACCAATTAAAGTCCACAACTTCTCTGCAAGTTGTCTTTAGAGCAATGCTTAGATGTGGTCTCCAAACTTCTTTGATATAGTGCACTCTTTTTTATTTTCCAGGGCAATGGCGGTTAAGTGACTTGCCCAGGGTTACACAGCTAGTAAGTGCCAAGTGTCTGAGGTCGAATTTGAACTCAGGTCTTCCTGAATCCAGGGTCAGTGCTTTATGCACTGTGCCACCTAGCTGCCCTCTATAGTTCACTCTTGGTAGCAAAACATTTGTGAATAAATGCCTAGATATAGATAGATAATACATATATTTCCTTACTTTTTAAATCATATGTAAATATAGAGGGATGTTCTTCTCTACTAATAATTACATGAATTATGGAATATACAAGGGCAGAAATTTTAAAAGGATGAAATAAATATGAAATGACATTTAATCATAGAGCATTGAATGGAGCTGCTGGAGTTCAGTGATATAATGTGCCCTGTATTTCAGGGGAAAAAATCACTTTGGTAGACATTTAGAGATTGGATTAAAGAGAAAAAAGACATAGGGTAAGGAGCCTATTTAGAAAATTATTTCAATAGTCTTAGAAAGAGGTGATGAACGTAGTGGCTATATAACAAAGAAGAGGGGGAAGATAAGAGAAATGGTGTTAAAGTATAAATGATAAGATAGGGCAATTCAGTAGAAATGTGAGGTGAAGAAGAATAGAGTCAAGGGTGATAACTTGGGTAACTAGAAAAATGGTGGTATTCTTTGTAGTAATAGGGAAGCTTGGAAAAGGAGTAGGTTTGTGAAGAAATATGATGTAATATGTAATTTAATAGGTAATATATGATTCAGATCACAACACATCCATGTTTACTTTTCCTATGTTATTCACAATGATCCATGAATATGAAGACATGGGTCAGTATTATTTTTCATTTAGCAGCTGCTGCCCCAGCTGCTTAAGGCCTGACAAATTCTAGGTGACCTTTGAGAGAAGGAAGATATAAGAATACTAGGATAAGGGCAGGGATGGGAGTGTGAGATGAGGAATTTTGCCTGCATAGCTGCTCCAGTTTCCTGGGTCTGTTGGATTACTAGAAGTTAAGTCACAGAGTGTTGGAAGAATGAAGGGGTGATTTATTTGTACTGAGAGACAAGTGCATATTTGGGTATAATTTATATTCCTACCCTGAAATTGGCTCATTGCATACCCTTTGGGACCATGCTATTTATTCAATGTAGGCATCAATAACCCTCTCTTTGGAGCTTGCTGACCCAGAGCACTGAGAGGTTTAGTAACTTACCCAAGAACACAGAGTCAATACATATATATCTATCTATATAAATATATCTATCTCTATCTCTATATCTATCTATATCTATATATATACATATACATACATACATATATATATACATATATATATATATATATATATATGTATATCAGAAGATAGGTTTGAACCCAGGTTTTCCTGGTCCTTAGGCTCCCTCTATAGCCATTACACAATGTTACCTCTTCTCACATGCTTAGATTAGAGGTTTCTGATTTGCTGTTTTTGCTCTTCTGAAGGAGAAAATAAGTTGCTTTTTGTGTTCCAAGGGCTATCAAAAAGAATTATAAATCATTGTCCTTTAAGTTCCTTACTGTTCTTAAAAGGAAAAGAAAGATAAAGGATGAAAATGAGATCACCTGGGGCAATATTAATTCATTCTTTAGCTGTCCAGAATGTTGTTCTAATATCACCTTCTATTCCTCTAGCATATAGGATAATAAAGTTTTTAATTAGATATTTTTGATATTTATCCCTAATCCCATCTTAGTGCTGGCTCTAACTTCTTCATTTTTCTATATGTTTACCATCATCATTATTTTGGACTGTCATAAAAAATATTTTTAATTTTTCTCAATTACATGTAAAGATATTTTTTGAGTTCCATATTTTTCTTCCGCCCTCTCTTCCCTCCCCACTCCTGAGACAAAAAAGCAATTTGATATAGGTTATACATTAAAATCATGTGAAACATATTTCCACATTAATCAGAACAAAAGGGAAAAATGCAAGAAATCATAAACAAGAACAAGAACAAAAAAGCAACAACAAAAGTGAAAATAGTATACTTCAGTCTGTATTCAGACTCTCAATGTGTGCTTTCTACTCCATTTAAATTCTTATCAATAATGGATTTAGCCTAATGTCCATCCTATTTTATTAATCCCATTAATCCCAGGGAGAATCCAAGAGAGGTGAAATCTCCTATTTCTATCTAATCGTTCAGTTGGCTGTGGTAAATTGTTTTGATTTTCAAATGTTAAAAGGAAATGTGTACAATTTTTTTTGTCTTTGTTTTCTATTTTTGACCAAGATTTGACCTTTCTTACCTGCCAAGCAAAGAGAACAAAGCTGCTGAACAGGCCAGCAAGCCAGCATAAGTTAAGTTAATTCTCCACCCCATCCCTCCCCAAAACAAAACAAAACAAAATAAAACACATTTGTGTATAAGGCATTATTTCAATTATGGTAGAAACCAAGGAACTACCAGTGTTAAGGATTAGCTCAAGAACCTCAACTTCTTTTTCCCCACTGATTTATTTCCATAATTTCTTGAATAAAAGCAAAGAGAATTAAATGAAGCTTTGATTTCCTACATATTTTTGCCATGTTATTTACATAAGATTAACACTTAAGGACCACACTGCATTTTTCCTTCTTTGAACATACCCACATCTTCAGAAGAGGGAGAAGCATTAACTAAGAATAGTTTTCCTAATGGTGTCCTGCTTGGCCTTGTATTTATGGAATGGTACTTGTAATATGAATTTTAATATTTCAGTAAGATATGTTTCTATGCCACTAAAGGCTAGATTGCTTTATCTGCAATAAAATCACTGTGGGGGGGAATTCAAAAGGAAATGAAACTTGTACATGATAAAAGTCACAGAGTGGTGATAATTCACATTGAGTTTGTTGTGTACACACGACTGCATTACTCAAGCTGAGATACTAAAGGAACTATATGTCACAGGCTTCTTTTATTAAATCTAACATTTTTTTTCTTCCAACATATTCTTCTTTTGCCAAAGGCACAGTGCTTTTCCCAGATGTACACACTCAACAATCCAAATAAATATTCTTGGCTGTAACTTCAATGATGTTTATATTTATTTTTTTACTTTTTTCTAAGACTCATTACAATTAATTGGTATATATTCTCGACAGTTAAATCCTCCTTATTATTTTACCAATTGGGAAGAATTCCATTCTGAGTTAGTGGATTAAAAAATGTCTTGACTTCAAGTACATAAATCCTAGCTGCTATCTGATCCCACTAATAAATATAAAAAGCCAGATGGGGCTATTGTCAGGGTGTGCTTACATATGACTACTTCCCTCTTATAACTAGGGTAGCAATAAAAATCTATTAATAAGCTTACTAGCAGTGATATAATCAGAGTTCTGATACTCATTATTACTACATCATCGAAATCCTATGTCCTTGGCTTAGGCTGTGGTGCTAGTTTCATTCTCTGGACTTTTCCCTCTTCGGCAGCCTGATGCTACAAAACACCTATTTACCCTTCAGTCATATTTTCTTGTTGTGATATAGTATTTGACGTAGCGCTTCCCTTCCCCAAACCCTTCAAACCATCCAGCTGTGGCTTGGCTAAGTCCTAATTACTGTTGGTCCAAAACATATGCTAACAAAGTGAACACTAAAATAAGTCTTTCTAAACCAGTTTTCAATGAAAATATATGCCTCAAATTAATGAACTAATTTTATACAAATGACTATAATTATGGCCCTATTTTTTAAACAAATTAAGTGTTCTTTCTGTAGAATTGTTGAAGCATGTATTTGCCTTGTGAAATTTTCTTTAAATTTTTCAGTTGAATAAAGAATATTCGACTTTCCATAAACTAGCTCCAACCTGCCCCTCTAGCTTTATCTCTTACTATTACTCATGTAACTTTGAAATGTTTTACACTACTCCATTAAAACAAAACTGTCCCAGCTCAAAATTCACTAAGATAAAAAGATTCACTAAGATAGACTACATCGTATGTTGTCTATATCTTGTGCCTTTCTATTCTCTTGAAAGTAAACAACCAAAAACACTGACTCCACACTCTCTATAAGGTGCTTTACTAAGCATTGGTGATACAAAGAAATATGCAACATGAACTCTTGCCCCAAAGGAATTTACAACTAGAGTTGGAAAACTGAGCTTTTGTGAAATGTGACTATAATACATAATGGGAGCGCATGCTAAGTGCCAAATCAATGATATAATTCAATTTAAGATTTATTAAGCATCATTTGTATATAATGCAAGAAGAAACAGAAATTATCAGAAAAAAAAGTCAGCATTGGGTTCAATCTCTGCTTCTGTTTATCTAGTTGCTATGTGATTATGGATTTGTGAGTCATTTTTCTAACCTCTTGATCTTCCAGAAAACTCTCTAAGATTATAAGTTGCTTAACAGCTGTTGATTTGCATTTGTAGAAGAAATTTTCTTACCCTAAATTGCCTCACTCACTCAGGTCTGCTATTCCCCAACTTTCAAACAGATATC
Source organism: Dromiciops gliroides (assembly GCF_019393635.1). Taxonomy (NCBI): domain Eukaryota; kingdom Metazoa; phylum Chordata; class Mammalia; order Microbiotheria; family Microbiotheriidae; genus Dromiciops; species Dromiciops gliroides. Next base: position 135,009,693 of record NC_057863.1, on the reverse strand, counting down.
CTTGTTATGATACAAAATTGGTGTGGTACATCTCTTCTTCAAATCCATCAAGCCATCCTCCATTGGTGTTAACAAGTTCCAATCCTTGCCAGTAGCCAGATAAAAATGGAATATCTGATCAGAATAATTAAAAAGTATTTAAAATGTGTATATTTTGGTTTTTGATTAAAATTATCATTTTGATCATTGTTATATAAGTAATTAACTATTTTTTTACCAATATTTTTTTCTCCTTCTTCTTTGCCCCATCTCCCCTCTACCAAATGTAAGGCACTAGGCCAAGTACTAAAGATATAGAAGTAGACATAACCCATGCCTTGCATGCAAAATGATTAAAAAGTGAGCAATAGGGAATTGAGAATCATTCATTTTGACTAATGTAGAATTCATAAAAGCCAGAAAGGTGGATTGAAGATGGCTCACAAAAGAACCTTGCATGCCAGGATCAGTAATTTATATTTTCTATTATGGCTAAAGAGAAACCATCTGAGTAGAGGAAATATCTATAGCCACTGTAGAAGGATACTGAAAAGGAGTGAACAAAAATAAATAGTATCATTGGATCCCCAAAGGAAAATAGGAATTTTACACAAGTACAGAAGTGAAGGGAAAACATCCTAAGAGGAAATATAGATCAATGGTAGGAAGACATACAATTGTTTTGAAGGAACAATAAGTAGAAAACCCTCATATGAGCTGAAAACATCTTAAAATGAGCTAATGCTTCATATAATTAAGTAAAAATAGATAGTAGACAGATCATATACAAAGAGAACCTATACTTCAAGTGTTAAGTCTCTTCTCTTCCATGAAGCCTTTTCAGTGGACTCTAGCTCCAAAAATGATTCTTCACTCCTCTCTGATATCAACCCACATGTTGTCTATGTTATCCATTTGCAATTGATCAGGTATTACTTTAAGGCATCTTTCTTTTTAAACTAGAGTTCCTGGCTTTTTTCAAAACATAAATCAACTATGACCTTATATGAGGTCCTCCTCACAATAATGGCATTTAAAAATTCTTATGGTGAAAAATGAGCTCTAAAAACCTGAGAAACTATAGGAAAAAAGTGTAACATTCTTTAATCTAAATACTATGTTTTCCTTTATGTTAATTTGAGATTGATTATTAGTTTGGAATGTAAACCTAAATTGTTTTTCTTTTCTTTTTTTTCTTTTTTTTTTTTTTTTTTGGTGAGGCAATTGGGGTTAAGTGACTTGCCCAGGGTCACATAGCTAGTAAGTGTTAATTGTCTGAGGCCTGATTTGAACTCAGGGCCTCCTGACTCCAGGGCCAGTGCTCTATCCACTGTGCCACCTAACTGCCCCCAGAATGTAAACCTACATTCTTGCTGATTATTTGAACAGTTAGCACTCCAATAACTTTTATTTTTGCTATTAATTTTCATTTGGTTTAGGGATTACACTAAAATCCTGATTAAATATAATTCAATTTACTGAAATTCCCAATTAAACAGATGCTTTCTGCTTAATTACACTTTAAGGGGAAAGATCTGAGTAAGAAAAAATAAATTCATTGAATGACTTTAGTATACTAAAAAAATACAAATTAAAAAACCCAATAACCCCCCCCAAAAAAAAAAATTCTGGCATATACCCTCAGCTCATTAGTGAGGAAACTCAGTTCCTTTCTTTTCTTCTACCTGCTCCCATAGCATTGTATAAGCAAGAATGATGCTGAGAAAGATCAGCTTCCTCAGTTTTGAAAGTGTCAGTGACACTTCGTCTAAAGGACATAAAAAAGCAAAAAAAAAAAAATGGAAATGAAACATTTTGTTAATGTTTGCAACAAAAAAGTGTCAAAAACAAGAAAGTTTTCTCCTTGAGCCTTTATTTACCATAAAATTTAATTAACCAGACAAACCCATTCAAGAAGTATTGGAGTGAATTAAGCTTTGACCGTATTGGATTTACCCATCACAAGTAGATAGATGCTTAAGGTTCTGGATGATAATGCTTTTCTTTTCTTTCTCTTTTGCCTCCACTTTTAAACTCCATTTTATTTAACTGTCTTGTATACAGTCTGAGATGAGACTGGGGATTTTCTTTATTCCTGTGTAAAACATAGGAGTAGATTAAGAATGATTTTCAACATCTGTGTCACCTTCAGCAAAACAATCTTAAATGTTAATAGCATTGCTCTCTCTGGGTTTCTTTTCTTCTTTTCCTCTCTTCATTACATTTTCTCTTCTGTAGTTTGTATAAGCTTCCTACCTTGTGGGGCTGGAAAACAAGTAATCAACTTGAATCTGTTTAATCTCCCTAATGGAATACTCTGTGCCAAATACAAGATAGACGTTAAAACACTTTGAAAATACTTCAAAGGGTGATGTTTCAAAACCATAAAAACTCATAATTTATGTTCTGCATGGGGATTTAAATTAACCAACAAATATTAATGAAGCATTTATTATGTATCCATCACTAAATGGTAATTTTTATACAAACATTTTCCTAAACTAACTCTCTCTGTGATTTATCAATGTGCAGGTCATCCTGGAGTTATCAGAATTTTTCCAACTGAAAGGGACTTTTGAGGTCATCTAGAACACCTGCCTCATTTTAGAGATGAAGATATTCATCCCAGAGAAATAAAGTGATCTGTCCAAGATCATACAGGTAGTAAAAAAGAGAAACAAGATATGAACTCATATTCTTTGACTCTAAATCCAATGTTCCTTCCAATGCAACAGTTCTCTCTCTCTCTCTCTCTCTCTCTCTCTCTCTCTCTCTCTCTCTCTCTCTCTCTCTCTCTCTCTCTCTCTCCCCCTCTCTCTCCCCCTTCTCCCTCTCTCTCCCCCTCTCACTCTCTCTCTCCCCCTCTCCTTCTCCCTCTCCCTCTCCCTCTCCCCATCCACACCTCCAACAAAGTTCCACAAAGATTACATCACTGAGCTTAAAATCATCCTATTAGAAATTCCCTCAATTCTTTGAGCTCCTTTAGGGCATAAAATATATTTTACCTCTTTTTGTACCCTCAGAGTTTAGCACAGTACCTAATATGTAGCAGGTGCTTAATAGATATATATTGACTGGCTACTCTCCTGAACTCTACTACATCGCCTAGTTTATCTGAGGCAAATGTAAATTTAAACCTTCTATAAAGTTACCTCCTGTACTATTGCTCTTGGTCCAAGCCCTCCTGCCTCTTCAAGAACATGGATGTGGGTAGTATCCTTTTCCTCATCCATTTTTAATTTCTCTCTCTTTTTGCTCCTTATCAATTTCCTATAAACATTCTTTCACATAATAAAAATCACTTTTTCCATCTATGTCACTGAACTATTATGCAATCTCCCTCCTTTCCTTAACCACCACAAATCTTCAAAAAATTATCTACACTCAATCTATCAATTCCTCACCATGCTTTTTCCCCTAAACCTCTTACAATTTCATTTCTATACTCATGAAAATGTTCTCTTTTGGAGCCAAGGCAGTTGGGAGGAGACAGCAACCCAGATGGATTCTCTCAATATTCCTCTCCAAACTACATTAAATTAATGCCTTAGACTATTTCTGGAGTGGCAGAGCCAATAAAAGGTTGGGGTGAAATGATTTTGCAATCCAAGACACCTGTAGCAATGTCAGAAGCAGGCCATTGAGACAGCTGCAACTTCATGAGCTCTCAGCCCTTTGACAATAATAGTATCAGACAACTGGTCAAAAAGAGATTATAGGAGACAATTTTCTGGCTCTAAGTGCAGGATGTTGTAACCTTGCTCATATGCAATTCTGGGCTGCAGTTCCAGGAGAATGAGGAGCACTAACACTTGTGGCCTCAGAGAAACAGGGGCTGTGGTCATAGTTATAGGGTGAAGAAGAGTGCTTTCTGGTCACTCACAAGGGAGCAGGGGCCCTTATCTCAGTTCTAAGGCACAAAGAAGCACTAATACTTTGGCTACAGCTCATGGTTCCAGGGCCAAGAGGAGCACAAGTACTTGGGCTGCAGAGGAACAAGGGTCCTTTCTGGATAAAGACCAGAATATAGGGTAGCAGTGACTTCTCTCCTTGGATCATACTGTCTTAAAAGAAAGAAAAACATATATTCCTTCAACTAGCTTGGAAGACAGCAGGATAAAAAAGCTTAAATTTTGGGACAATGCCCCTTCTACCACAGGAGCAGAGCCCAATTTTATCATAAAGTTAAAATTCCACAAAGTAGAAAAATGAACAAATAACAAAAAGTAACCTGACCATAAAAACTTAAAACAGTGATAGAGAAGATCAAGAAACAAACTTAAAATGAGACAACAATGTCAAAAAGGCAACAAGCAAAGTTCCAAAGAGAAAAACAAGTGATTTGGACACAAGCCTGACAAGAATTCTTGGAACACTTAAAAAAGAAGTTTAAAAATCAAATAATAGAGGTAAAGGAAAAATTAAGAAAAGAAATGAGAGTGATGCAAGACAATTCAGAAGAGTTAATAGCTTGATTAAAGAGGCAAAAAAAACCTGAAAAAAAACCTTAAAACACAAAATTACCCAAATGTTTTTTTAAAAGGGCACACAAGTCTATTGAGGAGAACTCCTTAAAACCAGAATTGGCCAAATAGGAAAAAATGTACAGAAATTCAAAAATTGTACAAAAAGGGGTACAAGAAATGAAATCCTTAAAAATTGGAATTGGGCAAATGGAAGTTAATGACTCCATGAGACATCAAGAAACAATAAAACAAAGTCAAAAGAATGGAAAAGATAGAAGAAACTGTGAAAGATCTAACTGTAGAAAAAATTGACCTCGAAAATCGAGTAAGGAGAGACAATTTAAGAATTTTTGGATTAACTGAAAACCATGATAAAAAAGAACCTAAACATCATTTTTCAAGAAATTTCCTAGTAAAACTGCCCCATTATCTTAGAACCAGAGGTTACATCAAAATTGAAAGAACCCACCAATCACCTTCTAAAAGAGATCCCAAAATGAAAATTCCTATGCTTTTTATAGCCAGATTCCGGAGCTGCCAGATCAAGAAAAAAGTATTGCAAGTAGATAGAAAAAAATATTTGAAATATTGTGGAGCCATAGTCACAATCACACATAATTGAGCAGCTTCCACAAAAATTGGCAGCATTGAGTAGATTACTTCAGGAAGAAAATTAATATTTAATGAAATAGAGGACTGATGAAAAGACCAGAGCAGAATAGAAAATCTTACTTTCAAATACAGGACTCAAGAGAAGCATGAAAGGTTAACATAAGAGAGAAACCATAAAGGCCTCAATAAGTTTAAAATGCTTATATTCCTGTATGAGAAGATGATACTTAGAACTCTAAAGAATTTTATCATTATTAGGGAAGTTAGAAGGCATATATATGCATATACATATGTAGTGTGTACATATATACACATATATATACATATATATACATACACATATATATATATATATACATATATATATATGGGAAGAGGGTACCAGTATGAGTTGACCATGATGGGAAGATGCAAAAAATAAGGGATGAAAAAAAGGGATTCACTAAGATAAGAGGCAAGGGAGAAGAACAGGAAAAATTATCTCATGCAAAAAGAGGTTCACAAGATATTTTACAGGGCGGGGGGGAATGGGTGGAAAATTCTTGGGGGGCAGCTAGGTGGCACAGTGGATAGAACACTGGCCCTGGATTCAGGAGGACCTGAGTTCAAATCTGGCCTCAGACACTTGACACTTACTAGCTGTGTGACGCTGGGCAAGTCACTTAACCCCAATTGCCTCACCAAAAAAAAAAAAGAAGAAGAAGAAAGAAAGAAAATGCTTGAAGCTTACTCTGAAAGAAATTGACTCAGAGTGAACAACATACTAACTCAGGTTTATAAATCCATCTTATCCAAATGGAAATTAGGAGTAGAGGGGAGAATGCTTTTAGAAGGGAGATGAATTAAGGAATACCATGGTCCAAAGCAAAAGAGACTTCTGAGAAAGGACAGAGAAAGAAGAGAGAGAAAGAAGGATAAACAGGGAATAAAGTAGTATGGAGATAAACACACAGTAATCAAAATTGTGAATGTGAATGGGATGAACTCACTCATAAAATGGAAGTAGATACCAGAATGGGTTAAAACTGCAGTCCAACACACTTGAAACAGAGAGACACACAGAAAGTAAAAATAAGGGGCTAGAACAGAATCAATCGTGCTTCAGCCGATGTTAAAAAATAAAAATAAATAAAAACAGAGGTAGCAGTCATGATTTCAGACAAAGTAAAAGCAAAAATACATTTAAGTAAATGAGATAAGCAGGGAAACTACATTTCCCTAAAATGTACCTGCGGACAATTAAGCTATGTCAATATTAAACATATACCCATCGAATGGCATAGTTTCCAAGTTCTTAAAGAAGTTAAATGGGTTGTAGGAGTAAATAGACAGTGCAATTATACTAGTAGGGGACAACAACTTTCCCCTCCAAGAACTAGATAAATCTAAATATAAAATAAGAAAGAAGTTGAGGAAATGCATTGGATTTTTTAAAAGTTAGATATGATAGACCTATGGAGAAGAGTGAATGGGAATAGAAAGGAGTATACCTTCTTCTTGGCTGCATATGGCATCTTCACAAAATAACCATGTATTAGGATATAAAAACCTTACAACCAAAATCAACCATCATCAGCAAGCATAATCTTTAATGGGAATAAACTAAAAACCTTCCCAATAAGAATAGGGGTGAAGCAAAGATACTCATTATCACCACTACTATTCAATATTTTACTAGAAATGTTGGCTATAGCAAAAAGAAATTGAAGGAATTATAATTGGCAACGAAGAAACAAAACTCTCATTCTTTGCAGACAATATGATATACTTAGAGAATCCTAGAGAATCAACTAAAAAACTAGTTGAAATAATAAAAAAAAAACTTTAGTGAAGTGTGGACATTTATTTTGATTTGGGGACCCTACCTTTAGGCCCTCAGGGTCTCCCCCCTCCTCATCAGCTTCAACTGAGTGAAAAAGCCCATGGGCTATACAAGACCCCAGGTCAGACAGCTGGGGGGGAAAAAAAGCCCCCAGCTCCCTCTGACCTGAGCGGATCCCGGATAGCCTGTGCTGAGGCAACCCCCCCCACACACACACACATAGCCGCAGCTCTGGCTGGCGGATTAGCTTGGTCTGTGGGGGCGAAGGAAGCCCCGAGATTTGAGTGGAGAGAAGAAAAGGTGTATATATAGACCTGGGAGACAAGATTAAGGAGAGAACGGCTGACTAGAGCAAGGAAGGAGACTAGAGGGGGACGGACTAAAGAAGGAGGAAGGATGGACTAGAGAAAAGGAAGAAGACTAGGAGGGGGGACGGATGAAGGAGACAGACTAGATAAAGAAGGACAGACTAGAGGACGGGCTGAGGACGGACTAGATAGACAAGACTCAGGGGTTCCGACGGACAAGAAGAGGAAGGAGACAGATGGAGGAGACGGACTAGAGGAAGGAGACTCGAGGAAGGACTAGGAGAGAGGCTGACTAGAGGGGAGCCTGGACAAGGACGGAGGAGAGTTCGGTTCGGAAAAGGAGAGACCGGGCCTTAATACAAACCAGGGAAAGTATACCTTGCCCTGAGGCCAGAGGCGGCTAAGGCCCTTATTGTATTCAAGAAGTTCGAAGCGCAGCAGGTGCGAAAGAGACGCAGTGGAGAGAGACCGCAGGAAAGCAGTCAGGTTGTACACTTTATTTCCCTGTATTCCTAATTTGAAATAGTATCTCATAAATAAACTCTGCTTTGATTATTTAGTTAGAGGCTTCTTAATCTTTAGTCTATCAGTTTGGGAGCAGTGTGGTGGAACTTTATAAACGGCCCACATTAAATTAACGAAGTCAGATAGCCAAATAGTAAAAAGTCCCCAGTTTAGTCCTCCAGTCAGATTAGCCCTCAAAATTAAGTTAGTCAATTCAAAAATATTCTAACAGAAGTTACAGGATATAAAATAAACCCACATAAATATCAGCTTTTCTATATATTACCAACATAATACCGAGAATATAAAAAGAGAAATTCCATTTAAAATAACTGCAATAGGGGCAGCTAGGTGGCACAGTGGATAAGGCAACAGCCATGGATTCAGGAGGACCTGAGTTCAAATCCAGTCTCAGACACTCGACACTTACAAGCTGTGTGACCCTGGGCAAGTCACTTAACAAAAAACAAAGAGACAAAACAAATAAAATAAAATAAAATAACTTATTAATATAAAAGTATTTGGGAGTCTACCTGCCAAGACAAACACAGGAACTATATGAATGCAATCACAAACCACTTCATAGAAATAAAGACAGATCCAAACAATTGGAGAAATATTAATTGCTTATGGTGTGGCTGAGCCAGTATAACAAAACTGCAATTCTACCTAAATTAATTTCTTAACTGCTATACCAATAAAACTAACAAAAATTATTTTGTAAACTAAACAAATATATATTTAATCTGAAAGAACAAAGTCAAGAATATCAAGGGAATTCTTTTTTTATAAAAAATGTGATTGAAAATAGCCTAGCCATACCTGATCTCAAACCATATTATAAAATAGTAATCAGCAAAACAATCAGGAACTGGCTAAGAAATATATTGCTAAATCAGTGGAATAGATTAAGTACACAATACACAGTAGTAAATAACCATAATAATCTAGTGTTTGATAAACTCAAAGATCGAAGCTTTTGATACAAAAACTCACTATTTGGCAAAAATTACCAGGAAAACTGGAAAACACCTTGACTAAAACTAAGTATAGACTTCATATGGTATAATATGATAAGGTCTAAATGGATACATGATTTAGACATAAAGGGTGATATCATAAGGAAACTAGAGGAACATGGAAAACATCTGTCTGAACTAAACCTAAGGGAAGAATTATTAAACTAGAGATAGAGAGTATAACAAGATGCAAAATGGATAATTTTGATTACATTAAATTAAAAAGGTTTTGCACCAACAAAACCAACATAGCTAATATTAGAAGGAAATCTGGAAACTGGGGGATAAAATTCATAGCAATTTTTTCTGAAAAATGTCTAATTTCACCAAATTCAATGTACTTGTTTCATTCTTCATACTCAACCTGTTTGCAGCATCTGGACACTGTAGGTCATGTCCTCTCTCTGTATACTTCCTCCTCTTTTGGCACTCCTAAATTCTGTCTCTTTGGTGTTTTATTGTTGTTTTTGGTGGGGCAATGAGGGTTGAGTGACTTGCCCAAGGTTACACAGCTAGTAAGTATCAAGTGTCTGAGGCCGGATTTGAAGTCAGGTCCTCCTGAATCCAGGACCCCTATTTTGTCCACTGTGCTACCTAGCTGCCCCCAAAGTTCCCTAAATTCTTATTTTAATTTACTTTATTTCTTCCCTCACTAACACTATTTCTGTTAGTTTTTCCACTATTTAAAGTCTTTTGGAGTCAAAATATTAGTATTGTTTTGTTACTCTCCTTCACCTCTCATATTATTTGAAAATTATGAAGAATAGAAGTGCTGTAAGACTGTAATTAGGTATTTAGAATGTGTCCTAGTCCTCTTCCTGATTACTTAAGGCATGAATTAGCCAGTGCTCTGTTCTCTACATTTTTTTATTCTCTGTTCCTCAACAACCGTATTCACTACCATTGCTTCAACTACCATCTCTAAATATCTAATCTGAAATCCACATCTCTAGGATTGATTTCTCCCCTAAGTTCCATCTTTAACAGCCTATAGGATGGCTACCAAAATGTTCTGTTGGCATCTCAAACTCTTTGTATCACAAGCAAAGCATCAGTGTTTCCCCTTTTCCTCCTCAAAGAAAAGGAATGTCATAAATCCCCAGGTTTCCCATGGTCAAAAAGTAATCAGTATTTTGTACTATCCTCTCCTTCATCTCCTACATAATGATATTGAAAATTATTGAGAATGGGAAGATATCGTAGGACTGAAGCAAGACAAATTTTCCATTTATAAAAAGAAGGGAAGAATTAGGATTATGAAACCTAAAGACTGTTGAGATTAAATTTTGATTTTTGTCAAAATTCTAAAATATTCCATTAAAAAGATAATTTGTGGGACAGCTAGGTAGTGCAGTGGATGGAGCACCAGCTCTGGAGTCAGGAGGACCTGAGTTCAAATTTGGCCTCAGACACTTAACTCTTACTATCTGTGTAACCCTGGGCAACTCACTTAACCCCAATTGCTTTACAAAAAAAAAAAAAAAAAAAAAGATAGTTTGCAAGTCCTGAAAAACAGAATCAGTTATCTCTGAGTTAGACTACATTAATCAGGAAGAGAAAACATTTGACTTGCCTCATCTATTTTTTTTAACAGATTACTACCCTGAGATGTTTGAAAAAAGTACCTCAATATACTTATGGATAAGGTTGGTGGGATGTAAGCTAGCTGATGGTACAGTTAGGTGTATTTGGAAGTCATTAAATGATAAGACCAAGGTAATAAGGATAAATAAACTGATAAGCAAAAGGGAAGTAAATAGTGGCAAACCCCAGGGACCTGTCCTTAACCCTTTGCTGTTGAACATTTTCTTAAAAAATCAAATTTTACTTGGTGGAAATGAGAGGTCTGTAACTATGGACATTGCATAAGTTTCAGACTTTTTCAATATATTGATCAGTTTCACAACATTTTCTTTCTGTTCCCCCCCCATGGGGTAGTTCCATGGGAGGGAGCAAGAGAAAGACTAGGAAGAGAAATTTTGGCAATGTAAATAAAAATATAATAACAATTTGTTTAAAAATCAAACTTGTATAAAATTACATGTTTTACACATGAAACAAGGCTAGAAGAAATAACTAACATATATATCAAGCTGTGAGATTTAAAATTGGATATTAGATCATAAATCTCCCCTACTTAACCTTTCCCTTAATTTATCTCCCAGACTAGTAAATGGAAGAAGCTTTTGGTTTTCTAGATAGACCTTTTATTGTTATGGTAGTCACAAGGTGATGTTGATTAGAAGGATAGGAAAGTAGAAACACAATACAAATCGTCTTAAGTCTAAGCTTAGTCTATATTCCTTATAAAAACTCACCAAAACCAAAGGCCACCTTTGGAGAGAGAGAGACCGTCTGTGCCGCGCAGTCAGGAGACCAGCAGAACAGGAAAAAAAACCCACTTCCATTCTCTCCTTGTCTTTTAAGCTCACACCCCGGAAGTCGAGTGCATAGCAGGCAGTCTGACGTGCGCAGCAGGCGGACTGTTGGTCTCCTCCCCAAAAGGGTGGTCCTTCAAAAACTGGATTCTTTCAGTTATCCTAACTGACTGTTAAAAAACTTTCATATTTTGTTACCACAAAGCTTTTTATGAATAGGATATTGATGGCTAAAATCTCAACATGTAATATTTGCACTTGAATTTTTGTACATCTATTGATCCCTTTCTTTTAGGTATTGGAAACCCTATGAAATAGTGTAAACCTCAACCTATCTTTGCCTTCCCAACCTGTTTGATTTTTGCCTATGCATTTTTATAAATCCTTCATAAAATATCTACTCACTCCCTGGAAGCCTTCTTCTAGGTCTTTCAATATTTCATGACAACCATTTGAGCTTTCCTTCTGTTTATCTCTCCCATTATGACTGACAAAATATCCTTTAAAAAGTCTTTTGTACCTTTTTCACAAAAGATTCCTATTTTACCTTGTTCACAAGGTGTTGGCATTTTCTAGACTACATTTATATTTACTATGCATGCATTTCCCCATCTTCCTTGAGGTCACATACAATTGTAATTGTTTGGATATCATGATGTGTGATAATACACTGCCCTTTTACATTATTGAAAACCCATTGGTTTGAAAAAAAGGGGTTGTTGTGCAAAAGGACAGAAATCTCTGAAACCACTGTGCCATTTACTGAAGTCACCCAGAATTATCTTCTTCAACGTGATGCCAGATAATCATCTATTTGTAATGTTTTTCCAAGATTTATGTGCCAAAGGACTAATTCAATGAACGTCGTATCCAACTCTATATTAAAATATTAGAAATAAGCATTCTTTGTCTCCTTTTTAATTTTTTTTCCTTTGTGAAATGCATGAATTTTATATTACTTATGGATCTCAGAGAGCCACTAAAATGTTTTGGAGCTCAATAAAATCAGCAAAATAAATTAAGATTTCATGGTTGATAGAAGATTTGTCAACTTAAATTCTTACTTACCTGAGGTCTGGAAAGGTTAAGAATTTCTTACAAAACTAAATTGTGTCACAAGTGAAAACAGTACTTCACAACTAAAAATTGTTGAAATAAAAACCTTTGTGAACTCATAAAACAGAAGAAACCCCAGTCCCCAAAGGAGTACCTGGAATGAGCCAGTCTCATCACAATTTACAAAAGTTATAAAAACATTTATTGTCTGAAAAAGATTACAGGCTGGAGCAGAGAGAAAGTTCTTAGCTGCTCAGAGTGGAGTGGGAAAGGGTGAGGTATTTATCGATATTTGAATTATTTATGGATAAGTGGGCATTAAGGGAAAATACAATGTATTGGGAAGTCAGGCAGGAAGTAGAGGGCTAGGGAGAAGACATTTTTAAACAAAATAAGTCAGAAAACAAGATGTTTGCCTCTCTTTCTGAGCTGATTAAAATGGTTTCAGGGTAGCTAGGTGGCGCAGTGGATAGAGCACTGGCCCTGGAGTCAGGAGTATCTGAGTTCAAATCCAGACTCAGACACTTAACACTTACTAGCTGTGTGACCCTAAGCAAGTCATTTAACCCCAATTGCCTCACTAAAAAAACAAAAAACAAAACAAAACAAAACAAAAAATGGTTTCAGAAGTTCCAGGCATCACTGGTATATCAAGCAGCCCTGGCTTCAGAAGCATTTCTAACTGGCTAGTTGTTGTGCTACTCCATTGTCTGGTTACCTTGTGAAAAAGGGAAGCCTTAACATAATCACTTAGTATAGTCATTACATATCCCAGGTTCACAAAGTCCAGTTCACAATCAACTGTACCAAGTTGCTTATTAGCATAGTGTTATTCAGAAAGTGATCCCAACATTTACAGGAATATAGGTATTCCTTATTGCTTTTTAGTTTTATGCAGAGAATTGACTACAGTACTCTCAAACACATTTGGAGCCCATATTATTCCCTCATTTATGCCTCTTGATGTTATTAATCAGAGATTCATTAAATAAAATTTTCTCTGATTGTATCTATCAAAGAAATCATAAAGGACATTAATACATGCTAATATATGTCCCTTGTTAGAGGAGATCCCATTAGGCTGCATTTCTCAGTGCATTTTTGTAGTCAAATACAAGTAGACATAGCATGACTTTGTATTCTCTACATTTCTTAGTCAATTGTGCACTGATAAAGCTATGGTATGTTGTAGAAAATCACATCTTCCAGTGAAAACTTACAATTCTCATATTTTCCTCAAGGATACAATATATATTCTCAGTAAAATTTCAAACAGGTTATAAAATAGGTATATGGGTCAAAAGTTAGTATTGTCTTCTTGATGGACTTTGGGGGAGGTAATAAGGTGTTATCTTTTCCATTCTCTTAGAAAGTTTACTTCATTGTAATAACTTGAAAAATGGTTTGTGAGAGTTTTTACAATTGTAGCTCCAGTAAAAACTTATTCTGTATATCTCTATATGGTTAAAGTGTCTTTCTGGATAATCTCAGGTGATAGTTCCATTACTTTATATAATATGTGTTATATAAAAATGTTAGATTATGAAAGTTATAGTTCCACTGTCAGATTATAAGAGTAGATCACTATACAAATGCTGGCAAATATGTGTCACTTAACATAATTTTGGTTGCCTTCCTGGATTTGCTTAGAAATGTTATTGTGATATCTGGTATATTTGATCTTCATGCAAAACGTGGCATGGGGGTTGCTTCGCTCTCTATTGTTTACTGGAGTGTTCAGGAAAGACTGGCACCTTTTTAAGGACTGTTCATCCAACTTTAGTCTTCATCTTTTACTCAACTCTTACCTGAGACTCTAAAAAACTGTAGCATACATAGAGGCCACACTCTGGTAAAGTAATCTTGGCAGACTGGCTAAACCAGGTTGAAGATAACTGACCAGCCTCAGGCCCATCAGTGAGTTAGGGGGATGTCTACCTCAAGAATGTGAAGACTTCCATAGCAGAATGGATGGATAAGAACATTTGGGTTTTTTTGGTTTTTTTCCAGGGACCATGAAGGTGACTGAAGCAGGTACTAGAGGAAAATTAGAGCTTGGTCAGACAAAAAAGACACGAAGGTCATCAACTGCATACTAGAACATTTCTATCTTCATGTTCTTTGTCTTGCCACTGGTTTTTGATGACTCTGGGGGAAAGTGAGACTGACAGCTTTGTGCAACTATGCCTCACTCCAATTCACGCATGAGTCAAAACGACCTCATGATGTTATTGGTCCTTTTCAAAAGAATGAAAGATGAACAACATTGTTTTTTGATGCCTTATATGATAATACTGTTCATAATCTATAATCTTCTTTAAATTTTTACAAAGGATCTTGTACTTGAGCAGGTATTGTTTTAGGATACTATATCTTTTAATTTGCCCAAGGAATCTAGTAATAGATTAATTAATTAATCTAGTAATAGATTAATACAGTTGCTTAACTCTTTTGACCTCATCATGGCACAAGCTAGAGATCAGTTCAACTTTCCTAAGAAATGGTGATGAGCCAGGGTTTTTAGATTAATATTTTTCCCATTTTTTAAAGTCAACATTCTGTTTTATTTATTTTTTCCAGTTACATATAAAGATTGTATTCAACATTCATTATTGTAAGATTTTCAGTTCCAAATTTTTCTCCCTTCCTCTTTTCCCTCTCCCCTCCCCAACACAGCAACCTATATGATATAGGTTATACATGTACAATCATGTTAAATTTATTTCCACATAACTACTGTTTTGAAAGAATAATCAGAACCAAATGGAAAATTTCAAGAAACAAAAAACAAAAAAAGTGACAATAGTATGCTTTAATCTGCATTCAGATTCCACAGTTCTTTTTTTCTGGATGTGAAGAGCATTTTCCATCTTGAGTCTTTTGGAATTGTCTTGGATCATTGTATTGCTGAGAAGAGCTAAGTCTATCATAGCTAATCATCACACAATGTTGCTGTTACAATGTTCTCCTTATGGGGGCAGAGCCAAGATGGTGGAAGAAAGGCAATAACTTCTCAGAGCTCCCCACATGATCACACCAAAAACCTCCAAATAATGTCATAAGACAATTCCTGGAGCAGCAGAACCCACAAAAGGACAGGGTGAGATCATTTTCCAGGCAAAGATGGCTTAGAAGGTCGGTAGGGAAGGTCTGTTGTACAAGGGTGGGAGTGGAGCCCAGACCCAAGCTACGCCAACACATATCAAGCCCCAGGCCACACCAGAGAAAGAGACATCCAGAGCCTGTAAATCAGTTGCAGCAGTGTCTAGTTCTGGAACTCAGCTCACAGACCAGTGAGAGGATTGAGCAGTTGGCCAGGGGGAGATTGCAGGAGTCTCTGCTGGCACTGAGGCAGAATTATGTGGTTTTGCCTATGCTCAGAACCAGAAGGTAGTCTTGAATGGTGGCCCAGGTGAGGAAGGGGCACAGCCACCCCTGAAACTATCAACCATAGTGAAACAGAATTATGTTTCTAGGTTAAAGATTGAGCAAGCCTGGCGCTATTTACAGACCAGAGCACAGGCCAGGGGAGTGAAGAACCTGCCTCACCTTAAATTATACCACATTGGACTCCCTGAAGCTTGGGACAGTGTGCTCTGGAAGCAGTGCCCTACTTTAAGAAGGAGTTAAAAGACAAGAAATAGGCTGGCAAAACAAGCAGACAGGAAAAAAATGTGGACCATTGAAAGTTTCTTTGGTGACAAAGAAGATCAAAATTCACCCTGAGAGGATCATAACAAAGTAAAATCTCCTACATCTAAAGCTTTAAAGAAAAATATGAATTGGTCTCAGGCCATAGAAACACTCAAAATGGACTTTGAAGATAAAGTAAGAGGTAGAAAAAAATGGAAAGAAAAATGAGAGTGATGCAGGAAAGTCATGAAAAAAAGTCAACAGCTTGATAAGGCAAATGGAAAAGCTCTCTGAAGAAAATAATTGCTTAATAATTAGGATTGAGCAAATAGAAGCTAACAACTTTATGAAAAATCAAAACACAATAAAGCAAATCCAAATGAATGAAAAATGGAGGGCAAAGTGAAATATCTCCTTGGAAAAACAGCTGACCTGGAAAACAGATCCAGGAGAAATAATTTGAAAATTATTGTACTAACTGTAAATGCTGATTAAAAAAAAGAGCTTAGACATCATCTTCCAAGTGATTGTCAGGAAAAAGTCTGCTGATATTCTAGGTAAAATGGAAAGAGAAAGAATCCACTGATAACCTGAAAGAGATCCCAAGATGAAAACTTCCGGGAATATCATAGTCAACTTTCAAAGCTCCCAAATCAAGGAGAAAATATTGCAAGCAACCAGAAAGAAATAATTCAAGTACTGTGGAGGCACAGTCAGAATAACACAAGACCTAGCAGCTTCTACATTAAAGGATCAGAGGGCATGGAATATGATATTCCTGAGGGCAAAGGAACTGGGAGTGCAACCAAGAATCACCTACCTAGCAAAATTGAGTATGATCTTTCAGGACTAAAAATGGGACTTCAATGAAAGATATGACTTTCAGGCATGTTTGAGGAAAAGACCTGATCTGAATAGAAAATTTGACTTTCAAATACAAGATCTGAGAGAAGCATAAAAAGTTAAACAGGAAAAAGAAATCATGAGGGATATTAAAAGGCTGAACTGTTTACATTCCTACATGAGAAGATGATATTTCAAATTCATAAGAATTTTATTATTATTAGTGCAGCTGAATGTAGTTTACTTAATGGGCATAGGTGTGAGTTGAATATGGAGGGATGATATGTCTAAGGCATTTATTTTTTGTTTATAAGTTTTTTCTGGGGCAGTCAGGGATGAGTGGCTTTCTCGGGGTTGCATAGCTGGTGAGTGTCTTATATCTGATGCTGGATTTTGGCTCAGATCCTCTTTGGTCTAGAGTTACTTCTTTGTCCACTGTGTCACCTAGCTACCCCATGATGACATCTTTAAAAAATAAATTAAGGGGTGAGAGGATTGCACTGGGAGAAAGGGGAAGGGAGAGGTGGAATGGGGTAAACTAAATCACATAAAAGAAGTAAGAAAAAGCTTATGGAGTGGAGGGGAAGGTGGGGGAGGAGTTGGGGAGTGAATGAGCCTTACTTCCATCAGAATTGGCTCAAAGAAGGAATAACATACACTCTCACATGGGTATAGCAATAAAATTTGCCCTTTGGGAAAGTGGGAGGGGAAAGTGATTAGGGGGAAAGGGTGAAGGAAGGGAGGGCATATTAGAAGAGAGGCAGTCAGAAGCATAACATTTTTGAGGAGGGATAGGGTAAAAGAAGATAGAAAATACAGTAAATATCATGGGGAGTGAATAAGATGGAGGGAAACACAGTTAGCAATAGTAACTAGGGAAAGACTTTGAAGCAGAGGCAAGAGCAATCTAAGATAATGATGATGGCTGTAGTGGTGGTGGTGGTGGTTGTGGTGGTTGTGGTGGTGGTGATGGTACTTTGCTGGGCTATTGTGAAGAAAATTCTTTGTCAGATGTAAGGTACTATATAAATGTTAGCTATTGTTGTTGCAATAATCAACCTCATGAGTGTATTATAAGGAAATCTCTCTTTAAAGTACTATATAAATGTAGTTTACTATAAAAAAAATTATGAGCAGGATACTATCAGAAAAGCCTGGAAAGACTTACATGAGCTGATGCAAAGTGAAATGTACTGTACACAAAATAACAGCAATATTATAAGATGATCTGCTGTGAATGACTTCGTTATTTTCAGCAATACAATGATCCAAGACAACTCTGAAGGACTTATGAAAAATGTAATCCATCTACAGAGAAATAACTGATGGCATCTGAATACAGATGGAAGTATAATTTTGGTGTTATTATTGTTAGTTCCTTTTTCTATATTTTGCATGACTGCACATGTATAACATATTGAATAACTTGAGTTCTTATGGAGCATTAGGGATGAAGGAAGAGAATTTGGAACACCAAGTTGTAAAAATTGATGTTACAATTTGTTTTTCCATGTAAGAAGGGTAAAAATTCTAAATAAATTAATAACATTTTTTAAAAAAATGTTCTCCTGGTTCTGCTTACTTCATTCAGTATCAATTCAAGTCTTTGCAGGTTTTTCTGAAATCAGCCTGCTCATCATTTCTTATAGCACAATAATATTTTATTACATTCATATACTACAATTTTCAACATTCTATTTTAAAAGACCTTGCTGAAGCTGCTATAATTCTATGGAGTGGCTTTAAATTTTCTTCTAACACCTTGGTTTTGATCTTTGCTTTAGGATGAAATTTGTAAAGTTTTTAATGTAAAGTCCTTTAGTTGAGTATAGAAAAAATGTAGAAATGGAAGATGAGTAAGACATACATAGTTAAATTACTATTAGTGTAGGAAAGAATCCATCTACTATTTGTGTGGGAAAGAATTCTGGTGAGTTGTCAACTGTAAGCTTGATATGAATGCACACTCTGTTGGGGAAACAAACAAGAAGACAAGTTAAATGGATCTTTGGTTTCATTAACAAAGGCAGAGTTAAATCAAAGAAACATTTTTTATTATTGTCTTTTGCCCGGGTCCATCCACATCTGGACAATTATGTTTATCTTTGGATGCCACTTTTTTGGAAGAATATTGCAATGGATATGATCGCATAGTTTCAAAACAAGCAATATAAATAATGAACAATTATGTGAAATGTAAATAAAAGCAATTCTAATGTTTTGCTTCTTATCTACCACATTAGTTATGATGATAAAATATGAAAGTAACCATTGTTGTAGAGCTGTAGAAAGAAAAGCATGCTCATACATTGCTGGTAAAGTTAGGAATTGTTCAAAATGTTCTGGAAAACAATTTGAAATTGTGTGAAATCAGTGATTAAATTGTCAGTGCTCTTTGACCCTGTTATCTTACTAAATGACATGCATTTCAAGGAGCTCAAGGAGAGGAAAAACTGACTCTGTATTCTATTATAATATTATATCTCACATCTCATCATA
The DNA here is from genome assembly GCF_019393635.1 of Dromiciops gliroides. Classification (NCBI taxonomy): domain Eukaryota; kingdom Metazoa; phylum Chordata; class Mammalia; order Microbiotheria; family Microbiotheriidae; genus Dromiciops; species Dromiciops gliroides. The sequence continues at coordinate 134,990,574 of NC_057863.1, read as the reverse complement.
CCATATCACATCATCATATACTATATTATATCATATGGATTATTTCATATCATATCACCAGGATTAGGATAGGACTAGAGAAAATATATACCAGAATTAGTTGAAGATATTGAGGGTGTTAAGATATCTAGAAGAGTATTGTTCTAACTGCATCAGAAGCTAAATCTAGGCTTCATAGGCAGAGTTGTAAAAAGAGAGTTTTTAGCTTCATATAAGGACAATTTCTTAACAATTAGGGCTACTCAGAGGGGAATAGGTTCCTCCTGGAGTTAGTTACTTTCCCTGTCACTGGGGATAGTGTAGACTGAATATTTAACTGAAGTCCAGGAGACCATTTGTTGTATAGGTATAGATTAGGTTAATTGTCCACTGTCCACTTACATTCTTTTCAACTCTGATACTCTGATCACTCTGTCTCTGGAAGGTCATCAGTTAAAGCAAGGACATATTTAGTTTTTCTCACAATCTACCATGCCAGTGACCTAGCTACATCTCTTTCTCTATATCTTATAATAATGACTACTCTTGCCCTTATTGCCTAGAAGGCTAGGTAAGTTAGAGATCACCCAGAATCCAGGGTTCTCCAGTGTCCTTTAGGAGGTTTTGGAGTGGGTGAGTGTGCATGTGCTCTGTACAAATGATCCAGCCTATACCAATGGTATTCCCTAGTTTCATTTATTCACTAACAGTTGTATTAACCTTTACAAAGAAATATTTACTTCAAAAGGTATAATCATAATTTAATAAACTTATTCCTCCAATATCTAAGGTTTAATTCTCCTCCCCCTTGTGCTACCCCAGTCTCTAAGAAGAAGACTAGGTTCACAATTTAGCTCAATTCCTTTAGAGTACAGTCCCAGTTCCAAGGTCAAAGCCCCCTCTCTAGCTCATGTTCCAGACATCTTTGTTTCTGTCACCAACAGGAGGTTCTATCCATGAAAGAAAAAGAGCCAGAGAGCCAGCAGCACTTCCTAATTCCTGCCTCCTTCCCCTGGAAGAGGCTGTCCTTCAAGCTGATTGGTTACTGTCATCCAAATCCATTGGTTCACTGGACTTGAAGGAAGTCTGGTTGTTGATTTCAAAGTCCTTAGGTTCTGAGAATAATATCCTCTTAAGGGCTGGCCAGATGTGGTTTCAATTTAATTAATTTTAAGTGGGTTAGTTAATCACTCTATCAGTCTCACTTTATTTAATCAATCTAAATCAATCTCCAGGTGGGAACTTTGGGTTAGCAAATCTCATATTCTAAAGCAGAGAAAGACAAATGACACAGAACACAAACAAATATCCCTAAGCAATTTTTGAGCCAGGTAAGCAGTGGAAGGAAGCCTGTTCCCTTTCACCAGTTCAGTTCATGGTACCTGAACTATGTATGAACTGTGATCTTCACCCTTTTGGCACACCTTGATGCAATAGCTCAGTCACTGTCTCACTCTCACCAGTAGTCTTTCCAAGTATGCAGCTATTTAAAGGCTACCACCACTCATTTGGTACGAAACTCAGAGTTGCTATATCTTATATTTGGACATAGCCAGACTCCACATTAGGCTATCTGAGCATGTTTCAGAGGCCTCTTACATCTTTTTGTTTTTGTTTGCTTTTTTTACTACTTCTCCTCTTCTTTGACATAATTTTTATGCTCAAGAGCATGTAGGACTTATGACTTCATGTCAAATAATCTGGCAGCTCCTTAGGAGTGGTACTGATCCTTTTTGTGGGAATTCATTAGTACATTTTATTGTTAAAACTAAATTTAAAATTCATGTCACTTTGGATGCTATAACTTGCATTTTTGTAGTGCTTTAATGTTTGTAGAACATTTTCCTTACCACTACCTTGTGAGGCAAATGGTGCATGTCACCATTTTATCACCATTTTAGTGATGAGAAAACTGAGGCTTGAAGAAATTAAGTTACTTGTCCAAAATCATATAAGGAGGAAGTAGATGAGCCAGTCCATGCCTTATCCTTGATTCTAACTTAAAGCTCCTTCCTCTCAAATATATTTAAATTACAAATGGCTAGAAATATCTCTAACATAGTGTGATGAATGTTTATTGTCAAAAAAAAAATTTTGTTTTTCTTTCATTTTTTTTTCTTTTACCAGTGGTGGAGGGGAAGAAGAAGAAGAGAGAGAAAATAAGTGATTGTTAATTGAAAAAAATTAACTAAAAAAAGTAAAAAGCACTGGAAATAGAGCTCAGACAAGTGGGTTTAAATTCTACCTCTGATATTTATTATGTGACCATGGGCAAGCAAAGATCTCAGTTTCCTTATCTAAAATGAGGAAACCAATCTTAATTCACAGACTTTCTATGAGAAACCAATAAAGAGATCGTTTCATACTTTATGGTATATATCTTTGTGTGTATGTATATGCATGTATATGTGTATGTATGTGTGTATGTCTATGTCTATGTATATATGTGTGCACACATACCTATACATATATACAGGTGGAAACATACATATCTACACACATATGTCATTAAAGATTATTTTAGATTTCTCTTTGACTCTTCACTCCTATACACTAATACCCACACACACACCCTCACACATATCCCAGTACTTATATTTAGGCTATTGTTATATCTTGTTCTTTATATCTCCCCAATATATTTCATATTCATTCTCTTCTCTCCCTGTAAACAGTTTCTATTCTAGATCAGACCTTCATTTCTTCTCTCCTGAACTTTTATAACTATTTCCTAATTTATTTCCCTGCTTCCCTAGTCTATCACCAATTGTTCCTCCACACAGTGGTCAAACTGGGATTACCAGGTATATCTTACTCCCCTTCTCAAGAAACTTAATGCACTCCCTATTGCCTCTAGGATAAAATGACAAAGTCCTGTTTGGTATTTCATTATTTGATTTCTAACATATTTTTTTCAAATTCTTGTGTCTACCTTTCACACAATTTAGACAAATTGGCCTATTTAGTGTTTTTCTATATTTTTGTATAGTCACCCATATATGTAATACTTTCCTTCCTTACTTTTTTCTGCCTTTTACAATCCTTAGGTCCCTTCAAGGCTCTGCTAATGTGCCATGTCATACATGAAGTCTTTCCTGATCTCCCATTTTGTTAAGGCTCTCCCTGCCATCCCACTAAAATGATTTGCTATGTATTTTATACTTGTGTTGCTAGTTGTTTCTGTCAATCATTTTTAAGCTCCCTAACTGCAGAGAATAGTCTGTTTTGTCTTTGCCTTCCAAGGTCTAATTTAAGAATTGTAAATATTTGTTGATTTGAAATGAATTGAACTATTATGATGCTCATTCATTGTCCTTCATCCCAAATCCTGTTTATTTTAATAAAACAGATTCTAGCTATCACAATGCTGTAGTATCCAAATGCTCAAGACCTTGAGTTACTGGTTGAGGTGAACTGAATTAAGCTCTTAAATTCCTAGGTGGGAAGACATTAAAATATTTGCAATATTGTATTTACAATAGATTGTCTCTTCTTCTATCAATTTTCCCTGCATTTTTCTAATCATACTAATGTAGAACTCTGATCTCATCATTCCTCTGCTTAGCTCAGCATACGTTCAGGCCCTCAATTGAGTTCCAAATTACCATTCCAATCTTAATTCAAATTCAAACTGCAATACTCATGGTTCACTTGCAAATTCAACTTATTTTTTCTTACTCATGTTCATACCACCATCTGTGCCTGAAAAGGAAATCCCTTCTCCCTAAATCTATATCTATTTGAACTTTCTTAACCTTGAAAATCAAGATCAGATGCCATTCATGAAACTTTATTCAATAGTTCCTCATCATCTATCTCTAGCCACTTTGTACATTTCCTATGTAATTGTCATATTCTAACTTGTAAATAGTTATTTTTTGTCACTTTTTTTCTCTCTTACTAGAATTAAAGTTCCTCCCTGGAGCACAGGAGCAATGTCATATGCATTTATATCCCCAGCATTCATCATGTTATTACAAATAGTGCATGCATGATATATAGTTGTTGAATTAATTTGGGCAAAATTTAATGAAATGATCCTTTTCTCCCATTTCAGCAATCTATTCTAAGAGGATATACTGTGCTCTGTTCCAAAGGTCTTCCTTTCTCTGCTATCTATCACTGTTATAAACTTTATCTTTAAGAGAGTGTTAACTGGGAAAGCTAGGTGGTACAGTGGATAAAGCACCGGCCCTGGATTTAAGAGTACCCTTAGTTCAAATCTGGCCTCAGGCACTTGACACTTACTAGCTGTGTGACCCTGGCCAAGTCACTTAACCCCCATAACCCTGCAAAAAAAAAAAAAGAATTAATAAAATCTTTCTTTAAAAAAGAGAAACCCACATGTACAAAAATATTTTTTTAAAAAAAGAGTCTTAACTGATAATGGTGAAAGGGCTTATCCTCCCTATGGACAATTAATTGCATTTTAAGAGTGAAATGCATCTGTAATGTTAAATTTGAAACTGTTCAATATTACTGAAGTAGGTATTTGGAGGCCATTTGGCATCTTTTTCCCCAGGCTTAAAAGTATACTGATCACTCTGTTAACTCATAAGATTAAACCTTTGACTAATCTCTATAAAAAAGTAGCTAAGGCACTATATTCCTTGCTCTTAATTTTAGAGTTTAAATTGGGGTTATAACAACCACTTAAATAAATAATTAGAGATAATACAAAATTCTGTAACTGCATGCTTGATCCAGATAAAAGTAACTGGAAATTGACTGGACAACTTCTAGGGTGCTGAGCCTACCCCAAAGGTCTTTATTATCATTAAGCTATAGTTAAAGACCCTTAGAACTCTTTAATTATTCAAGTGTTTTGGAAGATAAGGGGAATTCTATTTTGAATTCATGAAGCAAGCACGAAAGGAAATGGTTCCTAGTTGGAAGGTATCCTGAATGGATTTGGAAAAATTGGTATATTTGATAATATTTTCAACTGTACTCTAGAATATATGAAACACATAACTTTATTCCACATTTACTGCATATGATACTTTGTGTAAAGGAGAAACAAGTTAAAATTTAAGGAGTGGTATTTAAAAGAGAATGCAAAGTTTAGTACAAAATTGCTATTTTCTCACTTGAAAAACAGTAAAAGACTGAAAGTGTTTATAACATAAATTGCATACACAAATGAAAGAAAAAGATGATCATGCAAAAATTCTGTTTATATTTTTAGATATAAGTATAATAGACTCTTGAGGGAAATGAACATGTCTAACATCTTTTTTCTAACATGATCACTTTTACTAAGCATCTCAAATATGAGTTGGTTAGAGTATAATGCTAATGAAATGAAAAACAAAGATTATACCTATTTGTTTTGTTCTAAAAAGTACATGGTAGAATCACATCTATAGATAGAGAGAGAGATAGATAGATTATTCTTAGAAAATTCTTATAGAAATGGGAATGTAGGCATATATGTCAGTAATGGTTTGTGTTCTCTAGGTGGCCTTTTTTTTTTTTTGGTAGCATAAGGAACAAGTCTTTCTATAACACTGGTATCTCAGATACCTTGTGAATCAATTCTTCCATGTCCTTACAACTGTGTGGCCTCCAACATGACCTCCTCTGTGTATACTTTGTCTTCTCAAGCTACTTTTACCTTCTTTGATCTTTCTAATAAGGCATCTAGGTGGGACAGTGAATGAAGTACTGGGCCTGGAGCCAGAAAGACCTGAATTCAAATTTGGCTTACCTGTGTGATCCTGTGCAAGTCACTTGAACTCTCTTTGCCTCAGTTTCCTCAATTATAAAATGGGGGTTATAATAATATTTATCTGGAAGAGTTATATTGAAACTCAAATAGAATAATATCAGTTTTTATCACAGATAGTAGGCACTTTATATATGCTTAATCCCTTTGCCTCTCCCCTTTTCTAGTGCCTTTTCTAACTCCTCTAGTAATATAACCAAGATATTGATGTTAGGCTCTAAATGTGATGGCTATGCTATTCTTAATAGTAAGTAGACTGTATACATCTTTTCTATTTTCCTTTATTTATTGATTTGGTTTCATCCTTAAATATCCTCAATATGACTTTAGGTTTTTCACCAAGTTCTCTTTCATTTGGTTTTTACATCCACTGCTTCTCTGTATTTTAAGTCATGGTAATGCTCACAATCTTCCACAATCCTTTTCTGTAAAATGTTTTGAACAAGTTTATGTTTCTACTCTATTCAGCAAATAAGTCAAATTGTGTAAGGTAAGTAAAACTAAAGTGGTTTCTGGAATTTTTTCATTTCATCATTATGAAAATTGCTTTACTTTAGTTAAACTTCCACATGAAGTTATTGAAATTGGTGTTAATGTCCTTTTCTCCATCCATATTCCATTTTTAATAGCAGCATTGCATTTAAATAGGTCATATTAATTGTTTTGAAATTTAATTATTAATCTTTTTTCCCATCTTTATTCTTTAATTTTGTACTAATTCTTATCTTTGCTCTAAAAAAGTAAATGATATGACTGTAAAGCTGATTTGGAAGTTATCCATGCATTAGTAATGAGTGACACTTTTCTCATGCAAAAGAATAAACACTTTAATGGTCATTTTCTTAATGAAATTTGCCCTACTTAACTCCAAATTAACACTGACAATTATACTCTGATTTAAACAAATAGAACATATCCACAGTTAGCTCTTTTATTTTACCTGGATCCCTGATTTTCATTCCTTCTTCAACTCTTATTCAGGTCATTCAAAAAGCAATTTCTCTAATATTTACTACCTCCTTGGTTCTTTACTTGACCACACCAGGATTTCAAGATTCTTGGTAGACAACAGTAAAGATAGCTTTCTAGGTCAAGAAAGAGAGTAATAAGAGGGCCAAAAACTGACTAAAGAGTTAATAGAGCAGGATATTAGAAAAAAGACAAGAGATTGAACAAATCAACTGTGTACCCCAAGTAATTGCTATAGTTTTGTGAATTTCCTTTTCCCAGTTCTTTCTAATTTTGCATCTTAAGAATGTCTCTGAAAGTATATATGTGTCTATATTACACTTTTATCTATGTAGCTAGCATATGACATGGCAAATGATGGCAACTATCTCCACATTTGAAAAATCTATATAACATGGATAAAGAACATATGGGAATATGTGTTTTGTTTACTGATGTTGATAGGTATCTGATATGGATTCTCTCCTTATATAACTAACTTTAATACACAGGTAGTTCTATTTCTTTTGAAACTTAACAAACAAAAATTAAACCACCAGCATGATCACCACTGCCACAACCATCAACAAAATGAAAAAGCAACTTGTAATAGGAATTTTAATGAAATAGAATGACCTGGTTGCTTTTGTGAACTTGGAGAAGTCATTTCAACTTTCTGAGACTCAGTTTCTATATCCACAAAATGAGGGGGCTTGACTACATAATCTCAAAGGTCTTATGCTATTCTAAAAATTTAAGACTAATTTTTTTTTCAAAAGCTATGAAAGAATTGTACTTAATCATCCCACTTTAGCCTATTAGAATTAAGGAGTAGCTTTAAATTTCAAAAGAATTTAAAATGAAGTATTGCTATGAAAGAATTATATCCATAGACCTGCATATATTTAAAATTTAGTAAACCTTATTTAATTGATAATTCTCTCCAGATTAGCCACTGTCTGTAATCTAGGGCCAACATCTACTTCTGATGACCATGAATAAGGTATTCCAAATAATAACCAAAGGTTAAAATGAAGGTACACTAATAAATCTGCATTTTATTCTCAATTATGCAGTAATTCTCCTAAGATATGTTTACTTTTCTAATGGAAAACATACTCAAGTAATGAGACTATTTTAAGTAAGTTTGAAGACAAAGTTTTTGTATTTGTCTTGGGGACAAAAAAAAATGTGCCCAATTTCTTTTCAAGAGTATTAACTATTTTTTTAACAAGTTTTAACAAGTAAAACCCAAAGAAACAAGAAAAATAATAGATTGTCCTTTGAAAGGGTATTGAAAAAAAGAGTAATTTGGCAAAAACCCTACATATTTTAACAATAGCCTTAAGTATGTTGAGCCACATCCAGAACTGACTTACAGGTTATGCAGCTGTGATTTCTTCCTATCCCCATGCTGAGCAGAAAATGGAAATATATATTGATCAAACTACTGAGCACAGAAAAGACTAAAAAGCCTTCTGGCTGTGGAAATACTACAGGGAGTGCTCAGGGACTCAAAATTCCTTCTCATGTGCCCTCACCTTCAGGTGCTGAAAATTCTTGGGGTCATAAAATATTCTGTGACCTTAATATTTCTCTGAGAATTTTTTTAATGACACAACTTTGGACTAGCAACATCATTTTGGGAGTATGTTTTGGCGTCCATAATATTATACAAAAAGAATACCACTATTCTAAAAAACACCATAGAGTATCATTATTGGCAACATTCATAGGACAAATTAGTAAATGCCCTTTTTCATATTCACACATTCACAAAATCTGGTAATAGCATATTCATTTTTCTACCTATGGGTTTCATATTTAACTAATATAAAATTTGCCAGGTACCCCAGTAGCATAAAAGCAAAAAAGGCCAAATCAAGTTGTTATGTCTATACTCTCAAACATGCTAGAGTTAAATAAGACAGAGTCTCAGAATAAGCATTGTTCTGTAAATGAAGCTCCCATATTAATCAGTTGCTCTTCACAAACTCAGCTATTACTAGAACACTGACCCTTTGCCAAATAGAGTGCTACCACAAGAAAACCTACACATGGGCACACATTTTTCTCAGGCTGTATCTCAGCCACTTAGAGCAGGGGAAGAGAAACAAAGACAAGATTATATCAGAAAAATCCCCACTATAGAAATAAAGATGGAGTCCTGATCCCTTTCAATCCCCTTGATTCTCACTTGGGTCTTAATTGATATATGAACAATACAACTAGAAGAATAAAAGTCAGTCAATCGAGTAAACCTACCTCAACTGGTAACAGTCTTCCTCCTTAAATTGCTAGTTAATGTCCTTGCACGTTCTTGAAGTAGGTCAGCAATGCTATGCACACTAGCTATGATATCTCCCCACCTTCATATTGGATAGAAACTCTTGAAAGAGCTTTGTATTTCCATTTTTTTATTTCCAACACATAGCACAAATCTTGGCACATGGTAGCCACCTAATGTATGTTCATCAATTGATTTATCTCAGCCATAGGACTCGCCATAGTTACTATTAACAACTTTTAAACAAAGGAATAAAGGATAAATGGGATGGATCTTTTCATCTACATAGAAACCTTTGCCCTTTATATTCACACCTGGAGGTGGGAAAAATGAATGGGTGGGCAACCGTGGCCATGAACATCCCAAGGGCCCTAGTATTGAATAGCTATTTAGAGTACAATATTTGTATCAACCATTAGGTGGTTCTCTAATGCAGGTCTCTCAGATGAAGGTTGCCTGGACCAATCTCTACACATACCCTCCAGAGTACTCTCAAGATCCTGGAGCCTGCTTGAGTTCCTTTTGAATTGATCTTGCATTTAAAAGATAAAGATGACCATTAAACAATATGTAAGATGCAGCATTGTTGTACAGTGGAAAGAGCACTAGCTGTGGAGTAGCCTCAGATGACCTTTGACAAGACATTTAGCTTCCCTAGGACTGAGACTTCTTATACATAAAATGAAGGGGTTGGAGAAAATAGTGTTCATGACCATTTTTGGCTTTATACCTATGACTATAAGATGCCCATTATTAAAATGGCTTATATTCTTTTTTTATTGACTCATATCCATGTAATATTTCATGACCCAAAGCTGTACAAAATTACATTACAGATTATAGTTATTGTATATGATTTTACAAATAATAGAACTCTCAATTGCTTTGCCACTATGATAAAGATCAGAAAACCTCTCACCCCTTTTCTGTCCCTCTCCATCACTTCAGTTTTGGGTCAGGTATTTCTAATTCACCAAAGTAATCTTTCCTAAAATAGCAATCCTATGTTCTACATTCAAAGTCACTGTCAAAGAAAATGAGAAGTTATCTCACCAACATCCATTTCAATTACATAAGGAAGTAGGTCATCAAGATCATGAGCAGTCTAGAACTTCTTCCAGGGGCAGCTACTCCATTTTAACACTGTCAAACCATTTCTCTTGGCATCAGCAAGTCTCTTGGTGTCCTTAGTACACAGGTTGTCTCAGCCTTTCTAGCTACAGCCTGACTTTCTCATGCCTAAAGTGTCCCTTATTCCTATTTCATAGGACAAATATCCCCTTATAAGGCTCACAGAATCTGAATTTGCACATTGGCATGTTTGATGTACTTGGCATCTTTCCCTCTTTTCCCTCAATCAGTGCACCGTCCTGGTTTTAAATGTCCCAGTCAAAGCAACGATTAACAACCTTCTGGCACCTTCTCTAATATTTCCAGTTCTGACCAATTCCCTCTCAGCTTCTTACATTTCCTGTGGTACTCTGTGACTTAAAGGTCAAGGAAATTTCACAGAAGGGAATTTGAGCTGTTTTAAATATAATGACAGGTGAATATTTGTGAGGACATATATTTAATATTTTTTCAAGTCCCTTCATTGACAGTTGTAGAACTCTGGGGAAAAAAACGTCCCCTATTTGTAGCACAAATGTGTATAGAGGCATGACTGATTGCAATTAGTAGCAAAGCCCAGGAAATAATAAAAGCATTTACAAGATGTCTACTATGTGCCATGCACTGTGCTAAGCACTATACAAATATTCTTTTCCTTACAGTTGAGGAAAGTGAGGCAATTAGGGGTTACATTATTTACCAAAGATTATAAAATTAGTAAATTTTAGAGGCTGTATTTGCACTGGGGTCTGCCTGACTCCAGGCACAGCACTGTATTCTATGAGTCACCTTGGTCAGCTTATTTTCTAGCCCAAAGCTTCCTAAACTGTGAGTTGCGACCCCATCAAGTAACTGAATGTGGGGGTCACAAAAAACTGGCAACAGTAAAAGATTATGTATACATATTTTATATACCAATATACCTGCTGTCCCATAAAAATTTCTTGGGAAAAAGGGGTCTTAAGAGGAAAATATTTAAGAAGTCCTGCTCTAGTCCCTTCCCTATGTATTCCCTACCCTGTGAAACTTTGAGAATTTGTATAGCAGCTAGAAGTGGAAATTAAGTTGATAGAGAAGGCATAAATGTGTGAAACAGATTCTGGTAGGATTTAAATTCTCTACTTTTCCATGGTGGAGAAGGAAAGGGAAATACATCTGGAACCTCAAATAGAAAAGCAAACCTGTAAATGGACCAAGGATGAAAACAAACAAACTGTGCTCACACTTGGTTTGCAGAGTTGTCAGGTTTTCAGATGCTCAAGAGGAAAGAATAGGAAGGGTGAGTCAAAGGCTTCATTTACTCAGTGGGAACCCTTTGTGAACTTGCCATGATCCCTGCTGTGCAGGCTGAGAAGGGGACAAAGCTAACTGAATATTACCTTGATGTGCACCTGTTTGTACAAGAGATCATATGCTCAAGATAGAAAATACTGATGCAAAGGCGGACTATAAAGTAAAATTAACTCATTCTCAGATTTTCAGGAAGTATACTTTTAAATAAAATTTATAGGATTTTGTTGTTTTCTGAGTATATTAAATAGTTATATTTTGTTCAAGCATAAATTGCACTCAATCTTCTTTGCTTTTGGCATTTACCTCATTGAAATCTTAAAGTGGAGATCCTTAAAGTTTCACATTTATCAAATTGGTCCATGCTGCCTCATTTTGGAGAAAATCATACTTATTGCTCACTTAGCACAAGTTCATGAGGCAACCATCTATTGTTTAGTTGATTTGAAAGAGCCTCAGTGTTACCCAGTAAATTGAATGAAATGAACATTTTCTCTAAACCAATCTTTCGGTTGTCAGCAACTCTGGATTATAATGTAGGAAAATGTAGAAGTATAGGAAAATTTTTAAATGGGTTTCATGAAACATTTAAGAAAATCTTCATGGAAAAGACTTTCCCAATATGCAAAGACTAGGAGACATATTTCTCATAGCGTATGCATGTATGTATGTATGTATATATGCTTAATTAACATACAATAGACACATATATTTGTGCATTTTAGTCATCTATAATACAGATACCTAATATACACATAGTAAGCTTATACAATACAGAAAGAGCCACAAATGGACCATGCCTGTATGTATCTATGTAGATGTGTGTATAATTATTTGAGCATCATCTTCTCTGAAATTTATAGTCTTAAAGGATATAAGTTGATTGAGAGGTTAAATGATTGTCCAAAGGTCAATCAGTCAATATATGTCAGAAGCAGGATTTAAATTTAGGCTGTCTTAATTCTAAGGCCTATTCTCTAGCCACTAATACATGATATCTATCATGTACATTCTATGCACATGCATAATGCAAATACATTTGCATATTTGTACACTACATAAATATGCATGTCTGTTAGAGATGTTTTAGAGATTAGAGAAATATATGTGTATACATGTATATATACATATACATATATGCATATACTTTGTGTGATACACATATACATGTATATAATATATAATGTTTTATTTTGTGGTTAATACATATATATGTGTATATTGAGAGCAGAGAGAGTGAGAATAAGAGAGGGGGATTGAGAGGAAGGGGAGAGAGAGAGAGAGAGAGAGAGAGAGAGAGAGAGAGAGAGAGAGAGAGACTTAGAGGATCAGTATAGAATTTCAGAATTGGGAGATACTTCAGGGGCCATTTCATTCATGGAATGATTAAAAAAAATATCCCCTCTATAATATAGACAAAAATTATTATCTGTCCCATTTCCTTCCGAGGTAAACTATTTCATTTTGGGAGAGTTCTATTAGAAAAATGTTTTTCTGCATTCAGCCTGAATTTGTCATTTTCACCTATCTCTTCTAGTCATGTTCCCAAGGTAGAATACAAGTCTAATCCCTCTACCACATGAATAGCATTTCAGATACTTGAAGGTAGCTATCATGCACCAAATAAGATACGGTTTATTCAAGCTAATCATCTCCATTTCCTTCTTAATCTACTTCATCAGAGAAGGAGGTATAATCAAATTCTCTCTCTGAAAATTTATGATGGAAGAGATAGAAAGCAAAGTATGATATAATATGTACCCTAGCTTTAGGGTGAACCAGTTTCAAAGGGGTCAGAGGAAGGGTAGGGAATGATTCCATAGGACAAAATTATATGGGAAAATTAGTCCAGAGGAATGAGAAACTCTCAAGAAAGAAATTATTATAGCATAAAAGGAGAAAAAAATTAAGAGGAAGAAAAGGAGCAATGGCCTAAAGGGACAGATATGGGAAATTCTGGCCAAGTCAGCTGCCTTTATGGAAGAAGAATTAACTTATTTTCAAATATCTAAATCAAGAAAAACTGGAAACTTTCACCAGAATAGAAAACAATAAAGTCAGTAAGAAACTATAGTAAATGATTTTTTTTCTTTTTCTCTTTCTAGCCCCAGAACACAACCCCAAAATAAAACAACTAGAAACCCATTGGAAATAGGAAAGGCATGGGGGAGACACCAGCAAAGCAATTTATAGTGCAGAGAAACAATAGAAGTTAACAGATTTATAGCTTGACTAGATAAAGTTCAATGGTATGTGTAACCTACAAGGTTCTCTGTCTGGAAGCAACAAGTATGCCTATCTTCCCTGAGAAAACTTGGGGGAAATCAGAATGCCATAGAGATATATGGTCAAGAAGCCACAAGTTGGGGAATTTGAGAGCTCTGGGGAGCTGTAAAGACCACTGTAATGTGAAGTTCCAAGGTGCCTAGAACTCTGCCTGAAGACCAATACAAAACCTCAGCCTTGAATCCCCTGAGGTCAGTGCTGGAACCCAGGGAATCCAGATGAAAGCCAAGGAAGGTCTATCACCCCACTCAAAAACATATTAGAGAGCTGAGTCTGACTGTGGCACAAACCCCTGATTCAGGAAACAAAACTGTAGAATTCTGTAAATCAAGCACTGACTATTGTTGTTGTAGTTATTGTTATTTTGTAGCTGTAGAGTTGCCCCCAAAGAAGAATAGAGGAACTTTGTTAAAACTCGAAGGAAAACATGGATTTCTCTCAAGATCAACATGAATACCTAGAAGATATGAAGCGAGAGATTTTTTAAATGAAATAAAAACTCTAAAGGAAACAAACTCTAGAATAAGACAAAGAGAAATCAATGCCTCCATGAGACAGCAGGAAATATGAGAATAAAACCAAAAGATCAAGAAAATAAAAGGAAAATATAAAATATCTGATGTAAAAAAATCTACCATACAAAATAAGTCAAGGAGAAATAATTTAAGAATCATTAGACATTTTAAAAACTATTTAAAACAAGCAAAAAGGTCTCGTTCAAGAAATCACAAAGGAAATTACCCCCCAGATCTATTAGAACCAGAGATCAAAGAAATATAGAAAGGAACCACAAAAATGAAAATTCCTAGGAATGCCACACTTAAAATTCAGAACTCTGAGATAAAAGAAAAAAAAATACTTCTAACATCCAATGAGAATCAGTTCAAGTACTATGGGGCCACATTCAGGATCACATAAGACCAAAAGTTTTTACTCCACACAAGAAGAAATCTTGAGAGTAAAATATCCCAGGGAAAAGTAACTGGGGCAAGAGAATCTAGAGTTGTATCTGTTACAAAATGGAAAATGATGGGTCCATGGAAGCAAACAAAGCCAGCAAGAGTTAGGGATGGATCACAAAGCAGGCACTGAAAAAATCTAGCATACAGATCATAGTATAAGAGGAATAAGAAAAGGTTGTGGTAGGCAAATACGATTTCAAAGTTCTTAATTTTCATGTGGTGAAGTTCCACTAGGTGATAGTCTTAGGTGTGACCAAGTCAGTGAATGATTGAAGTAGGGTAAAGAAGCAGTCCACTTAAATTGAAGAGATTTTAGAGAGTTCAGTCTTTTTTAAAGGGTCATCACCATCAACATTGAAGTCTTTTACAATGCCAGAGAATGAAGTGAGGTACTAAAGAAATTGAAGATGTTGGGAGACTGGCAAGGAGATAAATCCACATCAAAAAGAATGGAGAGAAAAATAGAAGCAGACTGAATGAACTTCAAAAGAGAAAATATCACTAATGGATGGTGATATAATGATCTGGAACTAGCAAGTTGAAGCAAGAAGCATGTCCAACTCATAATTAAGTCATCCAGCTTTTTAATTTCTACATAGTATTTAAATGTGAATTTTCTTGACTTTTGACTACTACCTTGTCCATTTCAATAGGTTACCCTATCAAAATATTGAAAAAGATTAGTATTAACCAGATGAGAGGGTGTAAACAATACAATATCCTCAAAAGAAACCCAAGTTTCCATTAAAGCAAGGAGCTAGAAGCAATGTCCTTACCAAAGTTCAAGAATATAGAGGGGAAGTGTTTGTTATCAATAAAGAAGGGATTCCAAAGTCATAATGCAATGAGCTAGCCATTGGTATGGGGTGATAAGCCATAATTTAAAATGAGCAGAGAATTTTAGAGAACATAATACAGGGACAAACAGGATTGGGTAGTAAATACAAGATACAGAGTGTGGTGGCATGCTTCATCAGCAGATATGAACAATTTGTGTAAAGGGTTGCAGTGTTAATCCTCTACAGAAATTAAGGTAGAATTGTAAACCTTTATAATTTACAAGTGTGAGCTTTCTACTCTGGATGTTCTTTACTTCTTTGATTGTGGGACATGGACCTCAGGTGTTCATGTGCTTGATGAAGAGAAGCTATTTTCTCCCTTGAAAAAATAATACAACTATATGCAGAGTTTGGGTACCAAATAAAATAATGAATGCAAAGTGCTTAAAGAAGCGTATACATGTTAGCTATTATTGTTAGCATTGCTACTTGCTTCAGATGTAGCAGGGTAGAGGAAAGAGATACAAACGGCTGATGAAAGGGATGTGCATAATGGAAAGGGGAAAGGCTAAGGAAACAAACTTGAGAAGAAATATGAAAGCAGGTAAGATATCTGGAAATATCACTGAGGCAAAATATGCTGCAGGGATGAAGGGATAAGGACGAGTCAGTATGCAGCTATACTTCTTTCTTCTGGCATTTGGGTATTTGCAATTGCTGCTAGTTGTGCCCTGAAAATCCCTGTCTGCGTTTCAAATATCCATAGGCCACAAAGAGCTATGGATGCCTGGAGGCGGAGTCTTCATGAAGAGTGGCCATGTGGGGACTCTGTTATGTATGTATGCCAGTGGGTGCTCTTGGGCAGTGTATTGATTTTCTTTCTTTTGAATTCTTTAGTTTATTCCTTTGAATTCTAGTGATTTCTAGAGTAGTTTCTGCAGTAATAAAATACAGTCATGCTGAAGGCTTTAATGGTTTTGATAGCAGCCATAACTGCAATGTGCCAGGTAGGGACCTTGACCTAAATGTTTGGGGCAAGGCAAAAGTTTGGGAAACATCTGGATGGAAGTTACATGGAGCCAGCAAGCTCCTGCTAGAAATAGATAGCTAATATTAAGATCACAACATATTTTTATGAAACTTTCTCAATGTTTCACCTTTCTGTGAAATTAGAAACCCTGACTCCTGTCTTTGCTATTAACTCATGGTGCATTATTAGGAGCATCTCCAACCTTTCTGGCCTACAACTTCAAAATGAAGAAGTTGGAAGAGATGCCCTCTAAGATGCATTCCAGTTCTCAAATTCTGCAATTCTATGAAGATAATCCTCTATATAAATTGAAGTTTTTCAATTAGCATCTATGTGGTGATCTTTATAAGGGAAGAATTATTCCCTAAAGATTGATTAACAAATTCATGTAAGCCGAGAGTGACATTTCATCCCTATCTGACTGATTAAACATTACCTAAGCTCCTTGTTTCTCAACTATGTTTGGAACATAAATAATTATTGAGAACAGCATAACATTTACAGTTTCTAATGAGAGCCTGGATCTTCTGAATTCATAAACATCATGTAGTGTAGACTAATTGCTTTGAAGCACATCAAAGTTCTATCTGGGGGAAAACCATGAGCTTTGCATAAACAAGAATTTAGACCCAAAGGGGATAGATCTATTGTTTCTCTATTAAACATGAGGATTCTCTTATTTCCAGCTCTCCCAAACTCATGCTTTGATAGGAAGGGACCATTGACAAAATGTACATATTTATACTTTCAAAGTATAGAGTGAGCGTCATCCATGGAAGACAAAGGATATAGCTGAATTCTCAGCATCATGACAAGTTTAGGGACAGTTTGGTTTCAGGAATAGCACATATATACAAAAACATATTAACATTGCACATAGCTATGCAAACACATGCATATATATGGGTGTTATAACGTAGTGGTGCAAATATTTAAACATGCATGATAAAATACACATGTATTTTCATATATGTATGTACACACATAAACACAACCATATGCTGATAGATGTGATATGTAGGTTATCCATTTAACTCTATGTTAAAATCCATGAAATAAAAGACATTATTCCTTCACTTAGCTTTTCTTATGCAGAAGTTTGGTCAATTTATTTTGAATGGTTGTGGATCTTGTGCATAATCTCAACTCAGATTTGAATCTTAGCTCTTAGTGCTTATTAGCCCTGTGAACTTGGGCAAATCACTTGATCTCCTTGGCCCTCAGCATCTATATTTATAAATCAAAAGTTAGATTTTAGTCTCTTCCAGCTCTAAAATTTGACAAGTCTATGAGTCTGTAAACTTGAAAATACACAAAATTTTTCCCAAACTGAATTTGCAATGCAAAAAGAGGTTAAATAACTTGCCCAGAATCATATAGGTATTAAGTGTATGATTGAACTCAGGTAAACTCAGATCTTGCCAAATCCAGCCCTGGCTCTCTATCCACTGTACCACCTAGCTAATATAAGTAAGATAGATGATAGAGATGACAGAGAAGGATATTAAATGATATAAAAATTGTGTAGATAGATGATATATATTTATCTAATATATATAGATACAATATAGAGATATAGAAACATTGGACAGATATTTCAAATGCACAGTAAACTTGAGAATTAAAGAAGAGGGGGGACTAGCTTGCTTTTTTTTTTGTGAGGCAATGAGGGTTAAGTGACTTTCCCAGGATTGCATAGCTAGTAAGTGTTAAGTGTCTAAGGCCAGATTTGAACCCAGGTCCTCCTGACTCCAGGGCCGGTGCTCTATCCACTGCGCCACCCAGCTGCCCCCTAACTTGCTTTTTTTTTTTTTTTTGTAGGGCAATGGGGTTTAAGTGACTTGCCCAGGGTCACACAGCTAGTAAGTGTCTGAGGCTGGGTTTGAACTCAGGTCCCCCTGAATCCAAGGCTAGTGCCTTATCCACTGTGCCACCTAGCTGCCCCCCCCCAACTTGCTTTTGAAACAATCTTTTAATGATCTCAAACTTCCACCTAAAAGAAAGTATATTCTTTTTTTTAAAACATTTTTAAAAAATATTTGAGTTTTAAATTTTCTGCCCCTCTACTGCTCTGTACCAACCAATGAGAAGGCACATAATATGATATCAATTATACGTATGAGATTTTCTAAAATATATTTCCATGTTACACTCATTGCAAGAAAAAAGAAGAAAAGTGAGAAAATTATAAATAAATTTGAACTCAGAGTTCATCAATTCTCTCTCCGGAGGTGGATCATTTTTTTTTCATCATGAGTCCTTTGAATTGTCTTGGACCACTGTAGTGATCAGAACAGGTAAATCTTTCACAGTTGATCATAATTATAATATTGCTTTAACTGTATACAATGATCTGATTCTGCTTCTTTTTGAATCAGTTCATATAGTCTCATGATTTTCTGAAATAATCTCTGTCATTATTTCTTAAAGCACAATATTACTCTATCACACTCATATGCCATGACTCATTCAGCTATTACCCAATTGATAGTCCCTCAATTTCTAATTCTTTGCCATCACAAAAAGTGCTCCTATAAATATATCTATATCTATCTGTCTATCTATATCTATCTATCAGTCCTTTTCCTCTTTCTTTGATCTTTTTGGGATGCAAACTTATTAGTGGTTTTGCTGGATCAAAGAGTATGCAATTTTATATCACTTTGGGCATAGTTCCAAATTGTTTTACAGAATGGCTGGACCCATTTACAACTTCAAGAGTTCATTAATATACCTAATTTCCCCCATCCCCTCCAGGATTTGTCATTTCTTGTCATTTGTTATTTCTTATTTTTTTTAAATTGTATTTCTCTAATCATTAGTAATTTAGAGCATTTAGAGCATTACAGTTAACTTTGATTTTTTCTTCTGAAAATTTATTTGCATCCTTTGACCATTTATCAATTGCACAATAGTTCCCATTTTTATAAATTTTACTCAGTTTCATACATATTTAAAAAATGAGGTCTTTATCATAGAAATTTGCTGTAAAAGAGTTTTTTTTTAAATTTTACTTCATTGTCTTAGGTACCTTTTAGCAAAATGTAATTTTCCTCATTATCTTTTTTAATTAGATTTACTTTTGCTTTGTCTGAGATTATGATTAATCATCCTGTCTTTTTTCCTTCAGCAAAAACATAATAGATTCTACTACAACCTTCCTTTCCTTTCTTTTAACTTTCTTAGTATGTCTTTATATTTCAAGTGTGTCTCTTGTAAACAATATGTTATTAGGATTCTGGTTTCTAATTAATTCTGCTATCTATTTCCATTTTATGGGTGAATTCATCTCATTGCCATTTAAAGGTATGATTACTAAGTATATTTCCTTTCATGGCTATTTTTAATACCAATATAATACTGGTAACATTGTATGACTACAAGCCATTGACAACTTCAATATACCAAGAATTTTTTAAAAATAGTGTTACTCAGAAGAAAATGTGGAGAAAAAACAAAATAAATTACGTGAACTTAAAGGTCAAAATGAAAAATAATATGGTTTGATGACATTTCACATATTCATATCATGAGAATGAAGGCTAACCAACAGGTAATTCACTTGTTATTATGATGTCAAAAAAATAAAAGAAGGCCCCCAGCATATTGGGTAGATCCAGTGTGATATACTTGTGGCAAGACATGGATGAAAATCACAAAGGGTGAGTTGAAATTTTCATTACTGAGGGACACATCCAAATCATTGGAATTATATACCTATTTTAATACTTTCTTGATTTTCCAAGTTTTAAGTGCTTTGTGCAAACCCTTTAAATTTTTAAAAATAAATTTTGAACTTAGCAAACCTTACCTAAAATTAACACTTCTATATGTATAATAGAATAAAGAGATGCTTATACATTGAAATGACTATTATATACATTGATTATTCATTACATTAATCAGCATTTCTTTGCTTTATTGCTTTTTTTTCTCTAGGCATAAGAAAATGACAGAGAAAATGTTAAAATGCAGATTAAACTTAAAATGGGTACATTTTAGCATGTAAAATTATGTAAAAGTATGTCCCTTTTGGGAGTTTGTTTCATAAAGCTAGTTCTTAAATATGTACTATATTGGATATTAGCCAATAGTTTATGTCATCATAAGGATGAAATCATAAGGAAATGTGTAGAGACAAGAGGCTGAATAGTCCATAATATAATTGTTCTAAACAAAGTCTTTAAACTATGTAATGGTTTATGCTTGTTGGTGTTAACTTGAAAACAAATTGGTCACAAACAATAGTCATTTCAATTTAATTCAATTAGCACTTATTAATCACCTTATTAAGGGCTTTCTTTTTTCTCCCCTTCTCAAGTAAGTGATAAATATCTACTATAGTACTACTATGTGCTAGCCATTGTATTAGGTAGTAAAAGCAAAACAAATATATTCTCTGTCCTCCATGGTCATTTTTACATTTTACTGAGGAGAAATAAATAAATAATATATATGAATATATGTATGTGTGTATGTATATATATATGTATGTGTATGTGCATATGCATATGTATACAAACATATGTACATATATACATATATGTGTGTATATGAAAAAAGCAAAACATTTTAATGGAGGAAGGAAAGGTAAGAAAAAATAAAAATTGGGGAAATCAGAAAATACTTTAAGGCTCACAAGGAATTGAGAGTTAGAAGAAATGAGAAGGTAAAGCTATTTGGCAAAATGCAGAGAAAACCTGTGAAAATCCCAGGAGATGGGAGATAAAACCTTACTTAGGACTAAGTCTGGTTAATTTCACAGGATCATATAATTCCTGAATAAGGAAATATTGTAATCAACCTAGAAAGACAGACTGGAGGCAATGATTTCAATTGCTAAACAATTGAGTTTTATTTTGTCATAGTGGTAATAGGGAGTCATGGAAGCTTCTTTAGCAGGGGAATGACATGATCTGCCCATTGTTTTAGAAGAAGCTGAATGCAAAAGGGCTGAATAAGAGGCTATTGCAATAGTCTAGGTGAGAAGTGATGAGGATTTGAATCACTGGCCTAAAAAGGATTATTCTAAAACCTCTAAATCATAATTTTCTGCAATTTAATAACTATAATTTAATGAGTTTGATGTAGGAGGCAAAAAGGGGTTAACAGAAAAACTTAAGACCCAGGCTCTCATTCAGATATGAGTTCTAAGAGGGATTTAAAACCCAGTTAATGGATAACTTACAAGTCAGGATGCTAAATTCTCTTACCCACATAAATCAGTACCCATAATGGGAACATAGGGAAGCAGGTCATGAAGACCTTAGACTATAACAATGATACATTGACAAGCTAGAAAAACTCAAATTAGGAATAAATGAAAAATGAAGATATTTTGAAACTAGTCATGAGAATCAGAAAGACACATGTGCAGAAAAGGCCAAATTTGTCCCCAGATTCACATTATGATCTGTAAACCCCAAAAACACACCTCCACAGAAAAAAGTACCCACTTTGGGGGTTGGCTTAGAACCCAAGGAACTCCAAATTAGGATAAACCCTCCCCTGTACCTCCCAAAGGTGGAGATTATTATAATGAGTAGGACAGGTCCTTCCCTGTACCTCCCTAAGGTTGAGATTATTATTATGAGACTGATAATCAATTTACCCATACTATAAATATAACTTTCTATCTTTCCTTATTTGAGAGATACCTTTCTATATTTCTTTTGGTTATCTCCGGGTGATCAACAGTCTTTCAATAAAACTTGGAAAACTGAGTCACTGAGTCTTGTAATTCTTTTGGGATGCCTCACAATCAGTTTAATCACCCTAAATTCAGCCCACATCAAGTTGAGACTCTATCTCCCCTTCCAATAGCTACAAAAGAATAAAGTAACCAACCTATGTAAACCTTAGCCTAGGAGAATAAGATCACTAAAATAGCTTCATTTACAGTACCTTATTTTTGAAAACTGTTATGTCATTGAGTATTTATTAACTACTATGTGTAGAGGATGCTGGACTCCCTGGAGGAGATACAAAGTTAAATAAGGCATGGTCTCCCTTCAGTGAGATTACAATCAATGACTATGTTAATATCCCCATGCTTGATATACTTACCCCCTTTTAGATTAATTCCAGGCTTAAGGCTCAAGACTCACTTATATGGGCTTTTGTTCTTGGTTTCCCAGTTGTCAGTGTACTCTCTCCCTAAATATTATTTTGTATTTAATCTCTTCATATTTTGTATTAGCTTATCAGCATATATGTTGTTCCACTGCTTCCCACCTCTTCCCAGTTGAATGTAAGTTTCTTGTAGGGAGAAATAATTACATTTCTGTCTTTGGTTGTGCCAACACAGTGCCTTACACAAAGTAGGTACTTTATAAATGCTTCTTAATTTTAACTGAATTGATTATGGCAAAATATTATGTGGCAAATGCATAAGAAAATTGAAGAGTAGTTTGTGAAATTCAATCAAGAAGTTATAAGGGATTGAATAAAGATCCATGGAGGATCATAAGATAACAACTCTAGAACAGGAATGGTCCACAGAGCCTTATCTAATTTGATTCTCATTTTACAAATGAGGTAACTGAGCCCCAGGGGGTCATTAAGTAATTTCCACAAGGAAGGTCACATAGATAATAAGTATCCCAGACAACCTTTGACTCAGAAGTCAAAGATTTTTCCATTATAGTAGCATTTGAATTGGGCTTTTAAGCTTATTGATAAGCCTAGGCTGAGATAAAGCATTCTTAAACAAAAAGAATAAAATATAGGGCATTTAGGAATAGGAAGTCTTGTCCAATGTGGCCACAATATAAAATACAAAGAGAAGGACTCTATGAGGTATGTGGGGTATCCGTTCGTGACCTTGAATAATTTTCTGAGGAGCTTAAACTGTATCCAGTAGACAATAGCGAGCCATGGAAGGGACGTGAGGAGAAGGTGTTAGTGAATAAACTTTATTAGCCTGGTTTTAGTTCCTGAATGGACCAGAAAGTGATAAAAACCTAAATTTATTTAAAGCCTGTTCTTCCCCTTAATTTGTCCAACTTACTGTGATTTTACTGTATTGAAAGGGTTTTTTTTTTTTTTTGTCCTTCGTATTCAAAGGTGACAGCTTGGAAAGTAAGATTCTTAAAAGCCTTTGACAAGATTTCACACCAAAAGCTATTAAAGAAAATGAATCATAGAAAAGAAACTGGCTTAGAGACAAAGGGGGAAAGGCTAGCAATAAATGAGCTCTTTCCTTGATAGAGATGTGTAAAGATCAGGGTTCCACAGGGATTGATGCTTGGTCAGGTCCAATAAAGCTGGTCTTAATGAAGCTCTTTATTAATGAGGAGGGAGGACCCAATGAAATCTGTAGATTTGTGGATGGCACTAAACTGAGATAGTGAAAAAAACAAACTAATGAGGATAGATAAGACCATAGGAAAAATCTTACAAGTCAGAGTGACTGAGCAGATAAGCGGTGAATTGTTTTTAACATGATTAAATGTTAGGGTTACTTCCTGAATTAATTCCTTCAAAAATGCATTTATACATATGTCCAAATTATACATGTAAAGCTAGATATATGATTTTAAACAATCACATGCTTTTGAAGGATGCCATCAAAATGTGCTATTGCTAGCTCTCTGATTTACTGATTGTGTGACCTTAGTCTAGTGACCTAATATCAGTAGGCCATAGTTTCCACATCTATAAAATAAATACTGGACTAGGTGAACTTTAATATTTCTTCCAGCTCTGAGTCTATGATCTTTTGTTTCTTCTTTTGGACCACCTTGAGTGAAGTTCACCCTAGGCATGGCCTTCTTCAAACAAATACTGATTCAACATATATACCTCTAAGAAAATATCAAATAAGAGAAAGTTTAGGAAAAGGTAACAAAAATGATCAGGGTAAAAACATAAGGGTTGTGATATGAAAACTTATTAAAAAGATCATGGGATACCAGTCTGGAATTTCAAAATTTCATAGGGGACAGGATTGAAATATATAAAATAATAAGCTATAAAGATGAAGTCAACACCATCTTGCTTATCTAATCCCAGAATATTAGCACAAAGATATATGACATTTGAGTGAGGCAAGTTTAAAACAAATAAAAAGAAAGAATATTTCACATACTGAATAAAATAACTTTAAGAGACTTGTTAACCCTGATGTTAGGTATACAAAGAAATAATAGATTTTTTAAAATTCTGAACTAATTATGAATTATAGAACCAGAAATGACTACTAAGAGAAGTTACAATGCATTTAACCTTCAAAGGTTAATTATCTCATATCTCAATTTCCCTTAGTTGACATAGTCAAGCTGAAATCAGGAAGAATCATCATGACCTACCAAGGAACGTCTTTTCAGGCTTGCTGTTGGCTATATATTACCTTAGATGATTGATGGATTTGATTCCAAATAGTATTTTTTATGCTTCCATTCCTAATTAGCATACTTCTGGATGGTCATTGTACATTTTCTTAATAATACATAACAATATCATATCCATTGCTGTAGCACAATTACACAAAAGGAGAAAATTGAAAAACAATAGAAATATGTTTTCTTACTTCCTTACCTATAAATGTACTGCTCTCTTTCCTGATTTGCCCAACCTCCAACTGTCCTTTCTCATCTTCTCTGCCTATGAAAATTCTACTTATCCTGCAATCCTATATCAAACTCTCTCAAAATGGAATAGACTGCTTCAGCTTATAGTTAATTCCCCATCACTGGAAGCCTTTAGATGGATTGTGAATGACATCTCATCTGCAATGTCTTAGGGTAGATTGCATGTCAGGTATAGCTTTGATTGGATGACCTACAAGATCCCTCACTTCCTTCAAGTCACAACTAAAATCCCATCTTTTATAGGAAGTCTTTCTCAACTCCTCTTAATTCTAGAGCCTTCCATCTAATTCTTTCTTATTTATACTGTATGTAGTTTATTTTGTATATTTTTTCTTGTTGTGAGCTCCTTCAGAGCAGGGACTGCCTTTTGTATCCCTCAGGTCTTAGCACAATGCCTGACCCATAGTAGGTGCTTAATAAACATTTAGTGCTTAAATCATTGAACTCTTCTACAATAACTTTCCAGTTTTCTGTGTTTCTGTGAATTCCTTCATCCAACCATCTCTTACAACTATGGCCCATATTGATCTTCTCCTGTTTCTACACATGATACCACTAATTGTCACATTTTGATTTTTAAGTATATACCACACTGTACTTTTATCCTTATTCTTACCATTTTATAGGCTAATATTTCTTAGGGCTATCATGATAATAGTTAATAATACTAATGATACAGGGTAGGAAACGTGCCATATATTATGAGGGTTGAAAAGTACTGAAGTACTCCTACAGCAGCTAACATAGTACTGGGTCTGTGGAAGGGGTCAATACATATTTATTGAATTGAATTGAATATTTAAAAACCTACTACATAAGAAAGTGACCTAATGAAATCTGGTTTTTGTTTGTTTTGGTTTTATTTTTGGGTTTTTTGCGGGGAAATGAGGGGTAAGTGATGTGCCCAGGGTCACACAGCTAGTAAGTTTCAAGTATCTGAGGTCAGATTTGAACTCAGGTCCTCCTGAATCCAAGCCCAGTGCTTTATCCACTGCACCACCTAGCTGCCCCCAACCTAATGGAATTATAATACTAGTATGTTTTAAGAGGACAGTAAGGAACAACTTCAGAATCAGTTGTACTATATATTAGAGAAACAGAAAAAAGGATACTTAACTAAAAGCATGGAAAATGAACACACAATTTATACTAATTATTCTTTAACTCTATACATTTTATGTAGTGCAAAAACATGGTCCTCTATGTAATTATCTAATGTTATCACTTACAGGATCATAGATTGGAAGCTGAAATGGAAGTTAGAGGTCTTCTAGTCTAATGTCACCAATACAGAGATTAGGAAACTGAAGGCCAATGACTAAAACACATTCATGTTGACAAGTAATATTAATTTTTTTACTATTAATTTTTTTAAAGTTTGTTGTTTGTTTTTTTTTCAGGGCAATGAGGGTTAAGTGACTTGCCCAGGGTCACACAACTAGTAAGTGTCAAGTGTCTCAGGTCAGATTTGACTCAGGTCCTGCTGAATCCAGGGCCAGTGTTTTATCCACTACTATTAATTTTTTTTTTGGGGGGGTCAGGAAATTGGGGTTAAGTGACTTGCCCAGGGTCACACAGCTACTAAATGTTAAGTATCTGAGGCCGGATTTGAACTTAGGTCCTCCTGACTCCAGGGCCAGTGCTCTATCCACTGTACCACCTAGCTGTCCCACACTACTATTAATTTTTAATGAAAAAAAACCATAATGATTTTTAAAAATATTATTCAAACTATAACCTAAAGATGTGGTAACCTATATTTAGATATAGCAGCTATTAAAGTATTTTTTTCATAAAAATATTCATCATTAAATTTTGTGTCATTGTTAAATGATCATATATGCTGCTTAATTATAGACTTCAATTTTTTATCAATTCAAATGCATATCTTTGTTCTTTTACAATACATAGGCTTCTCTTGCAAGGATCATTTTGATGCATCATTACCATTGCTGTAATATTGGAATGATAAACCATGAGTAAATTTAAATATGCAGGATGTTATTTGCATAATTATTCACTGTTTAATGAAACTCATTAGAATTATATAATTTTCTGTTTGTAAATCCATAGCTATATTTCCAAGTGCACAAGTTATTAGACAAATTCCACCTAATCTAAGATGAGCAGTGATGCATATTGCAGTCCAAAAAAATCAGATTAGAATCTGGTCATAAATATTTAACTTCAATTTATTCTGAAAGATACAATCATCATTTCCTAGAAACTCTTATGTGAATGGCACTGCTCAATCTTCACAAATGTATTCATTGTATTACAAGATGAAATATAAAGGCCAAAATGCTTTGGGAAATGAAGATAATTTAAGCAATTTTTCCTTACACTTATTTTCAAAAATAACTTTTTATTTATTGATCCATATAGCAAGGAACTATGTAGCATCATCTTAGCTAAATGCTCATTTACTTGCTGTTTCTAATATTTCTTTCAAAAAGATTCAAATAAAATTTTAATGACTGAATTTTGTAAAATGAGGAGGTTGGAGTAGAGAACCCTCCAGCTCTCTGAGTCTATGAATTTTGACCTCATTAGACTAATCTTATATTGATATTCTCACACCCCAGTCTCATTGAGCTATGTTCTCTTTTGCCAGAGCACAGCCTGCTATATTGAAAACCTTAATATGCCCTGAAGCATGCTTATCTGAACCTTCTGCAGGATTTAAAAAAAAAAGAGAGAGAGAGAGACATTGTATGGCTTTGCATTTGTCTCATCATAGAATGAGGGAAAAACAGTTTGCAAAACATCTGCATATGCTTCTGAAATTTTTACATAAATCCAGAAGCCTTTTCTTCTTTCACAGATTTCTAGATACTTAATACCAGAGTGGCAAGTAGGTGGCTCAGTGGATAGAGTAATGGAGTCCTGAGTTCAAATCTGACTTAAGACACTAACTAGCTGTGTTACCCTGTGACTTAACCATGTCTGCCTCAGTTCCTCATCTGTAAAATGATCCAGAGGAAAAAATGGCAAACTACTTGAGTATCTTTGGTAAGAAAACCCCAAATGGGGTTAGAAAACTCAAATAGGACTGAAAAATCACTAAAAAACTAAACAATGCCAGAAAGCAGTAACACAGAGAAATTGGATATTTTATCCTGCAACCTGTAAGTTTTACAAGAGAAAGAAGGACACCTGGAAGTTCAGAGGGAAAAAAAGAAAAGCAAGAGGGAAAGAAGAACAAGTGAAGAGAGAGAGGGAAAGAAAAGAAAGATGAGAAAGAAGAAAAGAAAAAGACAGGGGGGGGAAGAAAAGGGAGTGTAGGAAAGAGGAAAGACAACAGAGGGAAAAGTCAAGATAAAGAGTAAGGAGGATAAAGGGAGATGAGAAAAGAGACCTGATATACAGTTGCAGAATACCTTCTTTCTCTCCTTTCCTATAATCATTGTATCCTCCCTAGGCTCATTCTAGCAGCTGCCTCATTATTCTGAATCAAAGCCTTCTTCAATATTCATTTCTTCTGGGAAGCTTATCTGGTTCCCATTAAGTAGATAATAGGTACAACAAAGCATTTATCAAACCTAGAATAGACCAACCTATCACTTAGAACAATGAAAAGTAGGTTGCTTATCTTTTTCCATCTCATTAGCACAAAAACTTTGCCAGAAGAGAAATTGGATACTTTATAAGTTCTGTATTAAAAGCTACTACCCTGCATCATGTCTGCACCCAAGATCCAGGACATAGTGAACCATAAATTTCTACTTCAAGCTTACCAAGACCACTGATTTAAAGAACAAGTACCAGAGAGATGACATTGAATCATGGAACAGTGGAACTGTAAGGATCCTTAGAATTAATTTAATCTAATTTACTCCTTTTCCAAATGAGAAAAATGAAACCCAGAGAAATCAAGTGACTTGTTCAACATGCCATTCCTATTAATTGTGGAGCAAGGTAGACCAATCACATGGAAATAGGAGCCAAAGGGCCAGGTATTTTGACAGATGAAAATAGTCAGCAAAGAATCATTGGTTCTGATCTTGCACTAAGTGATGGTGATTGAATTTATTAAATAATAAATTACCAATAGCTTGACTCAACATAATAACTGACAGAACAAGTTTTTTGTAAAGTTTATAAAGCCCTTTATATTAACTCATTTAAATCTTACAATAAACCTACACACTGTATTACAAATATTTTTATCTTTACAAATAAGTAAATCAAGATTTAATGAAAGCACTGTGTCTATCTGGCTACTAAATCTCTTCTAAATCTTACTGAACATTGAGTCTGGTCTGACTCATAGTATATTGCTAGTACTATAGTGGGAACCCTCACAGGAGACTTTGAAGGGCTTGATTAATTCTTTTATTTTGGTAGGATCTTCTTTTTTAATCTTTTTAATTTTTAATTTTTATTATTATTATTATTTCTAGTTACATGTAGAAATAGTTTTCAATATTTGTTTTTATAAGATTTCTAGTTTCAAATTTTTCTCCCTCCCTCCCCTCCTTCCACTTCCTCCCCCTTCTTCAGGACAGCAAGCAATCTGATATCGGTTATATATGTATAATCACATATATATACAATCACATAAACATATTTCCGCATTAGCCATGCTGTGAAAGAAGAATCAGAGCAAAAGGGAAAAACCGCAAAAAAAAAGAAAACAAATAAAAGTAGATATAGTATGGATCAATCTCCATCTAGATTCCACAGTTCTTTTTTTTTTTTTTTTGGATTTGGAGAGCATTTTTCATGCTGAGAAGAGTCAAATCCATCACAGTTGATCAATACACAATGTTGTTGATACTGTGTACAATGTTCTCCTTGTTCTGATCATCTCACTCAGCATCAGTTCATGTGAGTCCTTCCAGAATTCTCTGAAATCTTCTTGCTCGTCATTTCTTCACATTAATTTTTTAAAAACTTTGTGTTCTAAATTTTCTTCTTCCCTCCCTCCTCAACACGCTCTATGGAATCAAGCAATTCAATATAAATCATACACATGCAAATTATGCTAAGCATCTTCACATTAGTCAAGTTGTGAAACAACATAGAATAACTTTAGAAAGAGGAAGTAACTAACAATTAAAATTATACTTCAATCTGTATTCAAATACCATCAGTTCTTCCTCTGCTAATGGTTTGCATTTTTCACACATACTTCTGATAATCATCCAGCTCATCATTTCTTTCAGTTACTATTGTTAACTGTATTACCCTCCATTCTATTCCCTCCCCTTGATATTTACTCCATTTTCTATTTTCTTATACCCTATCCCTCCTCAAAAGTGCTTTACTTTTTACTACCCCCTGTCCAATATGCCCTCCCTTCCTTCACCTCTCCTCCCCCCCCCCTTTTCCCTTTCCTATCCCACTTTCCCTCAGGGCAAAATATACTACTATACCCACTTAAGTGTTTATGTTATCCCCTCTGAACCAATTCTGATGAAAGTAAGGCTCACTCACTCCCCCACTCCTTCTCCATTTTCCCCTCCAATCCATAAGCTTTTTCTTGTTTCTTTTATGTGAGCATTTTTACACACTTTCACCTCTCCCTTTCCCTTTCTCCCAGTGCATTCCTCTTACCCCTTAACTTTATTTTTAAAGATGTCATCATGGGTCTGCTAAGTGATACAGTGGACAAAGCACCAGCCCTGAATCCAGGAGGCCCCGAGCCTAAATCCAGCCCCAGACATAAGTCACGCTATCTTGACTACCCCACAAAAAACAAGGACAAATGCTTTACAGATATCATCCCTTCATATTCATTTCACACTTGTGCCCTCTGTCTATGTATATTCCTTTCAGCTGCCATAATAGAGAGTTCTTATGAGTTGAAATTATTATCTTCTCAAGTAAGAATGTAAACAGTTTAACCTTTTAATGTCCCTCATGATTTCTTTTTCCTGTTTACTTTTTTATGCTCCTCTAGGGTCTTGTACTTGAAAGTCAAATTTTCTATTCAGTTCAGGTCTTTTTATCACAAATGCCTGGAAGAACTCTTTTTCATTGAAGTCCCATTTTCCTCCCTGAAAGATTATACACAGTTTTGCTGGGTAGGTTATTTTAGGTTGTAGTCCCAGTTCCTTTGCCCTTTGGAATATCATATTCCATGCTCTCCAGCCCTTTAATGTAGAAGCTACTAATTCCTGTGTTATCCTGACTGTGGCTCCACAGTATTTGAATTCTTTTTTCCTAGCTGCTTGTAATATTTTCACCTTGACCTGGGATCTCTAGAATGTGGCTATAATATTCCTGGAAGTTTTCCTTTTGTGATCTCTTTCAGGAGGTTATTGGTGGATTCTTTCAATTTCTATTTTACCCTCTGCTTCTAGAATATCAGGGCAATTTTCCCTTATAATTTCTTGGAAGATGATGTCTAGCCTCTTATTTTGGTCATGGTTTTCAGGTAGACCAATGATTTTCAAATTATCTCTCCTCCTGGAGCTATTTTCCAGGTCAGTTGTTTTTCCAAGGAGATATTTCATATTGCCCTCTATTTTTTCGTTCAATTGGATTTGCTTTACTGTGTCTCTGTTTCTCATTAAGTCACTAGCTTCCATTTGTTCAATCCTCATTCTTAGGCAATTATTTTCTTCAGAGAGTTTTTCTATCTCCTTTCCCATTTGACTTTTTAAGCTGTTGACTTTTTTTCTCATGACTCTCCTGCATCTCTCTCATTTCTCTTTCCATTCTTTCCTCCCTCTCTCTAAATCTTCCTTCTATCTCTCCTACTTTCTCTTCAAAGTCCCTTTTGATCACTTCCAAGGGTTTGGATGTTTGAGCTTTGACTTTGTTATTATCTTCTTCTGAGGGTGTATTCTGTTGTATCTTTCCCCCAAAGAAGCTCTCTATTGTCCACTGTTTTCTTTGCCAACTCATCTCAAGTAGAAAGTAGATGTCTGATTGAAATCTGATTCTCTATGGTCAGAAGATTGGTGTGCCTGTGCCCCTCCTTAACTGGTTCAGAACCAGGGTGCTTCACCCCAACTCTAGCAGAAACTATAGTCACTTCATGCCGGGCCACCACCGAACCCCTTCACTGGTCCACAAGCCGAGCCTTAGAAGAAACCTTTGGTGCACTGAAGACTCTGAGGCATCTGTTCCTGGGTGGGTCTGGACCCCATGCTGAGCTCCTCTTTCAGCCTGATCAGCAGGTAATCTCAGTTGTGGCTTTTGGCTGGAAAGTAGTCTCACTCTGTTCTTATGTGAGTTAGGCTGCTATATTTTGTTTGTTTTTGTTTTTGTTTTTTTTAAATGGAATTATTTGGGAATGCGTGGACTGGTTTATTGGGAGCTTACAGGAGTCACAATCTCTCCCCTGCCATCTTGGCTCTGCCCCCTGGTTTGATTAATTCTTAAAGACTAAAACTGCAACATCTTTGAGGTCAAATGAGGGATTGTGGGTTTGAGAGAAAGGAAAGAAAAGTAAGACATTAGAATAATCACAAGAGCACCATGAGCAATGTGCATGAGCAGGTCTTTTTAAAAAATGGTTTACTCTTAAGATTTATCTTGATTAGGCTCCTTTCACTGTCCTTCTTGCTATCATTGCTCAACTTTCTGAATTTGTAGGTATTTTACTTGTATTATTTAGCATGGTAGGAGCACAGTTGCCGGTGGGATCCCTATCACTTCACCATATTCCTCTTTATAGAGAATAATCTTTGCCTGTTTGTAGGTCTGTAGCACATCTCTCCTCTATATAATTTTTCAAAGGTCACTGACAGCAACTCAACAATAACAGCCTTAAGTTATTTTGGTACCCTGGGCTTTAGTCCATCTAAGTTTGGTATCCTGAAATAATTGAGGACAGCTACTAACTTTCTTGCCATGTACTATCTTATCATGATACCCAAATCTCCATTAGCTATTTTTGTTTTATTCTTACCATTCCAAAAGCCATCATTCCTGGTAGGGAAAACAAAAACAAAATCCTGTCTGAAAAGTTCTGCCTTTTTTCTTTGGTCCATTTTCATTGTCCTATCTCTCTGTTATTTGAACACTCACATTCTTTCTTTCATCTTCCTCTTTCCTCTTAGTTGCCCTCAGTCTTCACCATACTCACTTTGAGCTATCTCTCAAATTGATGAAACCCTTTCTATTACTATTCCTTAGTAAATTGATGTTGCTTTCTTCTTTTAATAAATCTTATTTAAAACTGTTGGCTTTTCCTTTTTCATTCATTCATTCATCCATTCAGTCATTTATTCCCTGTAACTTAAAATAAAAAACCTTTTTGAGTAGCTTGTTCTCTCTTTTCCTTAAGAAATGCTTTGTTGCCATCATCAAACCATTACTTTTGAAAGCATCCTATTTTTCTGTACACCCAGAGGTCTCCAATACTTCTCTCTAAAAGTCATAAGAAGAGTCAGGAGGAGCCCAGTATATGTTGCTGGGATTTCTTTTGGCAATTAAGGGAGTGGACATGAATTTCACAAGATGAGCACACATGGATGGGTTATAAGCATTATTTAAGGAAACTTTAAAATCAATATATCACAGAGCCATTAGAGTAATTGAGAAAGTTACAGCAAGTTGAATAGGTGGTTTCCACTGTTCTGTCTAAAGACATAAAGGTTTCAAATTTAACAAATTTCCATAGTCTTTCATGGCTGGCATGAGACTAAAATATCTAAATCTATTTGTCCTTTCTCCCTCTTTGTGTTTTCTTAGCAAAATGAAAACAATTTAGAATTCCATACTTTTAAAAACAAATATATCTTCCTGCATTAAAGAACTTTATCTAAGATTTTATAAATATTATATAGGTCTCATGTCTTTGTGATAGACTAAAATTGGTGATTATTTGATGGAAGGAATAGGAGAGGTAGAAATGGCAAAGTTTAACATGGAGTATTAGGAAGATAATAGAGATAAGGAATATGGAAATGTTTCTGTGACCCATCCTCCAAACTTCTGAATACCTGGCCTATTACTTAACCATCTGCACATATTGACACCTTGCTTAGGGTTTTCATGCAAACTATCAATTTCTAATTGTATTTGGAAGATCATATTTGTAAATTCATTATAGTAGCTAGGGATGGAGTTACAGCATTGCTGTCCTATTTGTGTACAGGCTTTTTTTGTATTAGCTAGGATAAAATCTAATTAATCTGTGTGATTTTTAAGGGTATACAGTAGAATAGGGTTTCCCCATGCCCATACAAGTTCACCTCTTTATAGACAAAACTGTTAGTCAGGTTCAAGACTTTGGCAGTTTTGTAAGTGAAAGTATGATCATTTCTTTTAAAAAAATGGCATTTAAAAATTAGTTTTAAATTCTCTCCTGACCTTGAACCCTTCTCATTAAGAAGCAAACAACATTGAGATCTTTTTTAAACATGTGAAATCATACAAAACATATCCATATTGCTGTTGTCCAGTCATTTCAACTGTGTCTGACTCTTCATGACCCCATTTGGGGTTTTTATGACAAAGATACTAGAATGATTTGCCATTTCCTTCTCTAGACCATTTTACAGATGAGGAAATTGAGGCAAATAAGGTTAAGTGGCTTGCCCAGGATCACACAGGTAATAAGTGTCCAAGGCTGGATTTGAACTCAGATCTTCTTAACTAGAGTCCCAGTGGTCTATATACAGTGCATCTCCTCGCTGCCCCATGCTAATGGATGTCACCAAAAAGAAGAAAAAAAAGGAAAGGAAAGGAAAAGGAAAAGAAAAAAGGAAGGAAGAAATAAAAATAAAGGGAGAAAGGATAATTTAATTTGCACCCACAATTTATCAGTTCTCTTTCTTGAGATACATAGAAATTGTCATCATTAGTCCTGACAAATTATCTTGGATCATTATATTGATCAGAGTGGCTAAGTCTTTCATAGATGATCAACATTACATTATTGCTACTAATATGTACAAAGATATTCTAGTTCTGCTTACTTCACTTTGAATCCATTCATAAAGCTCTATCCAGGTTTTTCTGAAATCATCCCTCTCATTATTTCTTATATCACAATGTTACTCCATCAAATTCATATATCTCAACTTGTTTAGTCATCCCCCCAATTGATGGGCATTCCCATAATTTTCAATTCTTTGTTATCATGAAAGAACTGCTATGAATATTTTTCTACATGTAGGTGCTTTTCCTTTTTCTTTTATCTCTTTAGGATACAGGCCTGGTAGTGGTATTGCTGGGTCAAAGGGTATGCAAAATTTTGTAGCCCTTTTGGCATTGTCTTTGGGTCTTTGTCAGAGGAAATTGCTATAAAATCCTTAGAATAACCTTATTGTCTATGGTACCTTTAAGGAAAATATAATTTCCCTGATTATCTCTTTTAATTAGGTGTGCTTTTCTTTTTGCTTTGTCTGAGATCATGATTGCTAACCCTACCTTTTTTTACTTCAGCTGAAGCATAATAGATCTTATTCCAAACCCTTGGTTTTTTTGATTCGATACATTTTATTTCTTTCCTTTTATTTCCTGTCGGTCAAGTTCAATGGAGCTTTGTTTGCATTTTTTACTTCCTTAAAGGATGTCCATTCAAATTAGACAAATACTTTCTGAAATGCAAATATTTCTCTTTTTAGAAAAATATTCCATCACCATCATATACCATAGCCTTGTTTAGCCATTACCCAATTGATGGTCATTCCTTTGATTTCCAATTCTTAGCCACTACAAAAAGAGCTGCTATAAATGTTTTGTACAAATACCAAACCCTTATTTTAACTCTCTTTATTTGTCTTTATGTTCCAAATGTATCTTTATGTTTTGACCATATATTTTTGGGATTCTAGTTTCTAATCCATTGTGCTATCCACTTCCTTTTTATAAATGAGTTGATCTCATTAACATTCGTTCAGTGATTCTTGCTCTCTCTCTCTTTCTCTCTCTCTCTCTCTCTCTCTCTCTCTCTCTCTCTCTCTTTCTCTCTCTCTCTTTCTCTTCTGTCCCTGCTCAAGAGTCTATTTTGCTTTTGATTATTGCTTCCTTTAATTAGCCTTCCATCAACCCCCCCCAATTAAAAAATGTCCTTCCCCTCCCACTTCCCTGTAGAGCTGTTGAGTAAGATTAATTTCTTTACCCAACAGAGTATGTTTATTCTTCCCTCTTTGAACCAATTCCAATGAGATTGAGGTTTAAGAATTGTCAGCCACACTCTTCCCCTACTTTCCCCTCCACTGTAAAAGCTTTTCCTTGCATGCCTCTTTTTCTAAGATAATTTCTGCCACCCTTTCTTCCATTCCCTTCCTCCTTCTCCCTCTTTCCCAACCATCCATTATCATTTTTAAGATCATCCCAACATAATCAACCCATATCCTCTTTGTATGTAGAATCCCTCTAACTTCCCTAATAATGATGAAGGTCTTAGGAGTTATGTGTATCATTTTCTTATATATGAATATGAACAGTTTAGCTTTATTGAGTCCCTTATAATTTTTCTCTCCTATTTACCTTTTTATATTTTTCATGAGTCTTATGTTTGAATGTCAAATTTTTTATTCAGCTCTGGTCTTTTCATCAGGAGTACTTGATAATCCTCTATTTTATTACATATCCATTTTCCCCCAAAGCATTACATTCAGTTTTACTAGATATGTTATTCTTGGTTGTAATTTTAGCTCCTTTGCCTTCCAGAATATCATATTCCCAGTATTCTGCTTCTTTAATGTGGAAGCTGCTAAATCTTGTGTGATCCTGACTGTTCTCCATGATAGTTGAATATTTTCATTCTGGCTGCTTACAACATTTTCTCCTAGATCTGGGAGCTCTGAAATTTGGCTATAATTCAGGGAGTTTTCATTTTGAAATCTCTTTAGCAGGGTGATCTGTGAGTTCTTTCAATTTCCAATTTGAAATGGTACCTCAGATATCAGGATCATTTTCCTTTATAATTTCTTGAACTATTATTCCTAGGTTCTTTTTGGATCACTGTTTTTAGGTGGTCTAGGATTTCACAGCTAGTAAATGTCTGAGGCCAGATTTAAACTCAGATCTTCCTGACTTTAGACCCTGCACTCTGTCTACTGCACTACCCAGTTGCCCCCAACCAGATATTGTCAGAGAATTTGTTGCACCTTCAATTTTAAGTGGAGCAATTCCAGTTTTCTTGGTTTTTTGTTTGTTTGTTTTTTAGTAGACCGCGTGATCATGATCATGAGGGCATAAGACATCTGAATATTTAAGGTCCATTTCAACACAAATTTTATATATTTCCTTTGCAATATTTTCCATTTTGTGATTCTACTGTTCATAGTGATATGGGTAGAGAAAATATTTATGTAAAGGTAGTATCTTGCATGTTGATGTTAAAGGGACCCCAAATCTAGGAATCTATTTTTACAATATGATAAAATAAACATTTATAAGTACCTCCCATGTGCCAACATGCACTGTGCTAAGTTCTGGGAATACAAATAAGAAAAAAAAAGACAATTCCCACATCAAGGAGCTTATAATTTAATGAGAAAAGACAATACAATACAGAAAAGTAACTAGAAGGAAGAGGTGGAGAACACCAGAGGGTACCCAGTCCCGAGGCATAATGGATATGATGGTAGAGTTGAAACCAAGCAGAATAGCCAGTGACATGAAGAGATGCCTGGCATTTTTAGTCCTCTATAAAAGAAGACTATGCAAGGAGTTTTTTTGTTTTCCTCTCTAATCAGAAGTAACTGAGAGTACTGATGAGATATGAATAGCAAGGCCGAAGTAATCTTCATAATGATGGGTTTCTTGGTGATGAGTTATCCTTCTTTCAAGTTTTTTAATGATTCTAAAAGTCTCTATTTTTTATGGATCAAGCTTTATATTTATAAAAGGTCATCACTAATGATAGAGAGGAATGTTGAAAAGCTTCTCTTTTCACTCTTACAGTATTTTCAAAATTATGGGCTTAACAAATACTATAGTTTTGCTTTGCTGATGAGTCACAGGGGAATTACTTTGGAGCAAAGTAATCTTTTCTCATTGTTTCAATTAGGTTTCCTTTCCTCTCTTTCTTTCCCCCACCCCAATATGCTTATATGAGGTACATCATGGTGCATATGAATGATGTAAGCAGTAAGACCTTGGACCCAACCATCCAATGTAAATGTTCATTGTGTAAGAAGGAACCTGTCAGCATCTAGCCATCTTTCCTTATCTCTAGGTTCTAATATTGGAAAATATCAATATTCTTAAGAGACACTAGAGGAAAATGGTACATAGGGAGAGTGGGGAGGGGAAGTGTAATTTGAAGTAAGGAAATGATACATACATTCTGTATCCTGAGTAATTCACTCATCTCATGAGGTAGATTATAACAGGACTGGCAAGGCCTATCCCTAAGAGGAGATTGGGCAAAAAGAATCCTAGGACTAGTACAGGGGTTCTCAATTTGGCTTATTGACCAAAACTCAATTGCTATTTTCTTTCAATGAACTCCATATCACTCATCAGTATTCTTGTGTAGGGACTAAATTAAATATTGGTATATATAAGGACATTTGGGAAGGTTGATAAAGTTACTCATCTATAGTATCCCCTGCACTGTGCAATCAGTGGCATTGAACTTATCCTAAGTAACACACTGACAAACTCTGAAGGTCTTATAAAAAATGCAATCCAACCTCAGAGAGAACTGATGGTATCTGAATACAGATTGAAGCATAAAATAAAAAAAATAAAGTATTGGAATCAAAATTTTAGGTAATTTATATAGAGAAAGGTTGTTCAGATAACAAGCTCATATCTAGATATATAAACTTTTAAAATTCAGTTAGCAAACAGTTATTAAGCACACAATATATGCCAGGCATTGTGCTAAGGACTGAAGAAACACACACACACACACAATAGCAAAAGACAATGCCTGCCCTCAAGGACCTTACAATCTAATGAGGGAAGACAACATATAAAAAGAGACTGATAGGGAGGGGAAAGGCATGGAGAAAAGAGAGAATACTCAGAATGCCTCAGGGGGTATGATGAAATGCTACAGATGGGTGGAAATTATGAGTTGTCTACCTTAAGACCATTCCATAAATAAAGTATTGGGGAAGACCTCTCCATTGTCCACCTTCCACCATCTCTAATGAAAGGGAGGGAGAGAACAAAAAGGCTTATTGTTGAGAAGGTGTAAGTTTCAGAGTAGATTTGATCTTTCAAAAAGATGAGTGTCTAGAGACAATGATGAAGCCCAGGTAAGTAGCCCACTGTGAAATTATTCATATATTTTACTCATGATTAATCTGATACTTTTTTTGTTTGGTTTTTGATTTTTTTGCAGGGCAGTGAAAGTTAAGTGGCTTGCCCAAGGTCATACAGCTAGTGTCAAGTGCCTGAGCCTGGATTTGAACTCCAGGCCAGTGCTTTATCCACTGCACCACCTCGCTGCCCCCACTAATCATTAATTCACCAAAGTGAATTTCATAATCACTGTATTCTGAGGACCACAGAACATCTATTAAAATAAAGAAGCATTTCTGATTTTCATTTGTTTTTAAGGTTAAAATTCAGGAAAATGTTTCAACCATCTGGTCTTCTTTCTTTTGCTTAACAGTTGAAGACCATTACATAAGTTTTCACAATAATCCTGTAAAAGTGTAGGATCCTAATTATTCTTCCTTCTGTTGGAAAATCAAATTTTGAAATCCCTAGTTTAATATCTATATTAATGTGAATTTAATTGCACTATCTTTTATTTCTGCCTTATTATTACTACAGCTTTTCCAGATCATCTATACACATAATTTTCTTAATTTTATGCTTCTCTCTTTCCAAATATTTTTTCTGTTCTAATTGTAATGTTGGTTTGAATTTCTTTTGTAATTTTGTTTCTCTTAAAAATTAAAATACTTTTCTGGGAATAGGACTAATACTTTTTTCATATCTTAATATATAACCCATTGTGCTCTGATTGAATTAACTTCTTTTTAGCTCCACATGGTTTATGTTCTTTGCCAAATTTCTCAAATTAATCAATTCATTTACTTATACTGGTTATGGCTGACAAATAAAACTAATCCCAATTAAATTATATTAATTTCCCAAAATCATTTCCTCAATAGATAAAATCTTATCTATTCTCAAGGCATTTTCTTCCCCATGGCTATTTTCTAGGGATTAAAAAAATTTCCTCTTTAAGTTGGAGATAAAATATTAAAAAACAATATCTACTATGAATAGGCATTAATGTAAATAGCCACTAAAAATAAGCTACACTCTGAAATAACTTTGCATTGCCATTTAAGACAAAGTACTTAAATCCCATTTACATTCTGATAATTAGCTCCCCTAAATGCATTTTTATGTCTTTCAAGATAAAGTCAGGATAGAGATTAGGAGGTCCCTTGTACCCCAAAAATTTTATGAGAAAGATTTAGAAAAGAGTGACAAAAGATAAAACAGTTTGCAAATATTTTAATTTCTTAATTTTGTATTTTACAATCTTTAGTAAAGTGTATCCCAACATTTCAACATAAAATTCAAAATAAATTGCACCTTAATTCCATTAAAATGTGTAAATTTATATTAAGAAAAGCATGCCTGATATGATTTATAAATCCTCTATGGAGTCATAAATATATTCCACAATCAACAATCTTAGGAATAAGAAAGAGTATTATTCTCTTAACATTTTTCTTTTTTTTTTTTCTTTTTGCTCTTGCTGGATACGCAAAGTAAAAAGAAAATTTCTATTCAAATAGGGTTCCAATTTTCAATCAGATTCTTTGGGGATGTTCTACTACTATAAAATTCTATTTCTTTTAAACTTGCACAGATTGCATCAGGGATCTCTTTCCCTCTCTATGAACAAATTTTATCATATACAAACAAGCATTCATGAAAGAAAACACACATACATACCCCTTTTATTGGCATGCCTTTACTTCTATAACCAAGATGGCAATGCAATTGTTATTTAATCTCTACCTGTCCCCTACCCCTTACTCCAGGATCCATTCTGATTTAGCTTTGGTAAATTCTTAATATAATACTTAATTGAAGATTGTGTCCCCCCATCTCCTTCTCTAATAGACAGTTAAACTATTTCAAATGGATTTTTATTTTCTTTCTAAATTATCAATAAAGAAAGTGGGCTAAATATTCATTTTCTATTTGGATTCCTTAGATACTTTACTTTGAATTCCTTTTTTCAAAGTGTACTATTTTATTTAGATAAAATATTTTTTTCTTTTGTTACAACCCAATCATCCTCATTATACCAAAAACCTGAAATACCAATATTTATAAATCACACATAATACCCCTTTAAAGGGGCAAAGTTACAGGCTTAGAGCCACACTCCCATAACCACTGTTTAAAATGAATTTTCAGTTAGGGAAGATAAGGAAACTAGGTGGCCTACAAGATAACCTTGTTATTTATGCCCTTTCTTCTCGATGCTCCAGGTTATGAGTTATATATGCCCTTTCTTCCTGAGGCTCCAGGTAGGAGACAGACAGAGATGAATGACAATATCTCCCAGAAGATTCATAGGGACAAAAGTCAACAATTCAGAGGAGAGCTTGCTGGGTTCCGTGGGAGTGAAGAGTGAGGAGTGTCCAGACCCAGTATGTCAGTAAACTATGAAAGAGCCCCAAGAACTAGATAGTTTGGTTAGAAATTCAGTATTTCCCTGATGGAACCAGGTTTCCATTGTATGGGACAATTATGGATTTGAGTCAGATTAAACTCTGAGGATGCAGTCTGAAAGATACCTCCCCCTCCAGGAAAGCTAGCCTCTCGTTTTGCCTAAAAGTTAATTGCTTGTTAAATTCTCACTGTCTCCTTTAAGTTTTATTGTTGAGATAATGGACTTGGGTCAGTTCTGTAAACTTTGGGCATGGGGACTGGAAGATATCCAGGCCCTCAGTAAGTTTTATTACTTGTCACAGTTCTACCAATTATCACTATTTACTTTACTTCTGTTTAGTTCCCACATGCCAGCTACACTTTAGTTTATGGCCTGTAATAAAAATCGTGTCACCAAATAGTCAGCTTACTCCTCTCTCACATATCAGAATCCCAGTCACTGTCATAGACTAATTACAGTCAGATAAGGGAGTGAGTTCTGCCTCCCTCTTTCTTTGACATTCCTCAGACTTGTACCCCTTCCCCTTCTCCCCTTTGTTCTTGGACATGTCTCCATATATGGATCACGAGCTGGGCACACACCTTGGGTGAGACAGGATTGGATGTTAGATTGTGAGCTCACCCACCCTAGGTGTACGTGGGGACATTCCTTTTCAAGATTACTATAAAAACCTAAAAGATTGGGCAAATCTTTGCAAGACTTCAATGTATAATTGGGCTTTGCCCATCCTCACGAGGATGTAATAAATCTGTCTCTGCTTGACTTGGTGGTCTCTTCGAGTTATTTGGGTAAACTGAGACAGTTTGTCCCAAACACCATGAATGCAAGAAGATGTAAAGAGTATGAAAACAAAAGGTTTAGAATGAAGTTGTTTGTTCTGGTTGGAAAAATGGAACAGTGGGGCAGAGGAGATGAACTAGAAAGCATTATGACTAAGGGAAATTGGGATGAAGGAGCAAGAAACATGATGAAATAATAAGACTCAACAAATAGAACAGGGACTTAGGGAAAGAAATTAGAATTTGAGATCTATAGGACAAAGCATTTACATACTGACTGCATCACATAATTGGTTCCTGATCACCCCACTTTTTGTATGATGTCCTACAATAGTCCTAGAATGTGGGTTGGTGATTATCAGGGTCTAAAGTACTATTAGGGTAGGGATAACTGATTTTATATGTAGCAGTTGATTCTAGCAAAGCAAGAGGTTCAAGAATGAGGAAGTCTCCAAGAAAAGGAGAGGGTAAAGGCTAAAGCTTCTTTTCTTTTGTTCACTAATGGAGATTAGAGGAGTTAGTGGATGCAAAAGGCTTAGTGTCCAAAGTGTCTTTCTCCTATCAGGACTTTCAATGGTAATAAAAGGGTAATTGACAAATGTGGAAGTACTGGAAATGGAGTCAAGCTCATTTGAATGCTCAGTTGTAAGTGGATGGTGACACAGGGAAGAATAGATGTAGCCTCCACCAGGCATTAAGTTCTAGGTGATAAGGGCTCCAAAGTAGTTCTTATCTTCATTATCCATCAGATTATCACAAGGTTCAGATGATCATGGTTCTTGTCCTGCTCCCCATCTCTCAGTGGGGTAAGTAACTATACTCAATGCCTCAAAGGTCCCACAACAGTAATAATTAATAAAATAGCGCTATTTAATGTAGGGAGCGAAACTGTGAAACCAGTGCTCAAGTAATTTAGGATTGATATATAAAAACTAGCTTGGCAATTTTGACTAAAATGACCAGTAAAATGACTTTGCAAAATAAACATCTTAAATCATTTTCTCAAACTTGTGACTTTTATTATTTTCTTTTTTGGTTTATAGAACTGCTTTGTTTTTGTGAGTGTTTGGATGCAAACTACTCAAATATATTAACTTTCTTTTAATTAATCAAGTAGATTTGAACATTTTGTTATCAAATGGAATGTGTGCAGTAAATCATGTTGTTTTTCTCCCTCCTCCAAGGAGTGTTCTGTCTTCAGTTCCCTGATAAATAAAGAAAAAGTTTAACATGCAAAGTACCTTATAAAAAAGTGACATGGCTTGAAAATTGTATTTGAATTTTGATTTCTCTTGTGGTATTATTTTATTTCCACTTCACAATTTGAAGAGCTAGCAGCTCCCTTGAGTACAAAATAGGCTTTCTAACACAAGCCTTAATATCTGCAATAAAATGTAGCTTTCTAGTACTTCTTAAAGAAATCATAGGTAAACCTTTTTTTAGTTACTAAGCTAATATTCCTTACTTTGATAAAAAATCCCCACAAATATTTGAAGTGGTTTTAAGAATAGTATTTCAAAAATGTTAAGTACATATTGAAAAACTACATTGTAGAAGAAATTACAATTCACTAAGGAATTATCTAGAATCATATAATAATGCATCTTTATATAATATGCATACATACATTCATAGATACAATGCAATTTAAATATATGAAAACAAGAGCTGCATATTTCCCAAAAGTGAT
Source organism: Dromiciops gliroides (assembly GCF_019393635.1). Lineage (NCBI taxonomy): Eukaryota > Metazoa > Chordata > Mammalia > Microbiotheria > Microbiotheriidae > Dromiciops > Dromiciops gliroides. The sequence continues at coordinate 134,946,593 of NC_057863.1, read as the reverse complement.
AAGAAACTGCCTTAAAAATCCCAACATTTTTATTAACCATAGAGGATTTATTTGCTCAAAGGGAGTACAATCTCTACCATCAAAGATAAAAGACATTAGTTCCCATGCTAAATTGTGTTTCCTTTCTTTTTGTCCACAAGATTAAAGTTTTTTTATGCTGTCTGGAAGGGAACACAGGCAGGGCTTCTGTTTGGCATGTCATTCTGGAGGAATGCATTTCGGTTTTCATGACAAGTATGTAGCTATAACCAAGAATGTCCCAGGAATTTTCTCCTCTATCTGAAAATTATGAAGCTTTGTAATTTGTCTCATTCAGAAACATAAGTAACATCTGTGTAAAAGTGCACTGAAAAATTTTCTGTGGATCCTTCTTTTTGATTTTTCTTAGAAATCTTAAAACTCAGAACCTCAAAACCTCATAGGAGGATGGATTACTAAAATTTCCTCTAAAGGCTGAAATAGACATCCTATGGAAGTCTGATTTACTCCTTTGTCCCAGACCAACATTTCACTTTATGTAAAGAAACACAATTTCTAGGATCATAAATATGTGTATGAAAAATATCTAATGACAGTCTACTACATTCAGGGCACTATGATCAGATGTGTGAAGAATAAAAAAACAATACATATATCCAGAAGCTTAAAGTCTTTCTGGAGCCAAAAAATCCAACAATTAAAACAAACAAAAAACAAATACAAGTCTATGTATATAATGCCAAGTGAGAGGCACAGATAGTGATTTACATAATAATAGCTCAGAAGAATAAAAGATGACCACCACCTCAAAAATAATAGCCAGCATTTATATAATACTTAAAACTTTGCAAAGCACTTTACAAATATTATCTCATTTTAACCTCACAATAACCTTGGTAGATAGTTGCTATTAATTTTCCCCATTTTACAGCTAGAGATACTAAGGCAAGCAGAAGTTGTGACTTGCCTTCAATCATATAGCTAATAAGTATGAGAGGTAGAATTTGATTTTAGGTCTTCCTGACTCAAAGCCAGCACTTTACCCACTGAGCCACTTAGCTTGCATTCATGTAAGTAATAAAATAGTATGGTTGAAGTATCACGTTCATCTGTTACATAAGCCTTTAAGAAAGAAAAAGACTATGTAAAGGCTCAGAACCAAACCTCCTAAGGAACTGGTCAGCCCTTAAGGTTTCCTTCATAAGTCTCTTTGTTAAAAAATTTCTTTTGCAAACACTTAAAGTATTCCCTGAAAATATCAATATTTGGTTAATTCCTAGGCCTCCAAAAAAGTACAAAATAACTCTCAGCTTCCCATGTAAGCACTAAAGATAACAGCCCAGTGCAAGTTTTGTTTTACTCAACAGAAGACCCAAAGGATTCATTCATACCCAAGCCCATAAACAGTCAAAACAATTTACCTTGACTTTCCTGTAGTACTCTGACTCCCAAGGATCTACATAGTTAAGTGGACTTATAATGTTAGTGTTCCCTTTTCCCCACTAACACATACACACACACACACACACACACACACACACACACACACACACACACACACACACACACACAAGAAACTTCTGTCTCTCAAGAGAATTACACAATGCTTCAGATTTATATTATCCATGTTTGGGCTCAAACATTGGCTAGTCAAACAGTGAATCCAAGACTGCTTTAAAAGTCAATTAAAGGGGGCAGCTAGGTGGCACAGTGGATAATGTACCAGCCCTGGATTCAGGAGTACCTGAGTTCAAATCCAGCCTCAGATACTTGACACTTACTACCTGTCTGACCCTGGGCAAGTCACTGAACCCCAATTGCCTCACTAAAAAAAAAAAATAATTCAATTAAAAAAAAAAAAAGCCAAGCTCTTCCACATTGCACACCCCAATCTCACCATCACGTGTCGTATTTTTCTTCCCCTGAGGGATTTATTTTGTCCTCTAGATTTATAGTGTCATTCTTTATTTACAGGCTTCTGCCCCTCAAGTAGGGAAAGTCCTCAGAGATAATTGAGAATCAATGGAAACCTCATAGTACTAGCACCATATTATCTTTAAGGGAGCACATGGCCACAAGCAGAGCTCAGAAGCCCTACATTACCTACTCTGGCTTAAGAGGAGAGTGCTCACCAACCAGAAGGACTTCTGAGCCTAGAGTGGAAGCCAAGAAGGGCATTGGCCTTGTTATCTGAGTCTTTTTCCTCCTTCAATAGAGAGGACGCTTACAAACTGATCAAAGCTAATTGGCTAGCATTATCCAGTTCCATTGGTCAACATGACCTGAGGGTGGTCCATATTAAAATGAGCTCTACTGTGATGACATCAGGGTCTAATTGGAGACCCCCTGAGGGCTAAGGATCATTCAGATAGGTGTGGTTTTAATCCCCTCAATTCAATGCCCTGCACAGGATTAGGCCCTGAGTTTAGGTGAACCTTCCTGAAGTAGGGGTGTAGAGAAAGGGTGTCCAAAAAACACATTATTAGTAATTATTTATTCACATTATGAATTTTAGAGGCTGTTCTACTGCCGATGGATAGCTCATTTGCTGCTTCTTGCTTAGCCTAGAATCACTGTCGCTCTGCAGCTACCATTATCATGCCATATTGTTGCATGGACCTCTCAGTATCTTACAATAATTCATTTGTGTATGAATCCATCTCCTCTCAGTTCAAGTCCCCTAAGTCTCAGTACACACACACACACACACACACACACACACACACACACACACACATCTATATCTATCTATCTAGAGATAGATATATCTAAGGTTTGTGAACTAGCCATGAACTTGAACTAGCCAGAGCAAATGCTTGCATATTAGTGAGGAAAACAGGACTTTACAATTCTTCTGGTCACTTTATACCTTATTAAAAAGGCTCCTCATGAAACCATGACTGGGTATGCCTATTGCAATGTCAAAAAGGCTAGAAAGATATTTGTACATCTAAACTGTTTGCTACTGTCATGGAATATGACATGCACAAAGGACAATGATTTTGTATTGATATTGAAGTTCTCTGAAGGTCCCCACTTGTAAATAACATTGTCATATCAAATTATTTGATACTCAGATGTATTTCTTTTCCTCAGAGTGGATACTAATTGCTTTAATAGCAAAAATCTCCATACCTTTGCATCCTTTTCATTTCCTGCCCATGTCTTTCCATAGAGGATCAACTCAATACAGTAAACCCATTCCTCTGTTTCTTTGTTTGAAGCACCCACGTAATACTTTGGATGCTTGTCTATTGGCTTTCATTTTATATTCTATACTGGCTAGCTGATTCGATTTTTCTGGTCATATGTGCCTTTGATAATATATTTTCTGCTACTTCATGCCATAATTTGTAATAACTTATAGTCTATAATATTGGGTTATTTGTAATTCTAATTCTTCCCAGATCATGGTGCTCCATGGTATACTATGCAGCATTATTACCAACAGAACGTTAATGCTAAAGAGATGAATTTTTGCAGAACCATGTTGTTTAGGAATACTGAGCATATCATGAACTTACTTTATCTTGTATTTAATTACAATTACAGCTCTTGGGCTATTTGCAATATGCAAATTGATAGGCTAACTAAACAGAGTCCACTTTCCCTCCCCTTAATTAACATGATATTCCACTATTGAATGGCACTAATATTTCAAAAACTATTCCTTGCATTAAAAGTAAACTTACCTTTTCTGTAACTTCAATCCATTATCCTTACAGTAGTTCTACCCTCAGGGGCCAAGAAAAAGAATAAATCTGGTGCATTTTCCACATGACATTCCTTCAAATATATGAAGGCCATTGTCACTCCTGACTACACCTTCCCTCACTCATTGCAAGTTTTCTCTTCTTCATGTTCTTTCTTTGGATTGTGGGCAAATCAGCTCCCAAGATACATGCTAGGGGAATATATCTGTTTTATGCCTAATTTTATTTCAGTACTGAGGGGACATTTAAATAAAAGTTTGTATATAGTTATTTTTGTCATATATTCTTGTATAATTTAACATATGTGTGGTAGACACCTTACTTGAGAAGTCATCTATCTGGTGTTGCATGAAGTCAAATGATTAAAAAACAATAAAGAGTATATATTATTTATATATAGCATATATTGCTTTCATCTCTAGCCCACACATGATCATGAAAATATGGTCTATTATAGAAAATCACCTGTGAAACACTGCCTATTCCTTTCAAGAAAACCCTTAATATTTTAATAGATAATTCTTATTAAGGTTTTTGTTTTTGTTTCAATGAGAAGCAAGAAGATAGTTGGCTGATTTTGTGGTCATTCAAAACAAAACAAAACACCTTCCCTTATCTTTTCCATTCTTCTGAAATATTTTGTTATTTGAGAGACCTGAGTGACCTGAGAGGCTTTCATCTATCTCACTTGTCACATGGTTATATTCTGCACAATGGAATTCAAGGTTCTTAAAGATAAAGGGTCTATCTTTCATTGTCCTTTGTATGCCCAGTGTGTGCCACAGTATTCTGTCACAGACTAGGGACTTATTAGTAAGTGCTTGTTGATGAATACATTGGACAATTTATTTCCACTTCCTCACATAGTAATCAACATGTGTTGCCAATGAAAATTTGTCATTATAAAATACAAGCAATGTAAAGTTCATAAGGGAAAAGAGTCAAAAATTGGATAAAGCAACTACTGTAGACTGGGAAAATAGACTTGAGCAGACATGACTCTTCAGAAAAGTAGTCCAGAGAGGGTATGGGAAGAGCATATGGTACAAAAAGTGTTCACCTTCCCTCACCTAGACCTTTGTATCAGCCCCATAATTGTCTCCCTTAACTCAAGTCTCATCTCCAATCCATTCTCCACATAATTGACCAAATAATTTTCAAAAAACAAATTTTCAAAAATTTTGAAAACCACTAATTCTTTTATTTGCCTCTTTAGGGAAAAGATGTGGGAAAATCTTTTCATTTTTACTTTCTACTTCACAGACTAAATTACTTCTTATAGTATGATGACTCATTAGTAAGCTACTGGTCGAGCATCATATATATTAAGAGCAGCAATTGTCAATTACTGTTCATAAGAAAGCTAGGAATTGTGTCAAAGTGCCTTCTGGTCCCTCTGTTTTTCTACCAATCCTTTACCATGACTGTGGAATTAAAAGAGAGCCACAGAGGACTGGGAAACACTTTTTGTTTGTTTTTCTCTATACTATGGGTCACAACACCTGAGACTTAACTAGGCTGGAACTTGTATAGTAGGGACATAATCTCATATTTAAAATATTCTCCAACTTGGTCAAACTGGCTATGGCTTGTATTGCATTGGAATAGCCATCATCAAGTCAGGATTAGTCTCCTGTCATCAAAAAGTAAGTGGGAATTTTATAGAGGAGGTATATTAAATTATACTAAATAATAACCTACTACCACTAAGTATTTCAAGATAAGAATTTTGATTGATGAGTCACTAACAGGAATCAAGAGTTTAGAATACTAGAAGGTCACAAAGTCTTTGTTTTTGTTGTTCAGTTGTGTCCAACTCTTAGTGACCCTATGGAACAGGCCCTTCTATCCTCCACTCTCTCAAAGTCTGTCCATATTCATGTTCATTGTTTATATGATTCTATGTATTCATGTTACCCTCTGCCATCCCCTTTCATTAAGAGGATTCTAAATTCTTCTGTTTTTGCTATCAGAGTGGTATCATCTGCATATCTAAGATTCTTGGTATTTCTCCCAGCAATGGTAATTCTGGCATTTGATTCATCCAACCTGGCTTTTCTCATGATGTACTAGATATATAAGTTAAATAAATAAGGTGGCAATATGCAGCCTTTTCACACTCCTTTTCTAATCTTTAATCAATGAGTTGTTCCATGTTCAGGTTCTAACTCTTGCTTCTTTAGCCTATATGCAGATTCCTCAAGAGACAAGTAAGATAATCTAGTGCTCCCATCATCTTGAGCACTTGCAACATTTTGTTGTGATCCACACAGTCAAAGATTTTAGTGTAATCAATGATGCAGTAGATTTTCCCCCACCCTGGAATTCCCTTCTTTCTTTCCATAATCCAACAAATGTTGGCAACATGATCTCTAGTTCCTCCGCCTCTTTGAAAACCAGCCTGCTCTCCTGGTAATTCTCAGTTCACATAATGTCGAAGTCAGCTTGCAGAATCTGGGGTATGAAATGAGCAGAATTGTTTGGTAATTTGAAATTCCTTGGTATTGCCTTCTTTAGGACTGGGACATAAACTTATCTTCTAATTCAGTGGCCATTGTTGAGTTTTCCAAATCTGCAGGCATATTGAAAAGAACACTTTAACAGCATCACCTCTTAGGATTTTAAATAGCTAAGCTGCAATCCCATTACTTCTATTAGCCTTATTGCTAGCAATGCTTCCTAAGCTCTAGTAGACTTGATCCTCCAGGATGTCTAGCTCTGTATCAGTAACCACACCACCATGGTAATCAGTGATGATAACATTTTCTTGTATACTTATTTTATGTATTCTTGCCACTTCTTAATCTCTTCTGTTTCTGTTAGTTCCCACCATTTTTGTCTTTTATCCTGCCTATTTTTGCATGAACCATTCTGTTAAGGGCTAAAATTCTAGCTAGTCTGTCTAAAATATCTAATGAGTGGTCACCAATAAATTATAAGCTTTAGCAAGAGTTAGACTTTTAAGCATTTATTAAGGAAAACAAGAATTTGGTAAAGAGAGAGAGAAAGGCCTAGATTTCTATCTATTAAAGGGAGAGCACATTTTTAGCTCCCTTCTCCACCAGCGTCCCCAGGAAAAAAGCCCCAGAGTCAGCGCCAGTCTCTTCCTTCCTCCTCCCACTAGTCCACATCACTTCCTCCCACCAAAGAAAAGACTCCTGGTCTTGCCCTCAAAGACCTTCATGGGCAGAACTCTTCTACAGTAAGTATCCAGCAGGTGGTGTCATTCCAATCATTACAGTCCCCCCTGTTGTTCCTCAAGAAACAAAATGTTTCCTTGACGGAACAGTAAAAACAATATAATAACTATTGCTAACTAATAATATGTGAACAACAATATAGAAAAGGAAGAGAGGAAAGTTTTGTTCAGAGGGGCGATTTTTTGTCCTCGTGAACCAATGCTTTGACATTAGTCTTGCAAAGGGAGGGCCTCTGCAGAGAATACATGTTACAGATGGTGTATATTATAACAGAAAGAGAAAAGAGAAAAAAAAAAACAACAAAACAAAACTGTTCATTTAAAGTCTCTGAAAGTCTTTTCTCAGATGTCCTCTAGGTGTAGTCGTGGAATGGAAGTCTTTTCAGGGGTTGATGTGTGGATGCTGGTAATCAGCCAGGAAAATTTCCTACAACATTGAGCTTAACACAACTTTAAAATAGCTTTGTCAATAATCAAATCAAACAATGAAAGTTCTCAAAAACATGTCTAAGGGAAATCAGAATCTTAGTTGTTACACATGAAACATATAATAAAACAAAAATTGAACCATTCTTTAAAATTATAATATTACTATAGTCCCCCCTTATGGAGGGTAATTGAGAAGACAATTGCTGCAATATTAATTAATAAAAATAATTTTTATCTTTGTTTTATCACTTTTTGCATCATCTGCCTAATTATCCTCATGCCATTATGAGAAATTAAAAAATCTAATATAATTGGTAACAGGTGTCAAGGCCAAATTCAACACTGTATTTATCATGACACCTGAGATAATTATGGGGGTTACCATAAAAGAACAGAGAAATGATGGGATATGAGCATTCCCACACTTGAGCAATATATACTGTCCATGCAGTATGCCAGGCTTAAAATAGGTGGATGGAATATATGTCCATGCCACCGAACATATTGGAGGAAACTGAGTCAGACTTAATCAGATGCATGGGATTGAGATGTCCATGGCATCAGGCATATAGGAGGGAGCATAGAAGCCAGGTGTAAAAGTGAGATGAGTGGGATCAATGCTTCCAGCCATCTGTACAATATTATGGGGGAAAAGAGAATAAAACATTAAACCAAGAGAATCCAACCTCAACATTAGTCAAAAGCCGTTCCCTCGGCCATACCTTGACTTCATGCATGTCTCCCCTCATGTGACAGTTCAGTGTCTGCTCTTGCATGTAATCCTCTTGTGATTGGATGGCACCTTGGCCAACTGGCATCTGATAACTCAGAATAAAGGCAATTAATGTCTTAAATGATAAGTTCCCATAATCCAAGTCTCATATGGATTTAAAAATTGAGGATAATAAATGATTGCAAAAAATGTGAACACATCTTGACTCAGAACACAATATATAATTATGCAACAATTTCAAATAATATCTTTTTTTTTACTTAGCATACAATTACTTTTGTGAAAAATCGAAACATTTAAATACAAGTTAAAGCACAACACAATCTCAAAGAAAACTTTTTTTTTTTAAAAAGAAAACTTTTACAAATGTTCCCCTCTTTTTTTTTTTTGGAATATGCTTATCAAAAATAATACTTCTTTACACTTGCCATGGCAACCAATTTGCCAGGGAAATGCTTCAAAGAGTTTGATCAAATAATCAGTTGAGAAAAAATAACAAAAACAAACAACTCAGAATATGGGAGCACAATACTCCTAGAATTAACATTGTATTATGAAATCAAAACCATCTTGCAATGTTTCAAAATTAGAGAGATGAATAAATAGAAAAAAATACACACGGAACAATAAAAGACAATGAAATTCAAACTAGGGAAATCTAAATGAATATGAACTTAATATTAATAAGAGTATTATAAAATATAAACTTGATCACATGACTATAAAAAGCTTTTACAAATATTCTCCTTGTTTTAGAAACTAAGTATAAGACACAATCTCAAAAGCATTAAAATCTCTATGAAAATAAACCTATACCATTAATTCCAAAATGTATATGTAATAGCATAGAAATCCTATGTAACCTCTGAACTGACATTAATAATCTGAGTGAATTCAGAACACTCTTGATTCCGATATCTAAAATCCCCAATACTCATATCAATACCTTGCTGCTTACTTCTACATTTCTGTAAAATATATACCCTTCCATGGCAAAAGAAGCAGAGTCTTGAACTATGTTGATTGTCATTCTTATTCAGCTTAAGTTTTTCTTCTTTAACCCCTCTATATTGTCTGTCAGTCTTTTCACCATACAAATGCTTTATAAGATTACTAATTAAAGACAAAAGCAGGTTAGCAAAATTATGAACAAAATGAGCATAACTGGAATTTAAAGAGTTTTCTAAGATTGTCTCAAAAGCACAGCCAGGCTGGGGAAGGGCTGAGCCTGAAGCTGCAAATGCAGGTAGAAAAAGTTGAGCATGCACATCAGATCTCTGGACTTCCCAGGCAGGAGAAGCTATGGGCTTGGCCATAGGAGGAGTAGAGGGTGGGGTCTGGAGAGGAGGGGAGGGACCAGAGCAATTTGAATCAGACTTGATTTTGAACTCAGGCCTGGATTCCTCTTCCCCCACTTTGCCTCCAGGTGCTAGGGGATTAAAAGCTTCTAGAGGGTGGGTCATTGCCTCCAGGCATGCAAAATTAAAGCAACAATTACTGTTAGAACTGGGAAAAGCTGCGGGAATCTCTTCAGGTTTCTCTGAAAAAGCATGGTTGGGAGAGGGAGAGATATTTCCTTGTGTGAGTAAGTTGCTGGCTCTTTTAACAAAAATAAAAAGAAAAATAGAAAGTCCACAAAAACAAAGCATTAACATGATCTTATCTCCCATTTGTCTGGTTAAACAGACTAAAATCAAAAATAGGGTAATTAGGGAGTTTAAAAGGTCCATTCGAAAAAAATCCAAAGGGAAAACACAGCCAGTATGCCAGTACTCAGCAGTTAAAGGGAGAGGGAGGGGAAATTTCTTACCCAACCAGAAGATCAGAAGAAGACTGAGGTTTAGCTTTCCTCTTCGTGGTCAGCCATCTGTTAAGGGCTAAAATTCTAGCTAGTCTGTCTAAAATATCTAATGAGTGGTCACCAATAAATTATAAGCTTTAGCAAGAGTTAGACTTTTAAGCATTTATTAAGGAAAACAAGAATTTGGTAAAGAGAGAGAGAAAGGCCTAGATTTCTATCTATTAAAGGGAGAGCACATTTTTAGCTCCCTTCTCCACCAGCGTCCCCAGGAAAAAAGCCCCAGAGTCAGCGCCAGTCTCTTCCTTCCTCCTCCCACTAGTCCGCGTCACTTCCTCCCACCAAAGAAAAGACTCCTGGTCTTGCCCTCAAAGACCTTCATGGGCAGAACTCTTCTACAGTAAGTATCCAGCAGGTGGTGTCATTCCAATCGTTACAATTCCTTTAACATCTCTATCAGATATCATAAAGTCCAATACTTTTTTATAAAAGATGAAGAAAATGAGATTCAGAGAATTTGTGTCAATGTCATTCAAATGGGTATTTGTAAAGCCAGGAATCAAACCCTGAACCCCTGACTCACTATCCCATATCCCTTAGCAAAATTCATTATGATTTTTTCATATACACCCTCCTTCCCCAAAAAGGGCACTAAGGTTTGTGTTTCTCTTGGGTTTAATATCTAAAAGGTTTGCAGTTGAACAGTAAGTCACTTTGGTTTTTCCTCACCAAAATTAATGATTTCTTTCATTCATTAAAGAAAATATATTTTGTTAACTGTTGCAATAAAATTCATTGGTCAAATGAATAAAGCACTACAGTCAATGGATGGGTACTTTGAGTATATTGCTATATAGTATAGCCAATTCTGACTCTTTCCTAACAGCCCATGTAAAATTCTGCCACCATGCTGATTTCTCTAACCAAAAGAGGAATATCCTGTCCCTCAGCTTCTGCTTCCTATTTCCTGTCCTCCTCCCAGAAATGGGAGGTTCTTCAAGTTGATTGGCTGAGAGCGATCTCCTGTTGATGTAGCAGTCCATAGCTTCTGAGAATACTCCTTCTCAGGGTTGGCTAAATTTAAATTCAAGATCTAATCACCTTTACCTGGGTACTTAGTAATTCCTCATTCACACCCAATTCAAACACTACTAAGTCAATCAAGTTAGACTCCTGGGCATCTACCAAATTCCAGTATTTTAACACATTCCCCCCTTTGTATTTGAGGAAAAGGATTGTTTCCTTGATGAAAGAGTATAAATAATTTAGGTATACCTATCATATATTTTTCTTTTTGTATAGCCATAGTGTGAATCTAATCCAACATATACCAGTATAATAGAATATTAGAATGTCATTAAATGATTAATATGAAGAATGTAAAGAAATTTGACAAGACTTATATCAAGTTATTTGGAGCAAAAGAAACATAACCAGGATATTGTTTATTTTGTTTTGGTTTTGTTTTGATTTGTTTTGTTTTGTTTGCAACAAACATTTATTTTATTTTCCATTTACATGTAAGGGTAGTTTTCAACATTCATTTTCATAAGATTTAGAGTTCCAAATTTTGCTCCCTCCCTCCCTCCCTTTCCTCCCCCCTCCACAAGATCACAATCAGGTTATATATGTACAATACATAAGTGCTCTTTCTATCAGTTCTTTCTATAGGGGTGCATAGTAAGCTTCCTCATTAGTTCCTTGGGATTGTGTTGGATCATTGCACTGCTGAGAGTAGTTAAGTCATTCACAATTGCTCATTGAACAATATTGCTGTCACTATGCATAATGTCCTCTCAGCTCTGCTCACTTCACTATACATCAATGTTCATTAGTTCTTTCAAGGTTTTTCAGGGATCATCCTGTTTGTCATTTCCTGTAGCACAAGTCCATTCCACTACAATCATATAACACAGCTTTTTCCATCATTCCTCAATTGATGGACATTCCCTTGATTCTCAATTCCTAGCCTCCACCAAGAGTTGCTATAACTATTTTTTGTACAATTTTCCCCCCTTTTCTCTTTTTCATGATCACTATTGTTAACTGTTTCCCTTCCATCCTATTCCCTTCCCCATGATATTTATTCTATTATCCATCTTCTTTCATCCTATCACTCTTCAAAAGGGATTTGCTTCTGTCTGTCTCCTCCCCCACTCTGCCCTTCCTTCTTTTGCCCCTCTCTCTTTATCCCCTTCCCCTCCTATTTTCCTGCAGGGTTATAGAGATTACTCCACCCAATTGAGTGTGTACATTATTCCCTCCCTGAGACAATTCTAATGAGATTGAGGTCTTTGAGCCAATTTTGATGAGTGTTAGGCTCATTTACTGCCCAGATTAAATAGATTACTCCACCCAGTTGGGTGTGTCTGTTAGTCCCTCCTTGAGGCAGCTCTGATGAGTTTAAGATCTTTGAGCCTTTTCTGATGAGTGTAAAATTCATTTCCCACCCTGTTCCTCTCCCATCTCTTCCCCCACTCCATAAGCCTTTTCCTGTGACTTTCATGTAGGATTTCACTTCTGCCCTTCCCCCTCCCCAAGTGAATTCCCTTCACTCCTCAATTTAACCCTAAAGATGTTATCATCTAGCTAAGTGACATAGTGGATAAATCATCACCCCTGGACCCAGGGGGATCCCAGCCAAAACTCGGCCTCAGACGCAAGACAGTCGCCCACTGTATGACCCCAGGTATGTCCCCCAGCTCCAATTTTTTTTTTTTATGGTCCTCTAGTGTCTTGTATTTGAAAGTCAAATTTGCCATTCAGTTCAGGTCTTTTCATCACAAATATCTGAAAGTCTTCTTTTTCATTAAAGTTCTATTTTTCCCCTGAAAGATTATGCTCTGTTTTGCTGGGTAGGTGATTCTTGGTTGGAATCCCATTTCCTTTGCCTTTTGGAATATCATATTCCATGCCCTCTGGTCCTTTAATGTAGAAGCTGCTAGATCTTGTGCTATCCTGACTGGGACTCCACTGTACTTGAATTCTTTTTGGCAGCTTACAATATTTTCTCCTTGACCTAAGAGCTCTGGAATTTGGCTATAATATTCCTAGGAGTTTTCTTTTTGGGATCTCTTTTTGGAGGTGATCAGGGGATTCCTTCAATTTCTATTTTAGCTTCTTCTTCTAGACTTTCAGGGCAATTTTTCCTGACAATATCTTGGAAGATGGTGTCCAAGCTCTTTCCTTGATCATGGTTTTCAGGTAGACCAATAATTTTCAAATTATCTCTCCAGGAACTATTTTCCAGGTCGGCAGTTTTTCCCAGAAGATATTTCACATTGCGCTCTATTTTTTTATTAATTGGGTTTTTTTTATTCATCTAGATTTGCTTTATTGTGTCTTGGTTTCTCATAAAGTCACTGGCTTCCATTTGTTCAATCCTAATTCTTAGGCAATTATTTCCATCAGAGAGCTTTTGTACCTCCTTTTCCATTTGACTTTTCAAGCTGTTGACTTTTTTCTCATGTCTTTCCTGCATCACCCCCATTTCTCTTTCCATTTTTTCCTCTACCTCTCTAATTTTATCTTCAAAGTCCTTTTTGAGCACCTCTATGGCCTGAGACAAGTTCATATTTTTCTTGGAAACTTTAGATATAGGGTCCCTGATGTTGACATCTTCCTCTGAGGGTGCCCCTTGGTCTTCCTTGTTACTGAAGAAACTTTCTATGGTCCTCACTTTTCTCTGTCGGCTCATCTTGCCTTTCTTTTATTAGTCTTTTAGCTCCTTAAAGTGGGGCTCTGTTTCCAGGTTGCGGTATCCCAAGCTTAAGAAGTCCCAGGTGGTTGATTTAAGGAGAATGAGGTTCTTCCTTCACCCGGCCTGTTTCCTGGTCCTAGATGACCCCAGACCAACTTACTAATCAACCAACTTTGTGTGTTGTGGTTGTTAGCACTGACGAGCCTGTGCCCCTCCCCCACCTGAGCCACTTCTACTTGAGCCTACCTCTTGGTTCTCAGTAGGGGTGTAAAATCCAAGTTCTGGCTTAGCAAAACCAGCATAGACCCCTGTAGTCTCTCCTCTGCCCAGGGCTCAGCCCAATCACCAGACTGTGAGCTTAGTTCCAGACAACACTGGTGCTTCAGCTGATTCAGAGTCTCTGAGGGTCTCCTTCTCTGGTGAGGACTTCCTGAGACTGGATCTGTGTCAGGGTGACTGTGGGGTTGGACTCGACTCCTGTATCAGCATAGCAGCTCCCTCCTTCTGACCTTCCAAGCCCTTCTTGGTTAGAAGATGATTTTAGCACATTCTTCTGTGAGTTTTGCTGCTCCGGGCATTTTCCTATAGCGTTATTTGGATGTTTTTTGGAGCAATCGTGTCATGAGGTCGGGAGCTCGCTGCCTTTCCTCCACCAGGTTGGCTCTGCCCCGACACTCCAGGATATTGTTTTTATTGGCACAAACCCACATTTTTTCTTTTCCTTGGAACAGATTATTTTTTAAAATACATATATTAATTCTATACTCATCATCTAAGTATATGTACACTTTCACAGTCCTCCTTCTTGTTTCCCCTCTCTTTTCTTGACAAATGTCCCTGTAAAGCAATGGAAGGTATCCAAGATTTTAATGCAAAATGTATTATGGTTCATTTGGAAAGGGAAGAACAGCAGTGACATTCTTACCAGAAAAAAAAATCAGAATTGATACTAAAAAAAAAAAAAAGCTTTTCTTTGACCCTGCTACCCTTCTAAGTTATTGCTCCATTTCTTTCCTTTTTTTTTTTTTTTTTTTAGTGAGGCAATTGGGGTTAAGTGACTTGCCCAGGGTCACACAGCTAGTAAGTGTTAAGTGTCTGAGGCCGGATTTGAACTCAGGTACTCCTGACTCCAGGGCCGGTGCTCTATCCACTGCACCACCTAGTTGCCCCATCTTTCCTTTTTTATATTGCAAAAATCTCCCCCCCCCCAAAAAAAGTGTATATACAGGACAGTCTACTGTTTCACCTCTCACTCATTTCTTTTGTCTACCCCTTACAAATGTGATAAAAACAAACAGGGGGCAGCTAGATGGCACAGTGGATAGAGCACCAGCCCTGGAGTCAGGAGGACCTGAGTTCAAATCCGGCCTCAGACACTTAACACTTACTAGCTGTGTGACCCTGGGCAAATCACTAAACCCCTAGTTGCCTCACCAAAAAACAAACAAAAAGCTCTTCAACATCTACCAGTCTTTTGTAGTCATCCTCTTTGACCTCCATGTAGAATATGATCACTACTTTTCCTCTGAAGTCTTGTTTTCCTTGGGCTTCCTCAGCACCATATTATCCTATTTCTCCTCATGCCTGACTGCTCTTTCTTTGTTTCCTTCAATTTAGTTATCTCCTCTTCTCTGCCCCTAAGATTTCATCCTCTTCTTTTTCTACATTTTATTGAAGATTTTATCTAGTCCTATAAATTCAATTCTGAATAACTTTTTTTAAAAAATCTATATTTCTATCTCTGATCTCTCTGCTAAACCACCGTCCCGCATTTCCAACTTTATCTACAGCATTAGGTAACTTAAATTAGTAGTCAATAGTATAGGAACAAATAATAATTACTCTTTTTTTAAAATCTTGGTTAACCCACCCTAGAAAATATTGTAGCATCGAACTATGGGAAGGAACAAGAAATAAAACACGTAAGAGAGGGCAAATAGGATAAAAACACTAATATTGCTCCCAGGTCTTCAGCATATTGAGTGACCTTTTTTTCCTTAGCTAGTGCCTTATTTCATTTCCAGCGATATTCTAAAGCCAAATCATATTGTGTCAAAAGAGTGATTTGTCAAGTTTTCAGTGTGAGCATTGACATCTCCAAAATGGGCAAATACTATAAATCAGGGCTAGATTTATTGTTTTCTTGTTTGGAATTAAGAAAGTGATGGGGAAAAAATTAAGAATGAAGAATACAAGATGGGGGAGAGAAGCTAGGAACTTGCCTGAGCTTTCCCATATTTCCCTCAAAAACAACATTAAATCAAGCCTCTAAACAGATTCTGGAACTGTAGAACCTACAAAAAAAGAGAAACAATCCTGCTACTTGAGATAATTTAGAAGACTTCAGGAAAGGTCTGTCTCACCTGGTGAGGGGAGGGTGGCTCAGCGCTACTCATCTCAGTTGGCTGGTCAGCTCAGCAAAGTTGGGTTCAGTGGGCAGCTTGTTACTGCTGCAACATGGCACAGCTGAGAATGGGGCAGCTGAGAGCAGTAAGAAGCTTGCAACAGTGAACCTGTGCCCCAGGAGCAGACTTCAACTTTATAAGTTTAAAAATAGGCTACAACATGAGCAAGAAACAATAAAGGACTCTTACCATTGAAAACTTCTTCTTTCTTTTCTTTTTTTTTGGTAAGGTATTTGGGGTTAGGTGACTTGCCCTGGGTCATATAGCTATTAAGTATCAAGTGTCTGAGGCTGGATTTGAACTCAGGTCCTCCTGAATCCAAGAGCCATGTTTTATCTACTGTACCACCTAGCTGCCCTCTCACTGACAACTTCTATGGTGAAAGGGAAGACCAAAATTCAAACTCAGATGAGTCGGTCAAAATGCCTATAAAATGCCACTCAGGTGAGAAGAGGATCTTGTCTCAAGATCAAAAAGCCTTCTTTGAAGAGCTCAAAAAAGCTTTTAAGAAGCAAATGAGAGAGGTAGAAGAAAAAATGGAAAAAGAAATGAGAGAAATGAGAGTTACACTGCAAAAAGAAGCACAAAAATTGACTGAGGAAAACAATTCCTTAAAAAATACAATTAGCCAAGTGAGAGAAAAAGATGGCCAATTTGTATTTGATATAACGATATAAAGAAACTTAAAGGGCAGAGGAAAAGAAGACTGGGAGGGGAGAGGAAGGGGGATGTGGAATGTGGTTACATCATATGAAGTGGCACAAAAAGAACCCATTACAATAGAGGGAAAAAAGGGAGGGGTGGGCATTGTTGCAACCTTACTCTCATCAGATTTGGTTCAGGGAGGGAATAAATTACACTCCCAATTGTATAAAGAAATTAGCTTACTCTTTAAGGAAACAAAAGGGGAAGGGGAAAAGGGCAGTATTGATAGAAGGGAGGGTACAAGTTGGGGGAAAAGGGACAAGAAAAAGAAGGGCAGCTGATATAAGGGAGGGCAGATTGAGGGAGGCAGTGTTCAGAAGCAAAACACTGGTCAAGTGGAATAGGGTGAAAGAAGGGAAAAAAGTGTACATACAAAAAAAAAGTACATACAAAGGGGAAAAGAAGATGGAGGGAAATAAACAGTTAATAATTTTAACTGTGAATGTGAATGGGATGAACTCTCCCATAAAATGGAAGCAAATATCAGAGTGGATTAAAAATCAGAATTCTACAATATGCTCTTTACAAGAAACACATTTGAAGCATAGAGATACACAAAGAACAAAGGTAAAAGGTTGGAGCAAAATATACTTCAGCTGACATCAAAAAGGCAGAGGTAGCAATTCTTATCTTAGACAAAGCAAAAGCAAAAATAGCTATAATTAAAAGAGATAAGGAAGGAAACCATCTTGCTAAAAGGTATGATAGATAATGAAGTAATAACAATATTAAACATATTTGCACCAAGTGGCATAGCATCCAAATCCTTAGGGGAGAATGTAAATGAGTTACAAAAGGAAAGAGACAGCAAAACTATACTAGTGGGGGATCCAAACCTTCCCTTCTCAAAATTAGATAAATCTAACTGCAAAATAAATAAGAAAGAAGTTAAAGAGGGGAATAGAATATTAGAAAAGTTAGATATGATAGACATCTGGAGAAAACTAAATGGGGATAGAAAGGAATATACCTTCCTCTCAGCAGTACATGGCACATACTCAAAAATTGACCGTGTATTAGGGCACAAAAACTTCATAGTCAAATGCAGAAAGGCAGAAAGAGCAAATGCGTACTCAGATCATGATGCAATAAAAATTACATGTAATAAAGAGCCATGGAAAGGTAGACTGAAAATTAATTGGAAAGTAAACAATCTCATCCTAAAGAATGAGTGGGTCAAACTACAAATCATAGAAACAATCAATAACTTTATCCAAGAGAATGACCAAAATGAGACAACAGAACAAAACCTATGGAATGCAGCCAAAGCAGTGCTTAGGGGAAATTGTATATCTCTAAATGCTTACATGAAAAAAAGAGAACGAGGAGATCAATGGATTGGGCATGCAACTAAAAGAGCTAGAAAAAGAACAAATTAAAAATCTCCAACTCAATACTAAAATAGAAATCCTAAAAATCAAAGGAGGAATTAATAAAATTGAAAGGAAGAAAACTATGGAACTAATCAATAAAACTAAGAGCTAATTCTATGAAAAAACAAATAAAATATATAAGCCTTTGGTTAATTTGATTTAAAAAAAGAAAGAAGAAAACCAAATTACCAGTATCAAAAATGAAAGGGGTGATTTCACCACCAATGAAGTGGAAATTAAAGCAATAATTAGGAACTATTTTGCTCCACTGTGTGCCAATAAATTTGACAATCTACATGAAATGGATGAATATTTATAAAAATACAAATTGCCCAAGTTAACTGAAGAGGAAGTAAAATCCTTAAATAGGCCCATTTTAGAAAAAGAAATTGAGGAAGTCATCAATGGAACTCCCTTAGAAAAAATTTCCAGGGCCAGATGGGTTTATAAGTGAATTCTACCAAAGATTTAAAGAACAATTAATTCCAATACTATACAAACTATTTGGAAAAATAGGTGAAGGAGTTCTACCAAGATCCTTTTATAACACAAATATGGTGTTGATACCTAAACCAGGCACAACCATAACAAAGAAAGAAAATTATAGACCAATTTCCTTAATGAATATCAATGCAAAAATCTTAAATAAAATATTAGCAAGGAGATTGCAGCAAGTGATCACCAGGATAATACACTATGACCAGGTGGGATTTATACCAGGAATGTAGGACCGGTTCAACATTAGGAACTCTATCAACATAATCAACCACATCAATAAGAAAACTAACCAAAATCATATGATAATCTCAATAGATGCAGAGAAAGCATTTGACAAAATACAACACTTATTCCTATTAAAAACACTAGAGAGCATAGGAATAGGTGGAGCTTTCCTTAAAATAGTAAGCAGTATCTACCTAAAACCATCATCAAGTATTAAATGTAATAGAGATAAGTTAGAGGCCTTCCTAATAATATGAGGGGTGAAACAGGGATGTTTATTATCACCTCGATTATTTAATATTATATTAGAACTATTAGCAATAAGAGAAGAAAAAGGAATTAAAGGAATAAGAATAGGCAAGGAGGAAACAAAACTTTCACTCTTTATAGGTGATATGATGGTATACTTAGAGAATCCTAAAGAATCAACTGAAAATTGCTTGAAACAATTAACAACTTTAGCAAAGTAGTAGGATATAAAATCAACCCACATAAATCATCAGTATTTCTATACATGACCAAGAAAGCTCAGCAGCAAGAGATAGAAAGAGAAATTCCATTTAAAGTAATGGTAGACAAGATGAAGTACTTTGGAGTCTATGTGCCACGACAAACTCAGGAACTCTATGCACACAATTACAAGACACTTTTCATACAAATAAAATCAGATCTATGTAATTGGAAATAATATCAATTGCTCATGGATTGGCTGAGCTAATATAATAAAAATGACAATTCTACCAAAATTAATTTCCCTATTCAGTGCCATACCACTCAGACTATCAAAACATTATTTTATAGAGCTAGAAAAAATAATAACAAAATTCACCTAAAAAAACCAAAAAGTCAAGAATATCAAGGGAATTAATGAAAAAAAAACATGCACAGGAAAGTGGGCTAGCCATACCAAATTTGAAGCTATACTATAAAGTGGCAGTCATCAAAAGTATGTGGTACTGGCTAAGAAATAGAGTGGGGGATCAATTGAATAGGGTAGGCACAGGAGACACAGTTGTAAATGACTATAGTAATCTACTGTTTGATAAACTCAAAGACTCCCGCTTCTGGGATAGGAACTCAGTATTTCACAAAAACTGCTGGGAAAACTGGAAGAAATTATGGCAGAAAACAGGTATAGACCAACATCTTATACCTTATACAAAAATAAGGCCAAAATGGGTTCAAGATTTAGACATAAAGGGTGATACCATAGATAAATTAGGAGATGAAGGAATAGTTTACCTCTCAGATCTATGGAGAGCAAAACAATTTATGTCCAAACAAAAGATAGAGAATATTATGAAAAGCAAGATGGAAGACTTTGATTACATTAAATCAAAAAGTTTTATACAAACAGAAGCAATGCAGCCAAAATTAGAAGGGAGGCAGAAAACTGGGAAACAATTTTTACATTCAGTATTTCTGATAAAGGCCTCATTTCTAAAATATATCAGGAACTAAATCAAATTTATAAGATTCCAAATCATTCCCCAATTGAGAAATGGTCAAAGGATATGAACAAGCAGTTTTCTGATGAAGAAGTCAAAGCTATCTATTGGCATATGAAAAAAGGCTCTAAATCACTATTGATCAGAGAAATACAAATTAAAACATCTTTGAGGTACCACATCATACCTATCAGATTGGCTATTATGACAAAAAAGGAAAATAATAAATGTTGGAGAAGCTGTGGAAAAATTGGAACACTAATGTATTGTTGGTGGAGCTGTAAACTGATCCAACCATTCTGGAGAGCAATTTTGAACTATGCCCAAAGGGTTATGGGACTATTCATACTCTTTGACCCAGTGCTACCACTGCTAGGTCTATATCCTAAAGAGATCATAGAAAAGGGAAAAGGAACCACATGTACAAAAATATTTATAACAGCTCTCTTTGTGGTGGCAAAGAATTGGAAATAGAAGGGATGCCCATCAATAGGGGAATGGCTAA
Organism: Dromiciops gliroides; assembly: GCF_019393635.1. Taxonomy (NCBI): domain Eukaryota; kingdom Metazoa; phylum Chordata; class Mammalia; order Microbiotheria; family Microbiotheriidae; genus Dromiciops; species Dromiciops gliroides. The sequence goes on along the minus strand of NC_057863.1, from coordinate 134,925,883 downwards.
ACAAGTTGTGGTATATGAATGTCATGGAATACTATTGTGCTGCAAGAAATGATGAGCAGGAGGGGTTCAGAGAAACCTGGAAGGATTTACATGAACTGATGCTAACTGATAGGAGCAGAACCAGGAGAACATTGTACACAGTAACAGCAACATTATGTGATGAACAATGGGGACAGACTTGGCTCTTCTCAGCAGTGCAACAATCCAAAACAGTTTCAAAGAACTCTTGACAGAAAATGTTCTCAACATTCAGAAAAAAGAACTGTGAATTATGAATGCAGATTGAACCATACTGTTTCTACTTTTGGACTTTTTTTTTTCCCTTCTTATTTGAGGTTTTTGCTTTGTGCTCTGATTCTTCTTTCACGAGATGACTAATATAGAAATACGTTTGATGTGATTGTACATATACAACCTATATCAGACTGCTTTTGGGGGGGGGGAGGGAGGGAAGGGGGGAGGGGAGAAAAGAAAAATTTGGAACTAAAAATCCAGTGAAAACAATTGTTGAAAACTATCCTTCTATGTAATACGTAACTGGAAAATTAAGTGAATTATATGGGGGCAGCTAGGTGGCACAGTGGATAAAGCACTAGCCCTGGATTCAGGAGGACATGAGTTCAAGTCTGGCCTCAGACACTTGACACTTACTAGATGTGTGACCCTGGGCAAGTCATTTAACCCTCATTTGGCCCACCTCCCAAAAAAATTACCAAAAGAAAAGTGAATGATATGTAAACTTGTTCCCCCCACCACCACCCCTAAGAACTGTTTGTGGTTTTTGTTTTGGTTCAATTTGGTATTTTTGAGAAAACTATTTGTTAAACATTTACCAACCCACCTCTGGGTTTGACCCACATTATGATTTGAGGTACTGCTTATTTTTTCATTTCTACCTTTAAAAATTAAATGATGGATCAAACCACCACCACTATCATTATCATCACTTTATTTTGTTCCTTTATTTTTGGATAGATTACAGATACAAACAGACATAGGACAAGTTGCTATCTTATATTTTTGTTTCTATTTAATTTTCTTCAAAGTAGTATGCAAGTGGGTAAAATTACTTTCTTGATAATTAAATAGGCATATTGGGATGTCACCTCATCTTTAGATTTAGTCAAAGTATCTTAAGGACTTGGAAGGAGATAGGTCTCCATGAGTCCAAGAAGACAGAAGCAGCTTGCTAGAAAGAAAAAAAAAAGAGTTTTTTAGATGAAATCCAGCATGTTCCCTATGGAACAGGCACTACAGATAGTACTATGGACAAGTTGGGCAGCTTTAGAGTGGGAACTTGGAGTGAGAGTTTTGAATGGTATGACAATAAGGGAGTAGCCAGTAATAGGAAACAGTTTAAATAGTGCCAAGGGGCTGAATCTGAATCATTGCGATAGAATGGTTATGTGAGAGTAGAAGAATATTAATGATAGAGGAATGATTTCAGGTAGTTGTCATTATCCACAAGGATTCATCCTCAGAAGGAGATGTCCCAGAATGTCAGGCTGTTGTGCATAACTGGAAAGCTCAATGGGTGGAATTAGAAATGGTAATCAGGTGGGAGTAGGACAAGCTCTGTGGGAGTTATAGGTCACCTGAGTGCCTTCCTGGAGCCCATGGGAAGGATGATGGTAAAGCAGGTTGTATGTAGCCTAATTAAGTATTCCATTTAATAGGTGACCTCAACCTGTTTATATTCATAATTTTGATCATAAATTGTGTATTTCCAACTATTTTATTATTTTTTCTCGAGTGTTCAGCACTAGTGTTTGATGCATTCTGCTTCTTGTCCCCTACCTTTCTTTTTTTCTGTCCCCTGACTCCAATCACATGTTCAAACCCATTTGTCCCTCTCTTAAACTTCTCTTCACAATGTCTTCTCTGAGTTTATAGTTTCTTTTCCCTTAGGACTAATCCTTCCTTAAGTTCACCCTCCCTCTTACTCCCACCCCTACTTTCTTCTCTTCCTATTCTCCTATGGAATGGAATGTATTTCTACACCATAATCTGAGTATTCTACCCTTGTTTGGCCATTTCATTGAATGTGAAATTTCAGTGATAGACACTTCCTGCACTTACTTTTCAATTGTACAGAAGTCTATTTGGGTCCCATTTTATTTAAGGTAATCAATCCCTCCTCCTTCCCCCTTTCTTCTCTAGAATATCATTTCTCCCCCCTTTCAACTTTTAAGATCATAAAAACATAAAATCACCCTCAGACCCTCTGTCTTATTTGACTGACTATTATTTCTGATGACATTGGGGTTCTAAGGGAACAAGATCACCCTCTCATTAGAATGTAAAAACTGGGGCAGCTAGGTGGCACAGTAGATAGAGCACTAGCCCTGGAGTCAGGAGGACCTGAGTTCAAATCTGACCTCAGACACTTAACATTTACTAGCTGTGTGACCCTAGGCAAGTCACTTAACCCCAATTTCCTCACCAACAAAAACAACAAAAAAAAAGAATGTAAAAACTTATAAAATGCCTTCCAATTGCTTACTTGAACTTGTATTTTTATATTTCTCTTGACCCTCATGTTTGTATTTCACAGTTTCTTTTTAGCTCTGTTCCTTTCATCAGGAATAAATGAAAACCCTCTATTTCATTAAAAATCTGTTTTTAATAGGATTATTTTAATTTTTGTTGGGTAAGTTATTCATGGCTATAAGTCTAAATCATTTGCCTTCTGGCATATTGTATTGCATTCTCTCTGCTTTTTTATAGTGGTAGATGTTAAATTTTGTGGGATGCTGACTGTGCTTCCTCGAAATCTCTCCACCATCCTTTTCTTATTCTTTTTTTTCATTTGTATACTTTTTCTTTCTTTCTTTTTTCCTGGGTACTTGCTGTATTTTTTCTTTGACATAGAACTTCTGGATTTTGGTTATGAAGTACAGGATGGTTTTCATTTTAGGGTTACTTTCATGAGGCACCTAGTTGATTCTTTCAGTTTTCGTTTTGCCCTCTTGGTCCTGATTTCTTGAAAAATAATATACAGGCTTTTGGTGGTTGTGAGGGTGGGAAGGAGAGTGGCATTACATTTGGGCAGTCTACTTATTCTTTCCTGATCTATTCTTTATGGTTTATTCTATTTAAAAATTTTTAACTATTGATTTAATTTTTTTTCTGAAACAGCTGGTGGTGCAGTGGATAGAGTACTGGTTCTGGAGTCAGGAAACAAATTTAAATCTGGACTCTGACATTTACTAGTTGTGTAACCCAAGGCAAATCATTTCACTTCAGTCTGCCTCAGTTTTTTCAACTGTAAAGTAGGCATAATAACAGCATCTATCTTGTAGGGTTGGTGAGAGGGTCCAGTGACATAATATTTGTAAAACTTGATTTGCATAGTCTCTGAAACATAGTAGGCACTATATAAATGCATATTCCCTTCCCTTCTTGCCTCATGGAATAATTAATTTCCATTTGGTCCATTCTAATTTTCAAGGACTCTATTACAGGACCACATGCTAAATTGTTCATTTTCTTTTTCAAGTAGTAGCTGGCTCTAGACACTGATACACAGATTAAAGGCTCAACAACTTCACAGCAACTGAACTTTTGGCCTAGCCCTATTCTAGGCACTGGGCTAAGCTCCTAAACATCTATTGGGTTGCAGCTGGCCCAGCTCTGCTCAGAGACCTGGGCATTGAATATTTTAGTCTTAGAAACCCTTAGAAACCTTCTTACAGGCTCCATATCCTCTCCTATTTTTAGCTTTGGCCTAGGGCTAATGCTTCAATCCACTCTGAGATACTTGAGCTGTTGGACTAACTGTTCTCTTACAGGAATCATGAACCCAAGGATTAACATTGAGCGATCCTGAAGGTACAGGGGCTCAGTTTCTGATCTAGGGCCCTTCAGAATACTCAGTACTGCTGTCCTGGACCTTAGGCTGAATCCAATATCCTAGGTCACTCATATACCATAGTTTTTGCCCCAGTCATTTGCCTTTGGGGTGAATTAGTGATCTTATGCTACAAAGATGGCCAATTGTGATTTCTCCTTATATTTACCAATCAATGAAAGGCATGGAAGTGTTCTTCTATCTCTGTTGGAGAAATTTTTGGAGTACAGAAGGGAACAGAGGAGATAGAGTGTGCTACTTTCTCCTATATTGCCATTTTAACTCGAGGTCTTTAAGCAAAGGCCTGATGACAACTTCTTAGATATAACATGGAGGGGATTCTTGTTCACATGCAGTTTGGATAAGTGCTTCTTAGATTCTTTCAACGCTTAAATTCTTGTTACATGACTGGTGCTTTAAAATGTTGAATGAATGTCTATGAAGAAATAGATAAATTTTTAGAAAGTAAGAACTGAAGAGCAGTTCGGTGGTACAGTAGACAGAGAGCTGGAACAGGAATTTGTAAAGACATAAGTTCAGATCCAGCCTAAGACACTTACTTGTGTGACTTTGGGCAAGTCACTTAACCTCTTTCTGCCTCAGTATCCTAAAATGGAGATTATAATAGCACCTACCTCACAAGGTTGTTGTGAAGATAAACAGATATTTTTTAAAGTCCTTAATAAACCTTAAAGTGTTTTATAAATGCTAGCTATTATTAGGTATTTGCCTCTTCATGGTGAGACTTTTTTACAAAGTGTGTAACCACCAATCATCTGAAAAATAAACACTGAGTCTCAAAGGAGAAAACTCATTGGATTTTTATTTAATAGGCTACAAACTCCTTTTCAAAGAAACATCCCTAGGCAGGAACATAATTTTTGCTTTACATTTGGCAGAAGAATCAGAGAAAAAGATGCCATCATCTCAAAAGTTCTGAGTTATAAGCCCATTAGAGAAATTCTCTGGAAGAACTGGAGCTGGGTTCCTGCTAGGTATGTTGGTTTTCTTTCTTCCTGGGGTCATTTCTTTGTACCTCACAGGGCCACTATAACTCCTAATAAATCTGTTATTCACAAAGGGAGTGTTAAGTATATTGTGTCAAGCGAGCCATGAAAAAGAAAAAAAGAGGGTGTGTAATCCATTGAGTACATATTAGGCATTTGAAAATAAGTGGGCATTATTTGGGAAATAATTGTTCCAATACAGTAAATTGTAATTTGGATCATGAAATAAATTAATGCTGACTCTAATTATATTTTAAAACAATTTTTGTATCTGGAAAAGCATTTGCTTCACCTTGCATTTAACTTCCATCTCACTCAATTTTTCCTATATGTTGCAATTAAATGAATTATAACCATGTTTGAATAGTGGTTTATAGAAGGCAGATGATGAAAAAAGACATTTCCCTCTTTTGGAGAGCTTTCATTCTGCCTTGTCTATCTTTGGCTCCTAACTCTCTTGTGGCTGCCTGAATACAGTAACCTTCAGTGTTGGCAACGTGCCAGGTCAGCAAGGGAATTTTCATCTTTACTTGAAACCTAAACCTTGTACAGAACACATTTTAGCTTGGTACAACCTCCTTGGACAAGCCATATCTAAGTTCTAAGTCTATTCCCCACTTGATCTCTCCTGCATTCTTGCCATCTCTATGCCTACAGGTGAAGGCTTAGTATATCAATGAGTGATTTAGATCCTAGTTTCTTAACTGTGGGTCACAACCCTATATTGGGCCAGGTAACTGAATGTGGGGGTTGTGAAAAATTTAGCAACAGTAAAAGGTTATGTATATCTATTTTATATACCTATATGCCCTGGGTCATGTAAAAATTTCAGGGGAAAAGGATTCATGAGTGGACAAAGTTTAAGAAGCCCTGATATAGTGGACCCCTTAAAGAAGATGATAAATCATTAGCTTGGAGACAAATTAATTGCTCTAATAGGAAGAAGCTTATGCTTAACCCTAACTTCTTATGGAGGAGTTATATATCAGGAAGAAAGATAATGAGGAAGAAACATTCCAAACAGCATGTAAGAGAAATCAATTAAACTTGGCTCATGCACAAAGGGACAAAGATGATTTCAATATCTGTGGATAGCACAAGATGATCGAAGACTTTGGCACTGTTGCTACAAAGAAGTTTAATTCGGGGAAAGAATATAAAAGGGGGAAAAAGTAGCTTTGGTGTACCACTGTGCTATGTCACCCACTCCCTTACCAGAAGTTGGCCCAGAAGGTAGAGTTTGGTGTGCCAGGAAAAAACTGAGTCAGCCTCTTGGGGGTAAACGTATGGGAAGCAGTAGACAAGGGTCACACAGGATAAGTAAGCATTTATGGTTTGTGGACTTCATCTTTGGCAGCAATTTTCAAATGGATGAGATAAGGTCTATTTGAATAAGTCAGTGAAATTGGAGGGAAAAAATAGGAAAACAATAGATCTGCTTGGGGTTCTATAGTGATCCAGTCAGAACTGATAATAAAACCAACAGTTGTTCAGACTCTCTCTATCTATGAAAATGCCATTGAATCTGAAAAAATGAGAAGCAACTGAGAATAACCAAATCAATTTATAAGAATTGCACAAAATACTAAACAATTTTAAATAAACCTAGAAATCTGCTTTTCTATAGTTTTTCTAATCAAAGAAAGGAAGATTTCAAATGACTGATGAAAGTAGTGATATGTATACATATAAGATACAAGAATGCATTTATGTATTTTCTTAGCATGCACATAGTAAGATTCTAATTAAAAACTTGTACAGATTCATATATTCTTTTGTTAAATAAGGTTGATTTGTTTTTTGTCACTCAGGCTGTTTTTTTCTTACTTTTTTAAATTTACTCTGAATTCCAAACTAGTTTTTACCATTGACTGCTCTCTCTTTAGCTCAATGAAATTAACTTTTTAGTGACTGAAGCAATCTTTGGGCTTAACCTCATTTTTATGACTATTTTGCTATAACTCACTGTTTACTAATTGAAATTGCAGTCTATTGAAACTTTTATATTATTTCTGGAAACTATACCACCCCTGTTTTTTACTTGTGATAATAATTTTTGACCCCCATTGAGAGATGTATATTTTTTGCTATTTAAGTCCTGAATTTCCTAGATAGAATTTACAAGACTGTGAAGAAGGCACTATAATAGAGTAGAAAGCACACTCACTGGCTTTGGAATTAGAAATTGTTGTTCAGCCTTTTTCAGTCATGTCTAACTCTTCATGACCCCAATTCTTTCTCCAGGTCATTTTACAGATGAGGAAACTGGGTCAAATAGGGTCAAGTGACTTTCCTAGAGTCATCCAACTAGTAAGTGTCTGAGGCCAGATTTGTAGTTAGAAGACCTAGGCACAAATCCCATCTCTGATGCTTATTGCCTGTGTCACCTTAGAAAAGTCACTTACTCTCTTTGAGACTCATTAACCTTATCTGTAGAATGAAATGACACCTGAGTTCCCTTTCAGGGATTTATCTAGTATTTGATGAAAATTGTCTCAAATGACCCTTTACTTCCTGGGACTATGAGACAAAACATTACATTAGCATTGGAAGGGAACGCAGAGGCTATCTAGTTCCTCTAACCACTACAAAATCTCCACAGAAAGAATATCCAGCCTCCCTTTTAATACCTAAGGTGATTGGAAATTCATTCTAATTAGTATGATAAAGGTAACACTTTACATTTTTGGACAACCTGGACTGGTAGCAATTAAAGTTTGTATTGAGACAAAAATCTGCTTTGTTGTAGCTTCCATCCAGTGATTTTAGTTATGCCCTCTGGGGTCAAGCAAAACAATTCTAATTCCTAAACCATATTTTAAAAAATGGTTTTTCAATTTGAGGATGCAATCTAATGTATCCACTGTGTGGTATAATTATATTCTTTGGAAAAAGCAGGAAATTTAATCTGCTGATATTCAGAGTAATTCATTGAAGTGATTATTCACTTAGTAAGGAAGTACAGGAGGCACAGCATCACATAATGAATAGAAAACCAGTGTTAGAGCCCTAAAACCCTGGGTTCAAGTCTTGTTTCTGACACATAATAGTTAAGTGACCTTGAGAAGATCACTTGACAATGAATTGACCCAGGCAGTTCTCTGATTACTGACCAGTTGCTAATCTGCATAAGGAAAGTAATCTTCAGCAATGAAATCATAGTATTGACCACAAAAAAGAAAAGGAAAAGAAAAGAAAAGAAAAAAAATTTCAAAAAAGGAAGCCTGGGTTACTTACTTAAACTCCCCATGAGGAATGAAACTTCTTAAATTCCAATAACTTGTTTAGCATTATTGATTCTCTCTCTCTCTCTCCTCTTCCCCTTCTGTCTTTCTTTCTATTTTCCTTCCCCCCTTCCTCATTCTCCCTCTTTTTATTGCTCAATCTTTTATTTTTATCAGACAAATGGTCAAAATGGCTTCTACTCCTACCTAGGAAGTCCTTTGGCAAGTATTCAGGGAAAGATATGAAACTTGAAAATTAGAGGTCAAAGAAGATTTAGTGAGAAATTATTCTTATGCCCAGAGTACTTTTCCCTTGTTAATACTGAAGCATTATAAACTTGCAATGGTAGAATCATTAATATTTTGTTTTAGTAAAACAAGTGTGAATGTTAAGTGACCCATATTGGAAGGAGCTGGCCAGAATCCTACTCTCTTTTGTCTAACCACATAGCTTCTCTGTGCATATCAATGGCTCTATTTCTCATTGAGCCTTGTGTCCTGCAGAGCTGATCCAAGCACAAAGCTTCCTTTGAATTAAATGGGAACCCTATACTGAGATCAGTTGTTGAATTTGGAATACAAGAAGAAAAAAGCTCAGTAGGCTGAGAAGCAATGTGAAGGATGGGAATAAAAATTTGATCAAAGAGATTTATACCAGGCTGTTTGCTTCAAATAATATTGTACACCTAATTCTCAATGTAAATATTTCTCCAGTTTAAAACCTGCCTTTTTTTAAAAAACTATCTCCATTCACATTATAAAGTATGATTTTGAATTAATTGAAAGCATCCAGATGAAGTCAATGTGGTTATAATGCCAATATTTCTCTATAGAGGAGTTCCTTATTCCACGTTCAGCTGGTAGCAGGGAAAGGAACAAGCCAGCAGAACCTCTTGAAATTAAATTCAATGATGAGGATAGAGGTCAGTGAAAAGAAAAAAATACATAAGGCTGTCAAATTTCTTTATTTAGAGAAGGAATTAGTTATCTATTGATGGAGATAGACCAACTCTAACAGCTACGGAGATGCAATGAAAATCACAACTTCATTTTTAAAAGAATCTAATCCACCAGTCAGATCTTTACAGAACAGCTCCTCCTTCCTGGGCTCTATATTTGGGCCTAGTACAAGGCACAATATCCTAACCCTTACACATATGCTCCCTGCCTTCTTAAAATATTAAAGAGATACATAGAATAATTACCTTTCCTATAATTGGCAATGATCATACTCTTTTATTTGCTTTCTTGGTTAACTCATTTGATTAGCAAAACTTTTAATAAAATTTTATTTTAGGAAGGAAGGGCTTAAAAGTTGGAATGCAGTCAGAGGCAGTATCAAGGATATGAAACTACTTAAATCTATTCCATATACACAGAAGTTCAGAAAAATAAGGCTGTTTAGCTGGAAGATTAGCCTTCAAATATTTGAAGTATTGTCATTTAGAAGAGGGATTATATTTGTTTTACTTGGACCCAGAGGGTAGAAATATAATGTCCTCACATTGATTCAATATTGGGAAAAATTTCCTGCCAATAGAAAGTTTCCCATTTGTCTTCAAGTGAAGTTTACATACCCAGTGTATTTGATGACCATTATAGAGTGTATTTCTGCTTGGGGCCATTTGGACTAGGTGACATATTAAGTCAGATTCAATTCTGCAATTGTATGATTCTATGATGTTGGTGTCACAAACAACTTAAATTTGAGTCCTCTGTGCTGACTTTGCCATTAATTAAGCATTTACTAAGTGCCTACTACATGCCAAGCCTTTTGAAAGATAGTGGAACACAAATAAGAAAGTGCTACAATCACTGGGAATATTAAAAAAAAGTTTCCATTCTTCTTGGAAAGGGGAGAATACATTATCTTTGTAAATAAGTGAATTCAATACATATACCAAAGGAATACATATTGTTGGAGGGTGGTATTAATACCTGGGAGAACTAGGAAAGGCTTCTTGAAGGGAATGACACTTGAGCTGAGCCTAGAGTGAAGCTAGAGAAATTCCAAGATGCAAAGGTAAGTTGAGAGATCTTTCCTAGATTTAGGACGGGCGACAGGACATAAAACATCACATACAAGGAAGAGAAAGTAGGATAGTCTGGGTTAAAGCATAGAGTATATGAGTGAAGTAATCTATCCCTTCTCATGCAAAGTAAGACTTGCCTTTGTCCTTCCATGGATGTTTCACAGGTAGCTGTATTAACATGCTGGGGACTTTTCCTTGGCTCTCTTGACAATAGATGGGTACCAGTGGATCACAAAGACTATCGTTCAGTTATGCCTCACTTTTGCTACATGACTGGCCTATCTCCTCTGATTGTACATTTCTTTAGTGATATCATTTAACATTTCTCTATAATTCATTATGAATATGACACAGCTCATTGATTCTCCCCACATATCTGTCCTTGAACATCAGTAATCTTCTCGTGATATTATAAGTTTGTGAAGGATAGAATGCCAGTCTCCAAAGAATTCAAGTTTCAGGTCACCCAAAGGACAAGGGAAACATTATCTAAAGAAAAATAAATGGCTGCTTGATAAATTTTGTCTAAAAGAGCCTTGGTTATTGATAGTAGTATTAAAATTTAAATCATTACCATAATTGTATTCAACACTGATTGGGGAATTTTAATGACATTTAACATGACTTAACTATATACCATTCAAGCTTAGTAACCTGAGAAAAATAAAAGGAGAGAGGAGGTTAACTTACTGTAATAAAAAGCTATCTATATTGTCCTATTGCTATCTAAGCTAAACAAATTGTCCTATCTTCACTCTTCCTAACCATAGATTTTTCCATCTGCATTTACAGTGCTATCTCTGGCAGTGTCAATAGTAGAAGAGAGATACATAAATTTTGGGCCCCTGGCAAGTCACTGACACCTACTGGCTATGTGACCCTCAAGTAAGGCACTTAATGTCCTATACCCTGGGCAGCCGTCCAAGAAAATAATTGATTCAGATGTTGATCTGCACTGTTTGAAAGGGTTTCTAATACCAATAATATCATAGGTCCAATCCAAAAAAAAAAAAAAAGAGGAGGGAATAAAGGAGGCAGCTGAAAGAGTATGACCCTGAAGTAGAGAAAATTAGGCAGGTTAGACATTAGACCTCTGTGGGGAAAAAATTGAAAAATGAAAGGGAATTGCCTGAAAGAATGATGGCAACATGAAATCTGAGGGAAGACGGCATGAGAGTCTAGGCAGGACTTGACCCAGTGATAACTGAAAAGTTTGTTCTCCCTCTCTTTTTGCCTCCAATTTCATTCTCCCTTCTAGTAGTATTAATTGAATAATTGGTAATCCTGAAACTCCTTATTCCTCTCAGGCTGATGTCTTTTCCCAACATTGCCAAGTAATTGATTTGCCAGTGTAATAAGTGATAATGATATTTGCTTTCCCTCCTGATGTGTGTACACATGTGTCTATATACATGCTTGCATCTGTGTGTCTCTCTGTGTGCATTTCATGGGATTATTGAAGGTAATAAAAGGAACTAAAATTCTAGACTTTGACAGACCCTGAGAAGTATTATTGTCACAGAAATTCTGAGTTTGAAGGACCTTCAGAGGCCATCTGTTTCAACTTGTACCTGGACAAGAATTCCCTTTATGAGACACCCAGCAAATTGCCATCAGTCTTTGCCTAAAGATCTCCAATGAAGTAGTGCCCACTACTTCTTGAGGGAGGGGTGGAGAACATTCTATTTTTGGATAGTTCTAATATTTAGCAGGTTTTTCTTTACTTTCCTTATAGACAATTGGCATAACCCCATTCAACAAATCTCTTTTCCAATTTAAACACCCTTAGATCCTTCAGTCTGTCCTTATGTGGCATGATCTCAAGTCTTTCAGAATTGATGTAATTTCCTCTAGAAGTTCTTCCAGATTATCAATGGCATCCCTAAAATCTCAAATCCAGAACCAAACAACTATGGTGCCAAGATATTAACTTTTCCTTAATACTGGGCACAGCCAACAATGATATCTTATAACCTACTCATCTACTCCAGCTCAGCTACCTGAATACATCATTGTATCCTCGATCCTGCTATCAATCTCAAGTATACTGCTTCCATCTTCATGAACTCTTTAAACAAATGAATCAATGATTTATTTATTTTATTGTTCTTTTCTGTTTTTGGTTTAATCCAAGAAGCTCCTAGTTTTATTTATTAGTTTAGTGGTTTTTCTTACTTTCAATTTTATTAATCTTTCCTTTGATTTTCAGGATTTCCAATTTAATATTTAAGTGGGGATTTTTATTTTATTCCTTTTATTGTGGTTTTTAATTACATTTCTTTGTTGTTCTTCTTCAGTCATTTTCATAGTGTCCAACATTTTGTGACCCCATTTGAGGTTTTCTTGGCAAAAATGCTTGAGTAGGTTGTCATTTCCTTCTCCAGCTCCTTTTACAGATGAAGAAACTGAGTCAAGCAGGGTTAAGTGACTTGCCCAGTCACATAGTTAATATCTGAGGCAAGATTTGAACTCAGGTCTACCTAATTCCAGGCCCTGTGCTCTATCCACCTAACTCCCCTTTAATTGCATGTCCAATTCATTTATCTTCCTTTTCTATATTATTGGTGTAAGCATTTAGAGATAAAAAATGTCCCCTAAGTACTGCTTTGGCTGCATCCCATGAATTTTGGTATGTTTTCTCATTGTTGTCATTCTCTTTAATGAAATAATTGTTTCTATGATTTGTTCTTTGATCCACTCGTTATTTAAAATTAGACTTTATTTTCCAGTTAAATTTTAAGCTGTTGCCAAGGCTCTTTATTAAGTGTAATTTTATTGCATTGTGGTCTTTAAAAGAATGCATTTAATATTTTTTGCTTTTCTGCATTTGGTTTTGAAGTATTTATGCCCTAATACATCGTCACATTTTGTGTGCCATGTACCACTAAAGAAAAGGTATATTGCTTTCTATCCTCATTCAATTTTCTCCAAAATTCTATAATACCAAACTTTTCTAAAATTCTATTCCTCTCCTTTCCTCCTTTTTTTATTTGTTTTATCTGATTCTGAAAGGCAAAAGTTGAGGTCCCCCCAGTTAGTTTTACGCTCTTTTTCATAATTCATTTTAACTCTTCCTTTAGGAAATTGGATGCTATGTCATTTGATACATATATGTTTAGTACCGATGTTACTTCATTTTTATGGTGCCTTTTAGCAAAATATAATTTCCCTATGTATTTTTCTTACAGATTTTTTTGCTTTTACTTTATTTGAGATCATGATTACTACCCCTGCATTTTTTAGCTCAGGTGCTGCATAATGGATTCTGTTCCAGCTCCTTATTTTTACTCTGTGTATTTTTCTGTTTCAGGTGTGCCCCTTGTAAACATTTTGTTGGATTCTGATTTCTAATCGATTCTTCTACCCACTTCTGTTTTTTATTAAGTTCATCAATCACATTCATATTCATAATTTTTACTGTTTTCCCCTTCATGCTATTTTCTTCTGATTATTCTTCTCTCTCTTTTTATCCTTTTCTTCCTGAAAGTTCTGTCTTGCTTCTGACTACTGTATTCCTTAATTTGCCCTCCATTCTATCTGTACTTCTCCCCACCTCTAGCCTTCTTTTATCCTCTTCCCCTCCTATTTCCATGTAGGTTAAGATAGATTTCTATATCCAACTGAGGGTGTATGTTATTCCCTCTTTGAGCCAATTCCATTGAGAGTAAGGTTCACACATTTCCCACCATATGTCACCCCATTTTCCCTTCTACTATAAAACTTCTTCCTTTCATGCCTCTTTTGTGTGAAATAATTCCCCCATTCTTCTTCTGCCTTTCCGCCTCACCAAGCACATTCCTCTTTCCCACCCCTCAATTTAAATTTTTTTGAAATTATCCAATCATAATGAATTCATGCCTGTCTCCTCAGTCTATGTATGTATGTTATATGTATCTATGTATGTTCTACCTGTACTTAATAGTGATAATATTCTTAGGAGTTTCATGTATCATCTTCCCAATCAGGAATTTGAAAAGTTTAAACTTAATAAGTCCTTTATGATTTCTCTTTCAGGTTTACCTTTTTATGCTTCTCATTAGTCTTGTGTTTGAATGTATATTTTTTTCCAGCTCTGGCCTTTTCATTAGGAGTACTTAAAATCCCCCTATTTCATTAAAGATTCTTTTTTTTAGGTGGTAGCTAGGTGGCACAGTAGATAAATCACTGTCCCTGGATTCAGGAGGACCTGAGTTCAAATCTGGTCCCAGATACTTGACACTTACTAGCTATGTGGCTCATGCCCCTCAAAAAAAAAAAAGATCTCTTTTTTATCCCTGAACAATTGTATTGAATTTTGCTGGGTAGGTTATTCCTGGTTGTAATCCTAGTCCCTTTATGTTCTGAAACATCATAATCTAAGACCATGTTGATGCTCTTTTCATAATATTCTTTTTTTTGTGTGTGTATGGGGCAAAGGGGGTTAAGTGACTTACCCACAGTCACACAGCTAGTAAGTGTCGAGTGTCTGAGGCCAGATTTGAACTCAGGTACTCCTGAATCCAGGGTCAGTGCTTTATCCACTGCACCACCTAGCTGCCCCCATAATATTTTTACATCACTCTCATTTTTCTTCCCGTTTTTTCTTCTATTTTTTAATCAATTTTTAAAAGTCCTTTTTGAGATCTTATAGGAAGATCTTGATCTTCCCTTTCCCCATAGTAGATTTTTATGGTCAAGTTCTTTTGTTGTTGTTTGTTCATTTTCCACCCTATTTCTTGACTTTTAACTTTATGGTAAAGCTTGGTTCTTCTTCTGGAGTGGAAAGGGCACTATCTCAAGATTCAGCCTTTCTTGAGCTTCTATTTTGAGAGCTAGTTCTGGGGAATCTCTAACTTTTCAGTGCTTCGAAGGTGGTATGATCTACCAAGGTGGTAGGATAAGTATGGTCACTGCTCTCCTGGCCTCTACTCTGGTCTTTACCCAGGGACAGGCTTGTTCTCTCTGTAGTTTGAAGTGCTAGTTTTCCTTTCTGCCTTGGAAATAAGAGGAGAACTCCTGCTCCCTTGTGAGCAACCTCAAGCACTCTTCACTGCCCTGGAATTGTGACCAGGGTCCCTATTCTCCTTTGGTCACAAGTGCTTTCACTCCTTTTTGTCATAGAACTACACCCTGGAATTGCATAAGGGCAATGCAAAAGGGTCTTGACCACAGCACCAGCAAAAGCCCTCCCTATAATTTCTTTCTAAGCAGTTGTCTGACTCCCTTACCTTCTTTGGGCTGAGAACTCCTGAATCTACTGCTGCTGTCACAGTCATCTCTAAGGTCCACTGCTAAAGGTCCACTGCTGTTGGAGTCAAAGAACATACCAGAGAAATAATCAATAATTGTATTAAAGAGAACAACACACCAGTGTCCCAGACCTCTCCTGCCGACCTCCTAAGTTGTCTTGGGCTGGAAAAATGTCACACCCCCAAACTTTTGTTGGCTCTGACTCTACAGAATTTGATTTGAGGTATTATTTTAAAGTTGCTTGGAAAAGAATGTTGACAGGGTTTAGCTGAGTTCCTGCCCTTACTCCATTGTCTTGTTTCCAAACCCAACACCCCAGCTTACTTTCTGTTTACACTAAATATCTTATAAACACCTAGTTGTTTTCATGGTTGTTGTTGTTTGTTTGTTTTTTTAATTTCCTTAGACAATAGGCTGCTTTTGGTCAAGGATTGCCAGTGCTTTATAAGCACAGTGCTTATTATACAGTGAATTCTTTTAAAAAAATATTTTCTAACTGAGTATTTTATATAATAAATAGTAACTGGCCCTGTGATTTAATTGAAATAAGGAAACTCCCAGGTGAGAGAACTCCTTCTGAGAACCAGATCTATGAAATCGTTATAAGTACTAGTCTTAGAGAGTTACCTAGAGTAGTAGTGTCAGATTCAAATAGACACATGTGCTGCTTAATCTATACATTAAAGATCCCAACTGGCTATATACTGTCCTACTTTAAAAATGTCATATTATCTATATTTCATTGCATTTTTTTTATTTTTTGAAATATTTCATAATTACATTTTAAATGTGTTTGACACTTCTGGTCTAATGAGAGTTAAACTACCTTGCCCAATGTTGCATGAACATTGTGTGTCAGAATCTGTACTTGAATATATCATCTTCTCTTCAAAAAACAATATCCACTCTGTCATGCTGGCCCTCATTTTACAGATATGAAAACTGAGGTCCAAGTAATCCAGGGGACTTGGTAAGAGTCATAATGGTAGTAATCATTATAGGTGTATTTTGGAATTTGGTTCATTGATTCTGTCAACAATGCTATATAGATTTGCTCAGAAAGCAGCACCCTCCTTTTCTGAGCCCCCCACCCCCCCAATCCCCACTTTATTCTGGGACAGTAGAGTAAAACATATAGGAAAGGTTTAAATGCAAATTACCAGAAGCAACTCATTGACTCCCAGAGAGGAGCTTATGCACTTCCCTAATTATTTTAATTATTAACTCTTATATCATGTCCTCTTTCTAATGAATATGAAATATTTCCTCTTTAAATTTAATTATTAATTAATCCTTGAGTTATTTTTAGGAGTAAGTAAATAATATTATCTTTGATACACAGTTGAGAAAATGGGTGATAAGAGGTTAATTCCAATTAGAGAGTTTTACAACTTTAACAAGCAAATACATTTTAATTAAAGCCCTGAGTCAGCTTCAAAAAATTAAGTTCTAAAGTTTACAGGCAACAAGAAGTACATACAGGTGAGATAAGAAGGCAACAGGATGCCTCTAGCAAAAATCGGCGCTGCTCCGGCCTCTCCCCTGTCTTTCCAGCGCCGGTTATGGAGGCAGAGCCCTGGATTTGGAAGTACAGAATCTGAGTTCATACCCTCTAACCCAGTGTGACACTTGGAAGGAGTGTCTTCGCTTGGGCCTCGATTCTCAGACTTACCCCCTAAGAAAAGCCTCCTTTTCCTCTGTGACAAAAATGTGAACAATTCAACAAGATCTCAGAGTTGCTGCTTCATTGGGGATCAGTGAATGAGCTGGACTTTTGATGAAGTTAATATTTTGGACTTAAAACCATTAAAAAAAAAGTTAGAGGGTGAAAGAAGGGGGTCTTCTGGGGAGGAGATGCAAGGATCTGAACCAGGATGTATGCTTTGTTTTAATGTTTTCTACCTCCAAGTCTGTTTGCTGAGATGTAGCCTAACTCTGTCCTATTGAAATTCTAAATATACTCAAGATCCAGATTGTTGAGGGTGGGGAAGGGTAATGAGACAACTCTTTGGGAATATTGCCTATGATCATATTCTACCTATTTATTGCTTTGGGTTTTTTTAGTTTTGTTTTGGTTGGGCAATGAGGGTTAAGTGACTTGTCCAAGGTCACACAGCTAGTAAGTGTCAAGTGTCTGAGGTCGGATTTGAACTCAGGTCCTCCTGACTCCAGGACCAGTGCTCCATCCATTGCTCCACCTAGCTGCCCCCCCCCCATTTATTGCTCATTCCTATCCTGAATAAATCTTAAATTTAAGGAAAAAAAAAAAAGAAGGCAACAGGATAAGTATACTTAATGTGAGCTCAAAGTAGTTGACCAAGCTGAAATTTAAAAAACAAAAAAAGGCATTTGAAGAAGTAGAACTCTTTCATGAATATGCTGAAGAAGCACTGTAAATAATATAAATTTATTATTGATAGAATGTGAAACAGCAGGAGATAGAGAGACAGTATGGTACAATGAAAAGATTAATGAACTCAGATTCTAACCAGTTCCCTTCGCATCATGGCCCTCTCACTGTGTACTTTGAGAGCCATTACTTAACCTCACTAAGTTTCTGTAAAATGGGGGTAAATGCTACTTGTGATATCCCCTTTTCAGTCATAATGAGGAGAGCACTGAAAATGCTTTGTAATATAAAGATAGTGAGTTAGGAAGCTTGACTCAGAAACTGTTCCTATCATACATATCTGTGTGAGCCTGCACAAGCCACTTAATTTTCCAGAAATCATCTGCTCATCTCTAAAACAAAAAGCTATTTAACAGCATTATTGTGAACATGGCACTTCATGAACATTAAAATGCTATATTAATATGTGTCACTTAGCACAGTACCTGGCACATTGTAAAAAGTTAAAAATACTTTATAATATTACTTTAAGGTCTACAAAGAGCTTTATATTATGTTATCTCTTTTGATCACAATAACACAGAGAAATGCTATTACTACTATCATCATTTTCCAGATGAGGAAACTAAGACTGAGGTTAAGTTATTTGCCTTAGTTCACACAGCTGGTAAGCATTTGAGCCTGGATTTGAAACCACATCTTCTTGACTCCAACTCCAATATTTTGTCTACTCTGTCTCCTAGGAATATATCTATCTATCTGTCTGTCTGTCTGTCTATATATAAAATGTTAGCATCCAACAAATAGGAATGGCACAGAATTGATGAAGAGCAATAAAATAATTTCTGGCTATGCAAAAAACAAGAGAAAAGCATTGTATAATGAAAGAGTTAAAAGGAAGATGTTGAAATCTCTGCTCTGTTATTTGTTATCCATGTGACTGTGGGAAATTATTTAACTTTCCTAAGACTCAGTTTCTTCATCTGTAAAACAAGGGGTTGGATTAGGCAACCTTGGAAACTACTTGTATATTACATTAAAGTGGAGTTACCTGCCTAGTATTGGTATTAAATGGAAACTGAGTTCCTTTTCAACTCTCAAATTTTGTGATTCTGTGAATGGGGGCCAATTCTGACTTATAGTATATGATTCAATAGGGGTATAAATTACTTTATACTGAAATACTGAAATACTTAATTTACTACCAGGGAGTGACTTAGGCAGAGTCAAGAAGAGTGGTTGAGTAGGTTATTCCATCTTTCTAGTTAGTTATAAATGTCAAAACACTCTTCCTAGTGTTTATTTTTTTCCATTTGAACTTTGTCTACACAGGAAAAAAATAGAATGAAGATTTGGCATGGGTCTATTTAATATGAATAATGTGGATACTCATTTGAGACAATTCAGGTCTCAAGGTGTCTCTCCACATTAGACAAATTGATTTCAAATCTTCCCCATCTCCCACTGACTTGGTCCTTTGTAGATGTAGTATTAATGCCTTTTCATAGACAAATGACATTGGTCTTTTCCACATCATTCACTGTGGAATCTAATTTTGTCTTTTTTTCTTTCCACTTATCTTACATTTATGCTTTCATTTTTATTTGTCTGACATCCCTGAGGTTTACAAAGGCTTATAAATTTAGTTTCATAATTCATTCCATTGATGTGTCTACTCCCTTTCATAGATCATTAATAACATTATTAAATGGGATAGGAACTTATATTAGTCCCTTTGAGACCCTGATAGATATCATCTGTAACTCAATAAACTGCCATTGATCATCACTGTTTTTATGGTCTTTCAGCCAACCATTCTACTGCATAAACATCATAACCTTACAAGCTTATTGAGGATAACCTCTAAAATCTAAAGAGGATAATGAACAAGAGAAACATGAAGGGCAGCGAAAACAAATCAAGAGGGAAATCAAAATGGGAGGGGGAAACCAAGAAAAATGGGAGGCCATTTTTGAACCTGGGCATTATTTGGCAATAAGAAGCTTCCCAGACCAAAGCAAATTTTAAGCAAAACCATTCAGAGCAAAGCACACTAAATGCAACAAAAATAATATCCATAAAATTAATCAATTAGTTTTAAATGTAAAGAGAAATAGGTCTGCCTGAAAGTTGTCAGGAGTTAAGTAGATGATTGAATCAGTATAATGATGATTCAGAGTATATGCTTTCTCCAGTAAAGCAGATTATGACTCATCCGGTTCTTCCTGTATAGTTCTTGTGTATGCCCATTCACAAATCCCCAAAAGAAGATCTAGCAAGCATACCGGAGATCCTTTATTGTTTTGTAGATACCATTGGACCCAACCAGTGGGTTGTCACTCTCTCCCTGCACCATAGAGCCATTTTCCTACCCAGTTCTACATGATCTTGAGAATGTCATTTATAAAATTTCTTGTACATAAATAATTATCAGAGTTCCTAGCTATTATTTTTGCATCTGGGGAGAGTATCATCAATGATATCCAGGTCAGTAATTATTAACGCCCTCAGCAGATGGTGTTGATGAGTGGCACTACCCAATAAGAGGAAACCACAAGAACACTATGTAAGAAACTGCCCATTCTTCATTCCTACACTGAGGAAGAGGACCGTTATGCAACATACTTATTAAATATCAATACGATCCAATTATTAAGAATAAGCAGGTGCTTCTTTACATTTGACATTCAAGAAGCTCTATTACTGAAGATGTGGAGTGGGTAAGAATAGTAGCTTTTACAGGAAACAAATTCTTGTGAGAAAGGAAGCTTAAAAATTGATTTGGTTTTGGAAGATTTCCCAAAACTCTCAAAGTATAATATCTGACCTGGAATGATGGCACCTTATGGGACATCTAGTCTCACTACTTCTTTTTACAGAGTAGAAACCTGAGGCTTTAGAGTCCAGATGTGGTTTGCCCAAGAGCATAACAGTGATTTCACTATTACTGAAATTGAAGGTGAGTTGAGATGAAATCAAAGAGAATACAAACCTAAGACTCATAAACTATTAGAGGTAGAATGGACTTTAGAGATCATGTAGTCTAACACTCAGTGTTATTGTCAGAATAGACTTGAACCCAGTATTTCTGATTAGCAAGCTGTTACTCTTTCATCCAGGTTATTGAAATTTGGCTTTCCTTGGGGAATGGAGATACCAGCTTTTCTGGAACAGGACTGCAGGATAATCAACTAAGTAGAGGAGATGTCTGTTGAACACTTTAAGCACACCACCACCAGCCCACGCAGAACTTTCAGGAAAGTTTAAGCAGCAAGGAAAGAAAGTCTAAGAAATAGGGAAGACAGTGGCATTCTCAGAAAGCTATGACACCCTGCCTTAGGTGATTCTAAAATACTGTGGAGAATTCAGGAGGCATTTTCCATGAATATTATTAATTTCATTTACTGAGATGCCTTCATGTATAGAATGAAGAAGTTCAGGCCCAGAAAAGTGGCGACTTCACATAAACAAAGGATCTGAAAACTGGAAAATACCTCAGAGGCAACATAGTCTAACCCATTCTAGAAAGGAATACACCTTATAACTAGCATACCCCACAAGTGATCTTCCAGCCTTTTCTTGAAGACCATTTTTTTTTCTGAATGGTTTGAAATCTGTTTTCCCAAAATCATGGGTATATGTCATACCATGCCTAAATTTGTTCTTTCTTGTCACAATATTTAGGATAGGACAGTCACTTCCCTCAAGGGTTCCTATTATATCCACTTTCAACAACTAGTTCCACCAAATGGTAAAAATCGGTTGCAGAATATATTTTTTTCTTGTTGGTTCCTCTAAATTTTGAAGTATAAAAGTATCACAAAAGCAAATCAAGAAGTTATTAGCTGTTCTTCTTTTACCCAAGGTCTCACAGGTTGTAAGAGTTTGAGCCAAAACTCAAAATCATATCTTCTGAACTGAAATATAACATTGTATCCATAGCATAATACAGCCTCCCAAACTACTGTATCATTTTACATAAATTTCAAAGGAAAGACCAGTTATGAGTTGATTTAACTAAAAGCTTTCTACATTTTCCCACCTGAATTTAGAGATAGGTTATCTTGAAATGACTATATTTTTCTTTACTAGAATGCTTCTACTTCTCTTTTTCAACCTGTTCCTTCCTGTCCTGCCCTTTTCTGGCCTCTAGGTTTTGTGAAAATTGGATATGGTGGGCAGGCTAAAACTGACCCATGATAAAGACATGTTTTTAGAATAAGAGTTGCAGAGATGTCCCAGGATGGTATTGTCACAGTATTGCCTCCCTTTTCCCATTTGAAGAGATCACCTTTGTCTTGGTAGAGTTAAATAAAGGATGCCATATATTGAAAGGAAAGTAAATCACTGAACAGCAGTCTGAGAAATATTATCATTGTTTATCTTTAAGGTACCAGCTCTCTGGCCCAAGAGCAGTACCATTATACCAACCCTGGAGCAAGTCTGAGTTTGATTCCTTCCAGCTTTTTCTTTCCAGTCAACCCCATCTTGAAGGATAATCAAGATATTTTGAATATTGCCTCTCTTCTCACTATGCATTGAGCAGCCCCCAGCTTGGTCATCATTATATCACTTCCCTACCACTAGTCTCCAAATCTGTCAAGTGACTAAACTCCACCTGTAGGTAGCATCAGGACTTCTCTACGTATTTGTTTGTTTATTATTTTTTTAAGTAACACTATTCCTTGAAAAGCATACATTAATTTTTTTTTCTTCCTTGGTCAATTCTCTGTCTTGGGTAAATTCTTCCTATTTATACTGAGGTTGTTGTTGGCAAAGTGTTGCACTCTACTTACAACTGGTAATGGCTGATTTGTGTGAAGTTATGATATGCCCTGATTTGTAGTCATTGAGCATCATATTTTCTAGCTCCAAAATTTCCATGAATTCAGAGGGAAAATAGTGTCATATCTTTCTAATATACAATGACTTTTTATTAGCAATGAATTCTCTTTGAGGGTAAAGAATCAACATCAAGAATAGGGAAAGTGTAGAATAAAGTCACAAGGTAGCTCCTTGCATCCTTGGATTCATTGCTATCTTTCTCACTGACTTGTTCTAGTGAATGAAAATTATTTTATTTCTTTGCTTTTGTCTCTACTAAGTCTGAAGAAAACCCTTAAGGCAGTTTAGTGCTTAACATGTTTTGAATATTTTCCCTTTGCGTGATAATATAATTTTTATAGCTGTCCCTAATTCTCTCTAGTTGTATGATAAATTTGTCCATAACAGTAAAGAATAAAAAAGTTTGCAGGATACCTTTTTTCTTCGTACCACAAAATACTGGGATTAGCCAAATGATGTTCAGTTGGGTTAATATGTGCAAAATGAATGCATAAAGTGAGATAATTATATTGATAAATTTGATAAAAATATTATTTCCATGGAAAATATTCAGGTAATTGAACCAAAAATAAAGAGATGTATATTGGGCATGGTCTCAGTCTCTTAGTATTTAACTCTCCCATATACTGGATCCATTAACTTTAGGATTCAAAATTTAAAACTGGAAGGTCTTTGGAATCGAGTTCAATTCCCCTCATTTAAAAACTGAAAAATCTGACTCTCTTTGAGGTGAAATGAATTGCTAAAAGAACACAAGGATCTATTCTTAACCCAAACTAAAAACAAGATAAAAGGAATGAGGATTTTAGCTTAGCAGAGGGAGAGTAGGGGAAGCTGAACACTTACTCATTACTGATCTCTCCACTTCCATTACAGTCTTGGTGACACTTGGTGACACTTCAAATATAATTTTGTGGGGCAATGGGGGTTAAGTGACATGCCCATGGTCACACAGCTAGTAAGTATCAAATGTAGGAGGCCAGATTTGAACTCAGGTCCTCCTGAATCCAGGGCCGGTGCTTTGTCCACTGTACCACCTATATGCCCCTCAAATATAAATTTTAAAAGTATTATTTTCAAACATAATATTAACTTTCTATTATTATTGGCAGTAACCATAACCTTTTTTATTTCACATAATTAATCAATCAATATTTATTATGTGCCCAGGATGAGTCAAACATAATTATGAACATCCTGTAAGACTGTATATGGAGAGAAAACAAAGCATGACATATTTTTCCTTCTGGAGCCAGTGTTTTGTTAGCACTTTTCAAGGTAGTGGTGAGCACTGAGTTCAGTTCCCTATTTTTATCAAGAAAACCACATTCCTTTCTGTCAACAAGGTTTATGTGTATATATATATATATATATATATATATATACCCACACACATATATATACATATATATTTTTATGGCTTTATGGGGATAAAGTAATCTATGAATCATAGTTTTTAAACCATTTACAAATGCTAATTTAACTGGTACTCTTTTGTTGTTGTTGTTATTTTTTTGTTGTTTTTGGCAGGGCAATGAGGGTTAAATGACTTCCCCAGGGTCACACAGCTAGTAAGTGTCAAGTGTCTGGGGCTAGATTTGAACTCAGGTCATCCTGAATCCAGGGCCAGTGCTTTATCCACTGTGCCATGTAGCTACTCCCTTAACTGGTACTCTTACAGTCAACACTAAAGGTGGTGATATGTTTTTGAAGCAACTAAACCCCATCAATATTGACATTAAAAGGTTGAAGCTAAATGAAGGAGAGTTTGCATGTTCTTCTTGGAGAAATAAATATAGAATAAATACAGAAGCTGATTTCATTATGTGCTCCAAAATACAAATAAACATATTTTCATGGAACACTTGACCATCTTACTTCGAAGCACTCATAATAACCAAAAAGATCACTATGAAGATAATTGTGGTTTAGGCACAAACATCAGTTTCAGAGGATGAAAGAGTAGAGTAGAAATGTCACAAACCGAGCGAGAATATGCCTTGAAAGCAAATGACTACAGTAAGTTGGTGGGAACTGCAGAGGAGGAAAACTTATACTAGAAGTTATGATATATGATTAATAAGTGAAAGGGAACAAAAGTGTTTAGATTACTCAAAAGATTCATATCTGCATATCACAAATAACTTTTTCTAGGAAAGAGCTGGGGTATGCTAAATGATATTCTGAATACCAAATATCATGAAGAGTGAAATTTACTATATTACCTAAAAGGAAATTTATGGTTACTGGTATAGGAATCATTTTAGAATCAATTTTAAGAGTGAATTCAATGACTATATCTGACATATTTATCCAGCGTGAATATTTCCTCTACCTTTAATCTCACATCTCTGGTTGGTACCAGGAATTTCTAGTGATTTGCAGAGACATGATAGAGCTTTTTTGAGGAGGATCTTCTTGTGCTGCAGATTCTTTTTCAAATAATATTTTATTTTTTCCCAATTACATTTAAAATAATTTTTAATATTTAAAAAGTGAGTTTCAAATATTCTGCCTTCCTCACTTCTAGCCCTACTCCCTGAACAGCAAGCAATTTAATATACATTATACATGTGCAGTCATGCAAAACATAATTACATATTAGTCATACTGTGAAAGAAAACACAAACAAATAATACAAAAGAAGGGCAAAATAGGATGCTTTGATCTACATTCAGACTCCATCAATTCTTTCTCTGGAGGTACATAGCATTTTTCACCATTAGTCTTTTGGAATTGTCTTGATCATTGAATTGCTGATAATAGTTGATTCATTCATAGTTAATTATCATATAATTTTGATGTTACTGTGTACAATGTTCCCCTGGTGCTGTTCAGTTCATTTCATGTAAGTCTATAGCCTGTTCTGAAAGTATACTGCTTGACATTTCTTATAATAGAAGAATATTCCAATAAGATCATGTACCACAACTTGTACATCAATTCCTCAATTTCCAATTCTTTGCCACCACCAAAAGAACTGCTATAAAGATCTTCATACAAATAGATCTTTTTTTCTTTTTTAAAAAATTTCTTTTGAGCTATAGACCTAGATCTATTATTGCCAGATAAAAGGTTATGCATAAATGTATAGCCCTTTGAACATATTTCCAAATTGCTCTCTAGAATGGTTGGATCCATTCACAACTCCACCAACAGTGCATTAGTGTCTGAAGTTTCTATAGAGGGGAGTTTTGAGGACCCCAACAAATAGATTTCCGGGACCTGTGAGTCACCCTTTTGCCATATATGGTCTTTTATGTTAACTTTCTCTTTCTCTGTGTACTTATAGGAGGTTGTGTCACAGATCCTTTTTTTGTTTGTTTTTGTTTTGTTTTGTTTTGTAGGGGAGGGATAAAAGAAAAAGGATTTCTTTTGTACCAACCTTTATTATCACGTTAGTAGATGTCCCTTTTCTAAAAGCTAATTAAGTCTGAACAACCAATCAATATCAAATGATATTCATGGACAGAATCACTCTGGGCTTGTGAACTAAAGCAATAGAAAATATAATGACTTAACCCCCTCAGTACTAACCCTAGGGCCCTAAAGTGAAGTAGTAGTCTTACTCTGTGTACCTAACTTAACAGTATGCGTGGGAGTTGGGATATGAGCATATACATTGTCTCTCCTGATAGAATGTAAGGTCCTTGACAGTAGGGGTTGTTTTATTTAATTTTTGTATTTATATTCTAGTACCTGGCACATAGTCAGCACTTTATAAATACTGAGTGATTATAAGAGCTATGTGCATATACATCAGATAAATAAATAAATGAATAAATAGATGAATAAGTAAATAGATAAATTAATAAATGAATACATGAATGAATGAATGAATAGAACCAGAGAAATGGAGTGGACATGATGTATGATCACATTAAGTAAAGTTAATGACAATAAATAGATGAATTTTAATGATGAAAAATGCTGGAATCTAAGAAATTATCATAATAATTTCTGCTTTTAAATTAATCTGTATTTAGTTACTAGAAGCGATTAGTTATTAAGTTTAACTTTGAGATCTTAATAAAACTTTTAATGATAAATAGGCAGGTTATTTGTTTGCTTCATGTCTATTTCTACTCCCCAACTTCCCCCAAAATAAAAAGAAATACCTGTTCAAAGTTCCTTTGTGGATCCAAAACTCTATGAAAAAGTAGTTCATATTACATCAATTTTTGAAGTCTAAGGAACATTATTTAAATAGAAATAAAAACAATTTACTTAACTACAAAATAGCTGAAACTATGGTATTATGGAAACTGAAGATAACTTTTCTTTCTTTTTTTTTTCAGGACAATGAGGTTTAAGTGACTTGCCCAGGGTCACACAGCTAGTAAGTGTCAAGTGTCTGAGGCTGGATTTGAACTCAGGTTCTCCTGAATCCAAGATAAAGCTGGTGCTTTATCTACTGTGCCACATAACTACCCCCTTGAAGCTAACTTTTCTAATGATAAAGGAAAGGAACTCAATTTAATCATAAGTTTGGTCAAGATGTTAGGGACTAAGAAAAGAGGAACATTCACTATATAATAATTATAAATTCATCTGTCTGCTTATGTAAAGTATTGAGTTGAAACAATTATCTGGATAGTTTAGACCTAACCCAATTTGCCTCAATGCTTTGTTCATTTATTCATTGGAAAAAAATGCTTTCATTTTCCTTACATAAATTCATAGAAAGCACATAATAAATGAAATGAAGTGTATTATATGCTAAAACATAATTGCAAAGATTATAATTTTTAAATTAAAATAATTAATTTTTTAAAAACTGTTTGAGGTTTAAGAAAATCAACAATGTCCATCTTTTGTTACAAGGAGCATTCCTAGAGGTGTTATGGCTGAGATTGTAAATGTAAAATAAGATGGTAGAAAGACCTTTGGAATGAAAGTCTAGAGATTAGGAGTCTAGTCTTGGTTAATAGTCACTTATTACCTATTGGAACTTGGACACTTCACTTTTCTTAATCATAATTATGATTATTTTATCTTAATCTTAATAAAAAATTAGCTTTTCTTTATCATTTAATCTTTTGCAGAGAGAGGAAAATAGGCTAGATGATTTGAAAGGTTCTCTATGGTGCTAAAATTCTGTGGTTTAAGCCTCCACATTTGCTAGATGCAACTTCTCATTATTTTCAAATAAAGAAGTCAACATATCAGTAAGATTTGTTGGTAATTTTAACAACACTTTTTGGAACGACAGTCATCTGAAATTCTACAACTAACACAATCCAGACAAAGAAAGCTTTTTTTTTTAAAGGGGCAATTGAGCTTAATCATTTTTGCTTTAAACTTTTACTAGAACATCATTTTCAAATTCCAATGAAAAAGGTAGATGCAATTTATCAAATGAAATGCATTTATATTAATAGTTAGTGCTAAAACTTTCTTGCACTTAATGCCAAAGCATTTACATAAAACAAATTAAGGTGTCGTTGCATAGTAATTTCATTGTGATTTATACAAAAAGTAATTCCACACACATCCCAGTTGAAAACACACTGACTAATGGTTCATAAGATAGGGTCATGGTGCAGTCCTTAGAGGCAGCTCCAAACTATTAAATGTGAGGCAGAAGCTAATATTTAATGAACAAATCTCATCATCTTTCATCCTACCTCTTATTACCACGACTAGTAAAAGATCAGAACTGTTGGGAAAATAGTACGTTCTTTTATTAACAGAGTTCAGGACTTTTTGAAGTTTAACAAAAGGTTCCTATGAAAAATATGATGCATGGTGAAATCTATGTGCAGGGGTAAATATATTATCTCTACAAATACTGTGTATAAATGTGTATGAGGGAGACAGAAGAAAAGAAAAAGATATATAAAGATAGACCGATGCAGAGAAAAAGAGAAATAGGATTTTAGATTTATAGCTAGGAATTATATGTTATGTAAGTGTATAAGAGGTCATCTGGGCTCTAGGGTGCCTGAATTCAGCAGCCCAAAGATAAACGACAGAATTTTGGCATTTTCATTCAGATATGTATTACACAAGTGTGCACATGAAGACACACTGAAGTGAGTGACAAAGGAGGCAGATTTTTGGTCAGTATACCTTGCAAAATGTCAAAATAAACAAGGCCCAGAACATAAGCATCACAACCAAGGAAGGAGCAGAAGCAGAGATAGAGAAAACTGGCCAGATCACAATCCAATATTTCAACTTGAGAGTGAAAGGTGAATCGAAGCACCACAATAATAAGTTATTTTCCCTATACACCCTTCCTCCCCTAAGCCTCACCCCCCGCCAAAAAAATAGCCAAAAGAAAGAAAAGAAAGACATATGTGAGAAATTAAATAGTTTGTTAACCTTAAACAAGGAAGGGGAACTCTTAAGGAAAGGAAATAAAGGCTCTAGGACTTAGGATTTGAGGGAAATGCTCAATAATTTTAGAGAGTAATTTTGAACCCCATTGGATCACATGATAAAATGAAGATTCTAGGGAAAACAGATATGAAGTGGCAATCAAGATTACAGCTAAGAAGAAAATTGATTATGCACAATGGGGAAAAGATGATTTCATTCACACTATTACCTGGGTATTTGGAATTTCAATCACCATGATAGAGTCAACATGTCAATCAAAGCACATTACCTTGGCGATAAAATAGCTATAAAACAGCATAATGGTGAAATCTGGCATACAATGTGTTCTAAATTTGTGCTTATAGTATTGTTAAATGAAAAGAGACATGCAAAGCAATTTGATCACATCTTCTTTGGCTCTGCAATAACAGACCCAGAAATTGGATTAAAAGGATTCAAGTGAACAGTGATTGTAGATATGATGATATGTTTTCTAGTGGTTTGAAAATTTGAGCAACAGCCATTCTTACTCATAATAAAGTAATTAATTAGCTTTTAGAATATATGTAAACCACTTTGCAAAATGTAAAGTGCTATACAAATATTAGATGTTTAAAATATTATTGTTATTTTTAACATTTCATTAAACTTCATATCACCTCAGTATGTTTTAATTTTTAGAATCAGTATTACCATGATATAATGGCAAGAAATGAAAGCTGAAATAGAGAAGGAATGCCTTTGTTAAGTAGAGCTTATGATGAAGCAAATATGCATTACATAATTCTCAAGGTAATAGTTATTCCCTTTGGTGATGCTACATTATAAAATAATTTTATTGGTAGTCTACTACCATTGATACATTCTAATCTGAAAATACACTGGAATTATAGTGGGTGAGATGGTTAAGTACTAATTATGGAACATATGATATTTTGTCTATCATAAAAACTGAATTGCTCAAATCAGTGACCTTCAGTAGAAATGATAGTTTGTTGTGGGTTATCAGGTCACTATATCTTTAAAATTTATCCGTTACATAAAAGTCTGCTTAAACAGCTAGGCTTATTGACTTTGTCAAAAATAGTATATATACCTCCTTAATTACATTGTTACCTAATTAATGAAATGCATTTTCAAGAGACCCAAAAAATAACACACATCTTGCAAAACTCTGATTTTTTTTCTTTTTTGTTGCTCTTATGTAATGTTGGCATCACAATTTTCATAGATATTCGATTTCACCCATGAAATGTATTTCACCCTTAGTAATATCCCTGAATTTCCTTAGAGGGGTTCCAAATTATGCTTATGTGTCCTTTGATCCTCCCAGCTATTTTATCACCAAATGATGCATGATACCACACTAAAAATACTGGTTTTTTGAGTATTGTCATATAATAAATAAGTTCCATTTTTCTCAATTAATCATTTTATTCAACTTACCCTCAGGAATTCAGTACTCATAATAAAACAGAAAACAATAATGCTTATCATGGCCAAATAAAATTTAAGTGAATGGAAATTGAACAAATAATTTCATTAATTTCATAATATACCTAACAGAGTGAGTACCCACTTCCTCTCCAACAGTCAATAATCTTTTTGCACCATTACTTAAGTCAGAAAAGAGGAAGCATATTTTCTGTTCTGTTGCTCAGATGGCAGCTGAGAGTACTCAGAAGTTGAAAAAATACAAGATGGAAATACCTTTTCCAAATACTCATACCCCCTGATGTGTCTGTTCTTCCATTAACCATGTCCTTTTGACCAGTTGGCTTGGTATATTACCCTCGTTTTGATAAAATTGTCACTTAATCTGCTTGGATCTGATTGCCCTGAAAGTGCCTTATGGAAACAGTCATCCAAGAAACAGTGCTATTTCCTAGGAGTTTTACATAGTTAACAACAATATTTATGTCAGTCTTCCTATGAGCCAAACACTGTACTGTTTTATAATTTATGTCATTTGATTCTCACAACAACTTTGTGAGATGGGTATTATTATTATCCTCATTTTAGAGATAGCAAATAGAGGTTAAGTGGCTGGTCCAGGGGCACACAGCTATCATGTATCTGAGCTTAGATTAAAACTCAGGTCTTTCTTACTTCAATGTGCAACCTAGCTGCCCTAGTCACTGCACAGTATATGAAATAATCATAACTAAGAACAATATACCTGCCTCTTTAAGATAGAAGTCAATAATAGCACTTAGTTGGGGGGGAGCTAGGTGGTGCAGTGGATAAAGCACCAGCCCTGGATTCTGGATGACCTGAGTTCAAACCCAGCCTCAGACACTTGACACTTACTAGCTGTGTAAGCCTGTGTAAGTCACTTAACCTTTATTGTAAAATAATAATAATAATAAATAGCACCTAATTTAAGTTGTAGAATCAAATTATCATGAGCAAATCATGAGCATTAAATTGTCTTATTAAATAAATATAGTAGTCATTGCTAACACTTCGGATGGCAAGAAATCCCAAAAGATCTTAATGATATAGAAAATTGGGCCAAAACTAATGATAAGGAGTTAAATCAGGGGAATCTCTGATCAAACTAGGGCATTAAAAAGAAAAAAATTGGCAGGAGAATGTCAGTTTCCCAAATAACTTGATCACATGATGGGGTGTGTCATTGTTACTCTTTAATTAGTTTGATTAAATCTGATTAAGTTTATCAATAAGTCTGAAAGGAATATATGTCATTGGTCATTGGGTGAAGGCAACTGATGTGACAAAGGGACTTCTACTGATTGATTGAATCGATAATAAGCAAGAGAAGACAACTCTGCAGGATTTGTCTCTTAAGGAAAACTCAGTTCTTAATATTGTGAGCTCCTGTGAGATTCTAGACATCCTGGCCTATGTCTTGCCACTTGACTCAGTGACTCTGGAGGGGAGAGTGGGGTTGATGACCTTGCACATCTCTGCCTCACATAAATCCAATTCACTTACAAGTCAATACATCACCCTCCTGATGTCATTGGTCCTCTTTGATAAGGAAGGACAAACAACAACAATCCTGGGAGATTCAGTAGCAGCTAGGTAGTACAGTGGATAAAGACAGCCAGGAGTCAGGAAGACATGAGTTCAAAATTAGCCTTAGATGCTTGCAAGTTGTGGGATCCTGGGCAAGTCACTTAACCTGTTTGACTCAGTTTCCTCAACTGTAAAATGGATATAAAAATAACAACTACTTCCCAGGGTTGTGAAGATTAAATTAATTAATAATTGTATAACATTTAGCACAGTTTCTGGTATATAGTAAATGCTATATGTGTTAGCTATTACTAAAAGCTTTTTGAATGATTGATTGACTACAAGTTCAATATGAATCCACAATTGCAACATATCATGCAAAAAAAAAGCTTTCATCACCTTAGGCTATGTGAGAAAATTATTATTAATAATGGACTTTTTAGAGACACAAGGACCTCCACCCTCACCAACTCGAGAGCATAACTCAAGAGCCTTGCCTGATCTCTTTCAAGGCCAGCTCAGAGTCAGTAAAGGTGGAGATTAAAACCACACCTATCTAAACGCTTTGCTATAAATTATCTTTCACAGACTCTGAGCAGCAGGGCACTGCTCATTCTGATATGGACCATCCTCAGGTCCTGTCAACCAATGGATTTGAATTATGCTAGTCAATTAGCTTTGAACAGTGTGTAAGGGCTGCCTCTCGTCTGGTACCCAAGGGGATTTCACTCTCTTGGCATGGGACTCTGGAGGAGGCAGCCAGGCATCCCATCTCTTCTTTCTCTATCTAGGTAATGTAGGATCTTTGAACTTTGGGGGCCAGGTGTTCACTCTCTATGGTGATGGGGATTTTTGGCTTGCCTTAAATGCAGTCAACTCTTTAGTAATATTTAATATAATTTGATAATAAATGCTTAATGCCAAAAACTGGTGTAATAGCCTCTAATTTATAAGTAGCATTATTTTGGAAATCTCAGCTAAGTTCCCCAATAACTTAGAATAGAGACAGGCATCCCCCCCCCCCGCCCAGTATTTCAAATGACAAAGCTACATTAACAGACAATAATGACTCATGAGGGAGTTGATAATTTGGCTTTCTTCTTTCTGGTCTAGTGAGAGCTCATTTTTAGGTATATATTTATTTTTATATTATTTTCAATTTATGAAAAACAAGTATTTCCATAATATAGTATAAGAAAAAGCTGATTGCACATGAAATTGCATATCTATTATGTACAACTTGCTATTCTTTTAAAATATATAATAAAGTCAGCATGTACATTTCCCCCCCTTTTTTCTTCCCTTTTCCCACCCTAGAGATAGCTACCATTAGGCACAAATACATGTGTGTGAATGTGTGTGTGTGTAAAATCATTCTATACATATTTCTACTTCTCAGTTCTTTCTCTGGGTGCAGATAGTGTCTTCCTTCGTATGTCCTTTGTAATTAATTTGTTCATTTATAATAGTCAGAATGACTTAGTCGCTTAAAGTTTTTCTTAAAACAACATTGTTGTTACTTTATACAATGTTCTGTTCTGCTCATTTTGCCCTTAATTATTTCGTGCAAATTTAAGATCATTGAACTCATCTTTTCTTTTGGTACAGTTATATTCCATCACAATCATAGATCACAACTAGTTCAGTCATTCCCCAACTGATGGTCATCTGTAAAACTTCCAGTTCTTAGCTACCACAAAGGGAGTTGCTATAAATATTCTAGAACATATAGGTTCTTTTCCTTTTTCTCTAATTATCTTTGGAAATAGAATTAGTAGTAATATTGCTGAGTCAAAGGGTATAGGTATTTTAATAACTCTTTGGGCATAATTCTAGATTGCTCTCCAAAATGGTTGGATAAATTCACAATTCCACCGAGAATGAATTAGTGTCCTAATTTTTCCACATCCCCTTCAACATATGTTGCTTTCCCCTTCAATTGTTTTAGCCAATCCAATGGGTAAAAAATGATATCTCAAGGTTCCTTTAATTTGAATTTCTATAATCAATAATGATTTGAACTTTTTTTCATATAACTAAAAATTATTTTAATTTCTTCATCAGAAAACTGCATGTTCATATCATTTGACCATTTATCAATTAGGAATGACTCATGTTACAGATCTGACAAAGTTCTTTATATATTTGAGATATGAGAACTTTATCTGAAAAACTATAAATATTTTCCCCAGTTTTCTCTTTTCCTTTTCATCTTGGCTACATTTGTTTTATTTGTACAAACCCTTTTTAATTTATTGTAATCAAAATTACCCATTTCATACCATACTCTGCTCTTTATTCTTTATTCATAAATTGTTTGCCTATACATAAGTTTGATAAGTAACATGCTCCATGTTCAAGTTTTCTTATAACATCTCTTTTATATCTAGATTACATATCAAGTTTAATATATATATATAGTTAAAGGCTAAAATTCTAGCTAGTCAGTCTAAAATATCTAATGAGTGGTCACCAATAAATTATAAGCTTTAACAAGAGTTAGGCTTTTACGCATTTATTAAGGAGAATAAGAATTTGGTAAAGAGAGAAAGAAAGGCCTACATTCATCTATCTATTAAAGGGAGAGAACATTCCTAGCTCCACTCTCTGCCAGGGTCCACATGAAAGAGCACGAGTCAGAGTGCTAGGCTCCCCTTTATTCCTCCCACTTCCTGACACCAAAGAAAAGACACATGGTCTTGCCCTCAAAGATCTTCACCTCATGACAGAGCTTTTCTACAGTAAGTCTCCAGCAAGTGGTGTCATTCCAATCATTACATTCCCCACTTTGATTCTTCAAGAAACACGGTGTTTCCTTGATGAAACAGTCAAAAATAACAGAATATAATAACCTATGCTAACTAACAATATGTTAATAACAATATAGAAAAGGGAGAGAAGAAAGTTTTGTCCAGAGGGGCACTTTTTTGTCCTCATGAACTGGAGCTTTGACATTAGTCTTGCAAAGGGAAGTCCTCTGCAGAGAGTACGTCACAGATGGTGTATATTATAACAGAAAGAGAAAAAACAAAAACAACAACAAAACAAAACTATTCATTTAAAGTCTCTAAAAGTCTTTTCTCAGATGTCCTCTAGGTGTAGTCATGGAATGGAAGTCTTTTCAGGGGTTGATGTGTGGATGCTGGTAATAAGACAGGAATCTTTCCTACAAAATTGAGCTCAACACAACTTTAAAATAGCTTTGTCAATAATCAAATCAAACAATGAAAGTTCTCAAAAACATGTCTAAGCGAATTCAGAATCTTAGTTGTTACACATGAAACATATAATAAAACAAAAATTGAAACATTCTCTAAAACTTAATATTACTATAGTCCCTCCTTGTGGAGGGAAAATTGAGAAGACAATCGCTATGATATCAATTTTTAAAAATAATTTTTATCTTTGTATCATCGCTTTTTGCATCACCTGCCTAATTATCCTCATGCCATTATGAGAAATTTAAAAATCTAATATAATTGATAACACATGTCAATGCCAAATTCAACACTGTATTTATCATGACACCTGAGATAATTATGGGGGTTACCATAAAAGAACAGAGAAATGCTGGAATATGAGCATTCCCACACTTGAGCTATTGCTCAAGCCATGCAGTATGCCAGGCTTAAAATAGGTGGGTGAAATATATGTCCATGCCACTGAACATATTGGAGGAAACTGAGTCAGACTTAATCAGATGCATGGGATTGAGTTGTCCATGGCATCAGGCACACAGGTGTAGAATGAGATGGGTGGGAGCAAAACTTCCAGCCATCTGTACAATATTGTGGGGAAAAAGAAAAAAACAAAAATTAAACCAAGAGAATCCAACCTCAACATTTGTCAAAAGCCGTTCCCTCGGCCATACCTTGACTTCATGCATGTCTCCCCTCATGTGACAGTTGGTCTGCTCTTGAATGTATTCCTCTTGTGATTGGATGGCATCTTGGCCAACTGGCATCTGATAACTCAGAATAAAGGCAATTAATGTCTTAAATGATAAGTTCCCATAATCCAAGTCTCATATGGATTTTAAAATTGAGGATAATAAATGATTGCAAAAAATGTGAATGTACTTTGACTCAGAATATAATATACAATTATGCAACAATTTCAAATAATACCCCCCTTTTTTTACTAAGTATACAATTACTTATGTGAAAAATCAGAACATATTTAAATACAAGTTAAAGCACAACACAATCTCAAAGAAAACTTTTTTTTTATTTTGAAAAAAAGAAAACTTTTACAAATGTTCCCCTCTTTTTTTTTTTTGGAATATGCTTATCAAAAATAATACTTCTAGAATCAATTTACACTTGCCATGGCAACCAATTTGCTGGGGAAATGCTTTATAGAGTTCGATCAAATAATCAGTTAAGAAAAAATAACAAAAACAAACAACTCAGAATATGGGAGCACAATACTCCTAGAATTAACATTGTATTATGAAATTAAAACCATCTTGGAATGTTTCAAAATAGAGATAGATGAATGAATAGAAGAAAATACACATGAAAGAATAAAACACAATGAAAGTCAAACTAGGGAAATCTAAATGAATATGAACTTAACATTAATAAGAGTATTACAAAATATCAACTTGATCTCATGACTCTAAAAGCTTTTACCAATATTCTCTTTTTTTAAACTAAGTATAAGACACAATCTCAAAAGTATGAAAATCTCTGAAAATAAACCCATACCATTAATTTTAAAATATAGATATAATAGCATAGAAATCCTATGTAACCTCTGAACTGATACTATTACTCTGAGTGAATTTAGAACACTTTTGATTCCGATATCTAAAATCCCCTATACTCATATCAATACCTTGCTGCTTACTTCTACATTTCTGTGAAATATGTACCCTTCCATGGCAAAAGAAGCAGAGTCTTGAACTATGATGTTGATTGACATTTTTATTCAGTTTAAGTTTTTCTTCTTTAATCCCTCTATATTGTCTGTCAATCCTTTCATAATACAAATGCTTTAGAAGGTTACTAATTAAAGACAGAAGCAGATTAGCAAAATTATGAACAAAACAAGCATATATGGAATTTAAAAGGTTTTCTAAGGCGGAGTCAGAAGCACAGCCAGGCTGGGGAAGTGCTGAGGCTGAAGCAGCAAAGGTAGATAGAGAAAGCTGGGCATGCTCATTAGATCTCTGGACTTCCAGGGCAGGGGAAGCAATGGGTTTGGCCATGTGAGGAGTAGAAGGCGGGGTCTGGAAAGGAGGGAAGGGACCAGGGCAATTTGAATCAGACTTGATTTTGAACTCAGGCCTGGGTTCCCTTTCCCCCACTGCTAGGGGATTAAAAGCTTCTAGAGGTTGGGTTGTTGCCTTCGGGCATACAAAATTAGAGCAACAATTAGATCAATGGAACAGAATATATAACCCTAACCCTAACCCTAACCCTAACCATACTGTAATGATTAGAATGACGCCACCTGCTGGAGACTTACTGTAGAAAAGCTCTGTCATGAGGTGACTGCAGGAAAAGCTGCAGGAATCACAGGTTTCTCTGAAAAAGCATGGTTGGGAGAGAGGGGGATATTTATATTACCTTGTGTGAGCACCTTGCTGGCTCTTCTAACAAAAATAAAAATAAAAATAGAAAATCCACAAAAACAAAGCATTAACATGTTCTTATGTCCCATTTGTCTGGTTAAACAGACTAAACTCAAAAATAGTGTAATTAGGGAGTTTAAAAGGTCCATTTGAAAATTTAAAGGTACTTAGCAGTTTAAAGGGACAGGGTAGGGGAAATTTCTTACCACACCAGAAGATCAGAAGATGGAGGTTTCAGCTTTCCTCTTCATGGTCAGCTATCTGTTAAAGGCTAAAATTCTAGCTAGTCTGTCTAAAATATCTAATGAGTGGTCACCAATAATTTATAAGCTTTAACAAGAGTTAGACTTTTAAGCATTTATTAAGGAGAATAAGAATTTGGTGAAGAGAGAAAAAAAGGCCTACATTCATCTATCTATTAAAGGGAAAGAGCATTCCTATCTCCACTCTCTGCCAGAGTCCACATGAAAGAGTGTGAGTCAGAGCACTAGGCTCCCCTTTCTTCCTCCCACAAGCAAAAGTCACTTCCTGATACCAAAGAAAAGACACATGGTCTTGCCCTCAAAGATCTTCACCTCATGACAGAGCTTTTCTACAGTGAGTCTCCAGCAGGTGGCATCATTCTAATCGTTACAGTATGGTTAGGGTTAGGGTTAGGCTTAGGGTTAGGGTTAGGGTTAGGGTTAGGGTTATATATTCTGTTCCATTGATCTACCTTTCTATTTCTTAGTCAACAATGGATAGTTTTGATAATTACTGTCTTATAACATAGTTCAATATATGATATTGCTAAACTTCTTTCTTTAAGACTTTTTTCCCCCATTTTTTCCTTTGATATTCTTGACTTTTTTTCTTCCAAAGGGATTTTGTTATTATTTTTTTCCAACTCAAAATATTTTTTTAAAATTTATTTGGGACGTCATTGAATATGTAAATAGTTTAGGTAAAACTGTCATTTTTATTATATTGACTGCATACTGATGAACAATTAATATTTCTCCAATTATTGTCCATAGAGTTCCTGTGTTTGTTTTGGTATGTATTCTACTAAGTATTTTATACTGTTTAGACATTTTAAATTGGGTATCTCTTACTCTTTATGCAGGGTTTTGTATGTGATATATAGGAATGCTGATGATTTTTGTGGATTTAGTACATATGCTGCTTCTTATACACTGCTTTAAGTAACCTTTTATTTGATTCTTTGGGATATTCCAAGTATAACGTGTATTGTCTACAAAAAGAGATAGTATTATTACTTAATTTTCTATTCTTATTCTTCCTATTTCTTTTTCTTCTCTTATTGCTCTTGCAAGGCTTTCCAGTCCAATATTGAATAATATTGGTGACACTGGGAATTTTTATTTCACACCTGATCTTACTGGAAAGGCTTCTAGTCTATCCCCAATACAAATAATATTTGCTGATGGTTTTAGATAATTTTTTAAATAAATTTAAGGAAAAATCTATTTTTACCTATGGTTTCAAGTATTTTTCAAAGAATTGAGTTGTTGTACTTTATCAAAAGCTTTTTCTGTATCTATGGAAAAAATCATTTTAAAAAACATTTATTATTGATATCAATTAAGTTAATAGTTTTCCTTATGTTAAGCCATCTTTACATTCCTGGTATAAATCCCAATTGATCATGATTTTTAATCTTTGTAATATATTGTTATAATCTTTTGGCTAGTATTTGACTTAGGCTTCCTCCATCTATACTCATTAATGAAATTGGTATATCATTTTAAACCTGTTTTATGTATCTGTATAATAATTGATTTATAAAAGGAGTTTGGTAGAATCTCTTCTTTGACTATTACTCCAAGTAATATATTTAATATTGGAATTAGCTGATCTTTAAACTTTTGATAGAATTCATTTGTTAATCTGTTTGTTCTTGGTGCTTTTTTCTTAGGAAGCTCATTTATAGCCTGTTCAATTTCTTTTTCTAAAATAGTGCTATATATATATTCTATTTCCACTTCTGCTAATCTAGGGAAATTATATTTTTTGTAAATATTCTTCAATTTCACCTAAATTGTTAAATTTAATGATATATAATTGGGAAAAATAACTACTCATAATTGCTTTGATTTCATCTTAATTAATGATATATTTACCATTTTTATCTTATAATACTAAGGATTTGGTTTTTCTTTCATTTTAAATCTAATTAGCCAATGGTTTATCTATTTTATTGTGGTTTTTTTCATAAAACCAACTCCTAATCTAATTTATTAATTCAATGGAATTTTTACACTCAATTTTATTCAGTTCACCCTTAATTTTTAGGATTTCCAATTTAGTGTTTAATTGGGGATTTTTAGTTTGTTCTTTTTCTAAATTGCATACACAATTCATTGGGCTTCTCTTTCTCTATTTTATTGATGTAAGCATTTAGAGATATAAATTTTCCTCTGATCACTGCTTTTGCTGTATCCCATAGATTTTAATATATTGTCACATTATTGTCATTCTCTTCAATGAAATTATTGTTTCTTTGATTTGTTCTTTAACCCACTCATTCTTTAAGATTAGATTGTTAATGGGGGCAGCTAGGCAGTGCAGTGGATAAAGTACTGGCCCTGGATTCTGGATGACCTGAGTTCAAATCTGACCTCAGACACTGGACACTAGCTATGCCACCCTGGGCAAGTCACTTATTGTGTTGTTAAATCTTCAAT
Organism: Dromiciops gliroides; assembly: GCF_019393635.1. Classification (NCBI taxonomy): domain Eukaryota; kingdom Metazoa; phylum Chordata; class Mammalia; order Microbiotheria; family Microbiotheriidae; genus Dromiciops; species Dromiciops gliroides. The sequence continues at coordinate 134,885,774 of NC_057863.1, read as the reverse complement.
TAGTTTCTAATCTATATTTCCATGGTCCCTTATTAAATATAATTTTTATTGCATTGTGATCTGAAAAGCATGGTTTTACTATTTCTGCTTTTATGCTTTTAACTATAAAATATGTCCTAGTATATTGGTCAATCTTTATAAAGGTACCACAAACTGCTGAGAAAAAAAACTATATTACTTTCTATTTCTATCCAGTTCTCTCTAGATATTTATCATATCTAGTTTATCTAAAATTCTATTCACTTCCTTGACTTCTTTCACACACACACACACACATACACACACACACACACACACACACACACTCACACATGGTTACATTTATCTAGTTCTGAGAGGGAAAGATTGAAGTCCCCCACTATTATTGTATGACTATCTATTTCCACCTGTAATTCTTTTAACTTTTCTTTTAAAATTTTATATGCTACAGTATTTGGTGCATATAGGTTCAGTATTGATATTGCTTCATTGTCTATGGTAGCTTTTATCAAAATATGGTTACCCTGTTTATATCTTTTAATTTAATCTATTTTATCCATAACTTTGTCTGATTTCATAATTGCTACCCATGTCTTTTTTTTTTTGCATCAGCTAAAGCATAATAAATTCTACACCAACTTTCCATTTTAACTCTTTGTGTATCTCTCATTCTTAAATGTGTTTCTTGTAAGCAACATATGATTGGATTACCATTTTTATCTATCTTTCTATTCATTTCCATTTTACTAGTAAGTTCATTCTATTCACATTCAAATTGAAATTATTTGTGACTTTCCCTCTATCTTATTTTAACTCACTATTGTTTTTGTCTGTCTTTTTACCCTATCCCTTTTATTTCATCTTCTCCCTTTACTCTCCTAATCCTTATTCTACCCATCCCTTTAAGAGTCTCTCCCTTATCCTCTAATCTCCCCTCCTAAATCTTAATCTATGTCCCCTTCTAATAGGTCCCCCCTTATCTTCTCCCCCAACTCTTCTAAATCTTAATTTACACACCCTTCTAAAACTCCCTCCTTCATCTTCTCCCCCAGTTCTCTCACCTTTCTACAAGTTCAAAAGACTTCTATACCCCTTCAGATCTATGCAGTGTTTCCTCTTCAACCCAGAAAATTGTCAAAAAATTAGTCTTAAGACATAAGAAGGTAACAACAATGGTGAGAGGACAGGAAATTATGGAATATAATGTGGATCAGTTAAAAAAGAATTGGAGGCATGTAATCTGTAAATTTCAATTATTCAGTGGAGGAGACAAGTTAAACTCTGAGTATTTGAAGAGTTCTACATATAAAGAATATCTTCCAAATAATTATAACTGTTCAAAAGTGAAATGGGCTATCTAAGAAAGTTAAGGATTCTTCATCAGTAGAGATCTTCAAGTAGAGGATGAATAACTCTTCCTTTATTCTTCCATGATGTAGAGGAGATTCATGACTCAGCTATGGGTTGGAATAGATAGACTTTGATATTTCTTCCAATTTGGAGATTTTGTCATATGAGTTCACATGGGAAAAAGCATTTAGGGATAATAATAGCTGACATTTATATAACGATTTGAAATTTGCAAAGTGCTTTATAAATATTGCCTCATTACTATTATTGTTATCATTTTATAGATGAGTTATCAGAGACAATTAAGTGATTTGTCCATGGTCACAGAGCTAGTGAGTGCCTGTGGCTGGTTTTGAACTGGTTCTTTATGATTCCAGTTTCAGATCTCTCTCCTCTACACCTAGTTATTCTGGTTCCTTCCTTCCCTGGAATCAAAAGAACTATGTGGGGCAGCTAGGTGGCGCAGTGGATAGAGCACCAGCCCTGGATTCAGGAGTACCTGAGTTCAAATCCGGCCTCAGACACTTAACACTTACTAGCTGTGTGACCTTGGGCAAGTCACTTAACCCCAATTGCCTCACTAAAAAAAGAAAAAAAAAAGAACTATGTAATTGTATGCATCACTAAGATTGATCATTAATATTCACTGGAATCAGGTGACTTTAGTTCTAATCTGGTTCTCATTAAGGATGTGATCCTAGGTTAGTTACAACCTTGCTGAGGCTCGGTTTCCTCATCTATAAAAAGGCAATAATAGTTATTACTATCCACCTCTCCCCAGTTATGTATATAAAGCTTAGAATAACAATAAGTTATATAAATTGTCATTATATTTTTTCATTGATCACGTCACTTTAACAATTACAAAGTACATCTGGCCCAGAACTCCCTGGTGCTCCTAAGTACATGTTTGATTATTTCTCCACAATATATTTTTAGATCTAGACCCACTTAGGAACAATAGATTTTCAATATAGTATACTGACTACCAACTGCAGCATCAATATGCTTTGAAATAAAATTCATCAAAATGCAAATTTATTAAAGTTACTTCTGATGAATTTACTTGCACAGAATATACCTAAAAGGAAAAAAAAAATAATAACTTCACAATAGCATAAAGCAGAAACCTTCAGAAGTCTATAAGATGTGGCAGTTATTGTAATAATAAAGTTTGACTGTAAATGTAAGAAGCTAGGAGTGTTTTTGAAGACTTGTTAAAATAATGAGTGCTAAAGCTCCAAATCTTAGCCTGCCTCTGGAGCTTTTTCCTAACAGAATAAACCTGGTCTGAACCTCAGCTGAATCATATTTTAATTCTTTCTTTATTTTTCCCTCAGATCAAAACTTCAAAAGTAAAAAATCAGAAAGCTTTAGAAGTTCTATGAAAATGACAGGTAATTCTTAATTAACTTAACCTGCAGCCCCAGGGAACAAAGATTTTGTAGCCCTTGCTGTGGACCTGGAGAAGTTTCAAACAGTAGATTTCTCACTTATGCTTTGGTGAACATATGTAAAGTCGTTCAAAGTCATTCCTGGAGCTGTTTTCTTTTCGGGAGGCTTCAGAAAGGCATCTATTGAATTTGGATCTCATAAGCTTCTGAACAAAGGCATGTCGAACTTTCATTTTGACTGCCTGGCTTTGTCTTCATGCCAGTTATTTGAGGATTCTACAATCCATGATTCTGGTTAACTTTACTTTGCCTTTTGTTGGGGGAGGGTAAGTAAAGGGGGCAGAGAGAATGGGGGAAGAAAATAAGCTTACTATCTATCAAACATTGCTCCTGATTCAAAGATTGTGCTAGGCACTTTTTGCAAATAACATCCTCACAATGATGCTCCAAGGAGGATGCTATTATAATCCTCATTTTACAATGAAAGAAACTGAGGCAAACAGTTAAGTGATTTGTCCATGATCAACCAACTAGTAAGTGCTTGAGGTTGGATTTGAACTCAAACCTTCTTGACTCCAGGCCCTGCCCTCTATCTACTGATCTACCAACTACTTCTATTTTTTAGACCTACCACATCTTTGTTTTACAATAGTCATATAATGCATATGCTATGTTTGAAGTGTTTTAAATTTTCAAATTTCTAAAATGTTAAGCTCTTCAACTGAGTTAAGAAAGCATTTATTTATTTCCCACTCTGTATAAGTCACAGGGGTAAGTGCTGGAGATATAAAGATGAAAGGTAGTACCTGCCCTGAGAGAGTTTATATTGTACTGGGGAACAGAATATGTAAACTGGTAATTAATAAATTAACTGTGCAATGCTGTTTGTTTGTTTGTTTTAAAGGAAGGGCATTAGAACCTGGTAGGATTAGGAAAGGATTCTTGTTACTTAAGCAAATTTTTTAAAGAAACAAAGGATTTTAACAAGTGGAAATATGAAGGGCAGGAAGTATAGAGATAGATGATATAATGTTATGTTTGATCAACATGAAGAAGACGAATATGACTGAACCATAGAGTTCAGGAATAGGAAGCAATGCATAATAAGGTTGGAAAAGTAGGGTGGCATCAGTTTGCGAATCAGGGCTTTAAAAGCTAACAGATCCTAAAGGACAAAGGGAACTGCTGGTGTTTATTAAATCGGCAAATGACACAGATATGCACTTTAGACTAATCACTTTGGCAACCCTGTAGATGATTAATTGGAGAAGAGAAAGACTTGAGGCTAACAGATCAAATAAGAGGTTATTACTGTTAATGTTTGTCTTTCATTCCCAGAAAGGACCATGACATGGGGTGATATCATAACTTGCAGTAAATTGGATTTAAGTGAGAAAGGGCTGGTTTTGAAAAAAAAAACAATAAAATAGATAAAATATTGGTTAATTTGATTAAAAAAAGAATGAAGAAAACCAAATTACCAGTATCAAAAATGAAAGGGGTGATGTGACCACCAATGAAGTGAAAATTAAATTAATAATTAGGAATTATTTTGCCCAATTGTATGACAAAAAATTTGACAATCTAAATAAAATGAATAAATATTTACAAAAATACAAACTGCTCAGGTTAACTGAAGAGGAAATAAAATCCTTAAATGAGCACATATTAGAAAAATAAATTGAACAAGCCATTAATGAACTCCCTAAGAAAAAATCCCCAGGGCCAGATGGGTTTACAGGTGAATTTTACCAAACATTTAAAGAACAATGAATTCCAATATTATACAAATTATTTGGAAAAATAGGTGAAGAAGGAGTTCTACCAAATTTGTTTTATGACACAAATATGGTGGTAATATCAAAACCAGGCAGAGCAAAAACAGAGAAAGAAAATTATAGACCAATTTCCCTAAGGAATATTGATGCTAAAATCTTAAATAAGATATTAGCAAGGAGATTACAGCAAGTGATCACCAGGTTAATACACTATGACCAGGTGGGATTTATACCAGGAATGCAGGACTGGTTCAACATTAGGAACTCTATCAACATAATCAACCACATCAATAAGAAAACTAAGAAAATCATATGATTATCTCAATAGATGCAGAGAACGCTTTGGACAAAATACAGCACCCATTCCTAATAAAAATACTAGAGAGCTTAGTAATAGGTGGAGCTTTCCTTAAAATAATAAGCAGTATCTACCTAAAACCATCAGCAAGCATTATATGTAATGGAGATAAGTTAGAGGCCTTCCCAGTAAGATCAGGGGTGAAACAGAGATGTCCATTATCACCTCTATTATTCAATATTGTATTAGAAATGTTAGCATTAGTAATCAGAGAAGAAAAAGGAATTAAAGGAATCAGAATAGGCAAGGAGGAAAGAAAACTATCACTCTTTGCAGATGATATGATGGTATACTTAGAGAATCCTAGAGAATCAACTCAAAGATTACTTGAAACAATTAAAACTTTAGCAAAGTAGCAGGATATAAAATAAATCCACAGAAATCATCAGCATTTCTATACATGACCAACAAAGTCCAGCAGCAAGAGATAGAAAGAGAAATTCCATTTAAAGTAACAGTGGATAATATAAAATACTTAGGAGTCTACTTGCCAATACAAACCCAGGAACTCTATGAACACAATTACCAAACATTTTTCACACAAATGAAATCAGTTCTAAATAATTGGAAAGATATCAATTGCTCATGGATAGGCAGAGCTAATATAGCAAAAATGACAATTCTACCTAATTAATTTACCTATTCAGTACCATACCAATGAGACTACATAAAAAATATTTTATAGAGCTAGAAAAAAATAATAACAAAATTCATCTGGAAAAACAAAAAGTCAAGAATATCAAGGGAAATAATGAAAAAACATGCACAGGAAGGTGGGTTAAGCTGTACCAAATCTGGAGCTTTACTATAAAGCAGCAGTCATCAAAACTATCTGGTACTGGCTAAGAAATAGTGTGGAGGATCAATGGAATAGGCTAGGCACAGGAGACACAGTAGTAAATGACATTAGTAGTTCAGTGTTTGATAAACCCAAAGACTCCAGTTTCTGGGATAGGAATTCAGTATTTGACAAAAACTGCTGGGAAATCTGGAAGATACTATGGCAGAAATTAGGCATAGACCAACATCTTACACCTTATACTAAAATAAGGTCAAAATGGATACATGATTTAGACATAAGAGGTGATACCGTCTACCTTTCAAATCTTTGGAAAGGAGAACAGTTTATGACCAAACAAGAGATAGAGAATATTATGAAATACAGAATGGGTGATTTTGATTACATTAAATTAAAAAGGTTTTGTACAAACAGAAGCAATGCATCCAAAATTAGAAGGGAGGCAGAAAGCTGGGAAATAGTTTTTATGCCCAGTACTTCTGATAAAGGCCTCATTTCTAAAATATATAGGGAACTAAATCAAATTTATAAGAATCCAAGTCATTCCCCAATTGAGAAATGGTCAAAGGATATGAACAGGTAGTTTTCTGATGAAGAAATCAAAGCTATCTATTCCCATATGAAAAGATGCTCTAAATCTCTAATGATTAGAGAGATGTGAATTAAAACAACTCTGGAGGGGGTGGAGCCAAGATGGCGGAGAGGAAGCAGCAAGCTGCCTGAGCTCTCCTTCTGTTCCCTCAAAACGAACATTAAATCAAGCCTCTGGACGGATTCTGAAACTACAGAACCTGCAAAGAGACAGAGAGACACAGTCCTTCAACCAGAGATAATTTAGAAGACTTCAGGAAAAGGTTGGTCTGACTCGGGCAAAAGGGAGGCCCAGCGCAGGGCAGCAACCCAGCGCCGAGGGGGTAGGAGCTGCGGGCCACAGCCGGACAACTGAGGCTCCCGGAACCTGGCTCAAAAAATCTGGTGGCCAAGAAGGACAGTGGAAAAACCTACCTGCACCGGCCGGGAGGGAGACGAACGGGTCAGGCCGGGGTCTGGCGCCTGGCTGGCTGAGCACAATCAGACAGGAAGTGCAGGGCGGGGGATCTCCACACACCATAAAGGCCTCAGAGTAAAAGCCCAGCCACACAGCACCTATACCCCGGCACAAGAAGCCCAAAACAGGGACCCTGGTGCCCCAGAGCAGACCTCAACTTAAAGAATAAATAAATAAGCTGCAATAATGAGTAAGAAGCAAAAAAGAGCCCTCTCCATTGAGAGCTTCTGTATTAATAGGGAAGAAGCCAACACAAACTCAGATGAGGACAATAGCCTCAAATTGTCTACATCTGAAGCCTCACAAGGGAAGGTGAAATGGTCGCAAGAACAAAAAGCCTTCCTGGAAGAGCTCAAAAAGGATTTTAAAAATCAATTGCAAGAGGTAGAAGAAAAAATGGGGAGAGAAATGAAAGCAAAACAAGAAAACCATGAAAAAAGAATCAGCAGCTTGGAAAAGGAAGCACATAATTTCACTGAAGAAAACAATGCCTTAAAAAATTCATTTGGTGAAATGGAAAAAAAGGTGCATAATCTCATTGAAGAAAACACTGCCTTAAAAAATTCACTTAGCCAAATGGAAAAAAAGGTGCATAATCTCACTGAAGAAAACAATGCCTTAAAAATTAAAGTGGGACAGTTGGAAGATAAGGAATCCATGAGACACCAGGAATCAGTCAAGCAGAATAAAAAAAATGAAAAAACAGAAGAAAATGTGAAATACCTCATTGGAAAGACAACTGATCTGGAAAACAGATCGAGGAGAGACAATTTGAGAATCATTGGACTGCCTGAAAGCCATGACCAGAAAAAGAATCTAGACACCATATTCCAGGAAATTATTAAGGAGAACTGCCCTGATATCATAGAATCAGAGGATAAAATCATCATTGAAAGAATCCACCGATTACCTCCTGAAAGAGACCCCAAAAGGAAAACTCCAAGGAATATTGTAGCCAAATTGCAGAATTATCAGGTGAAGGAGAAAATACTCCAAGCAGCCAGAAAGAAGCCATTTAAATATCATGGAGCCACAGTCAGGATCGCTCAGGACCTGGCAGCTTCAACATTAAAGGACCGCAAGGCTTGGAATATGATATTCCAGAAGGCAAAGGAGCTTGGATTGCAGCCAAGAATCTATTACCCAGCAAAAATGTGCATTTTCTTTCAGGGGAAAAGATGGACATTTAATGACATTGGGGACTTTCAATCTTTCCTGGTGAAAAGACCAGAACTGAATAGAAAATTTGATCTCAACATACAAGACTCAAGAGAAGTTTAAAAAGGTAAACAGAGGGGAAAAAAAAAGTTACCCTATTAGGTTAAACTGTTTATATCCCTACACAGGAAGATAATACTCATAACTCTTAAGAACTGTAAATGTATTTGGGCAGAGAGAAGGACTTTATATAGAGGGTATAAATATAAATTGTCTTTGATGTAATGATACAAAAGAATTAAGGGGTTAAAAAGGGAGTCTATGGGGAGGAGAGGAAAGGGGAGGTGGAATGGGATGAATTATATCATATGAAGAGGTGGAAAAAAACCTATTACAATAGAGGGAAAGAAAGGAGGGGGAACATTGTTTCAACCCTATTCTCATTAGATTTGACTCAAAGAGGGAATAACATATACGTTCATTGGGATAAAGAAACTTAACTCATTCTTTAGGGAAACAAAAGGGGAAGGGAAAGGGAGGGACTGATAGAAGGGAGGACAAAAGCAAGGGAGGAAAGGGTAAAGAAAAGAGAGGGGGGTGATAAAAAGGGAGGGCAGATCGGGGGAGGCAGGGGTAAGAAGTAAAACGTCGGTGAGGAGGAATAGGGTGAAAGAAGGGGGGAAACGTACAAAGGGGGTAAATAGAATGGAGGGGAATAGACAGTCAGTAATAATAACTGTGAATGTGAATGGGATGAACTCTGCTATAAAACGGAAGCGAATTGCAGAGTGGATTAAAAACCAGAACCCTACAATATGCTGTTTACAAGAAACACATTTGAAGCAGAGAGATACACACAGAGTAAAGGTAAAAGGCTGGAGCAGAATATATTATGCCTCAGCTAAAGTAAAAAAGGCAGGGGTAGCAATCCTTATCTCAGACAAAGTGCAGGCAAAAATAGATCTCATTAAAAGAGATAAGGAAGAAAATTATATCTTACTTAAAGGTACTATAGATAATGAAGTAATATCAATATTAAATATGTATGCGCCAAGTGGTATAGCATCCAAGTTCTTAGAGGAGAAGTTAAATGAGTTACAAGAGGAATTAGACAGTAATACTATACTAGTGGGGGATCTGAATCTCCCCCTCTCAGAATTAGATAAATCTAGACAAAAAATAAATAAGAAAGAAGTGAAAGAGGTGAATAGATTACTAGAAAAGTTAGACATGATAGATGTCTGGAGAAAATTGAATGGGGATAGAAAGGAATATACCTTTTTCTCAGCAGTACATGGCACATTTTCAAAAATTGACCATGTATTAGGGCACAAAAACATCATAGTCAAATGTAGAAAGGCAGAAATAGTAAATGCATCCTTCTCAGATCATGATGCAATAAAAATTACATGTAAGAAAGAGCCAGGGAAAAGTAGAATGAAAATCAATTGGAAACTAAATAATTTCATTCTAAAGAATGAATGGGCCAAACAAGAAATCATAGAAACAATCAATAACTTTATCCAAGAGAATGACAATAATGAGACAACATACCAAAATCTATGGGATGCAGCCAAAGCAGTGCTTAGGGGAAAATTTATAGCTCTAAATGCTTACATGAATAAGAAAGAGAAAGAGGAGATTAATGAATTGGGCATGCAACTTAAAAAGCTAGAAAAAGAACAAATTAGAAATCCCCAATTAGACACTAAATTAGAGATCCTGAAAATTAAAGGAGAAATTAATAAGATTGAAAGCAAAAAACTATAGAATTAATCAATAAAACTAAGAGCTGGTTTTATGAAAAAACCAATAAAATAGATAAAATATTGATTAATTTGATTAAAAAAAAGAAAGAAGAAAACCAAATTACCAGTATCAAAAATGAAAAGGGTGATGTTACCACCAATGAAGTGGAAATTAAGTCAATAATTAGGAATTATTTTGCCCAACTGTATGCCAATAAATTTGACAATCTAAATGAAATGGATGAATATTTACAAAAATACAAACTGCCCACGTTAACTGAAGAGGAAATAAAATCCTTAAAGAAACCCATATTAGAAAAAGAAATTGAACAAGCTATTAATGAACTCCCTAAGAAAAAATCCCCAGGGCCAGATGGGTTTACAGGTGAATTTTACCAAACATTTAAAGAACAATGAATTCCAATATTATACAAATTATTTGGAAAAATAGGTGAAGAAGGAGTTCTACCAAATTCGTTTTATGACACAAATATGGTGGTGATACCAAAACCAGGCAAAGCAAAAACAGAGAAAGAAAATTATAGACCAATTTCCCTAATGAATATTGATGCTAAAATCTTAAATAAGATATTAGCAAGGAGATTACAGCAAGTGATCACCAGGATAATACACTATGACCAGGTGGGATTTATACCAGGAATGCAGGGCTGGTTCAACATTAGGAAAACTATTAACAAAATCAACCACATCAATAAGAAAACCAACCAAAATCATATGATTATCTCAATAGATGCAGAGAAAGCTTTTGACAAAGTACAGCACCCATTCCTAATAAAAACACTAGAGAGTTTAGGAATAGGGGGAGCTTTCCTTAGAATAATAAACAGTATCTACCTAAAGCCATCAGCAAGTATTATATGCAATGGAGATAAATTAGAGGCCTTCCCAATAAGATCAGGGGTGAAACAGGGATGTCCATTATCACCCCTATTATTTAATATTGTCCTAGAAATGTTAGCTTTAGCAATCAGAGAAGAGAAAGGAATTAAAGGAATTAGAATAGGCAAGGAGGAAACAAAACTATCACTCTTTGCAGATGATATGATGGTATACTTAAGGAATCCTCGAGAATCAAGTCAAAAATTACTTGAAACAATTAACAACTTTAGCAAAGTAGCAGGATATAAAATAAATCCACATAAATCATCAGCATTTCTATACATGACCAACAAAGTCCAGCAGCAAGAGATAGAAAGAGAAATTCCATTTAAAGTAATGGTAGATAATATAAAATACTTGGGAGTCTACTTGCCAAGACAAACCCAGGAACTCTATGAACACAACTACCAAACACTCTTCACACAAATCAAATCAGATCTAAATAATTGGAAAGATATCAGTTGCTCATGGATAGGCAGAGCTAATATAGTAAAAATGACAATACTGCCTAAATTAATTTACTTATTCAGTGCCATACCAATCAGACTACCTAAAAATTATTTTATACAGTTAGAAAAAATAATAACAAAATTCATCTGGAAAAACAAAAAATCAAGAATATCCAGGGAAATAATGAAAAAAAATTCACAGGAAGGTGGGTTAGCGGTACCAAACCTGGAGCTTTACTATAAAGCGGCAGTCATCAAAACTATCTGGTACTGGCTAAAAAATAGGGTGGTAGATCAATGGAATAGGCTAGGCTCAGGAAATGCAGTAGTAAATGACACTAGTAATGTAGTGTTTGATAAACCCAAAGACTCCAGCTTCTGGGATGGGAACTCAGTATTTGACAAAAACTGCTGGGAAAACTGGAAGACAGTATGGCAGAAATTAGGCATAGACCAACATCTTACACCTTATACTAAAATAAGGTCAAAATGGATACACGATTTAGACATAAGAGGTGATACCATAGGTAAATTAGGAGAGAAAGGAATAGTGTACCTATCAGATCTTTGGAAAGGAGAACAGTTTTTGACCAAACAAGAGATAGAGTATATTATAAAATGCAAAATGGATGATTTTGATTATATTAAATTAAAAAATTTTTGTACAAACAGAAGCAATGCATCCAAAATTGGAAGGGAGGCAGAAAGCTGGGAAACAATTTTTGAGGCCAGTGCTTCTGATAAAGGCCTCATCTCTAAAATATATAGGGAATTAAATCAAATTTATAAGAATCCAAGTCATTCCCCAATTGAGAAAGGTCAAAGGATATGAACAGGCAGTTTTCTGATGAAGAAACCAAAGCTATCTATTCCCATATGAAAAAATGCTCTAAATCTCTAATGATTAGAGAGATGCAAATTAAAACAACTCTGAGGTACCACCTGACACCTATCAGATTGGCTAAAATGACAAAAAAGGAAGATAATAAATGTTGGAGAGGCTGTGGAAAAATTGGAACACTAATCCATTGTTGGTGGAGCTGTGAACTGATCCAACCATTCTGGAGAGCAGTTTGGAATTATGCCCAAAGGGCGATAAAGCTGTGCATACCCTTTGACC